>NC_071999.2:118014653-118323938 GCF_028885655.2 Pongo abelii
ATGAAAAGTCTCTGTGTTTATCTAGATGTGAAAGGAAGTTGCCAGGCATGCTTTATAAACCTGTCAGTCGGTCAACAACACTTAAGTCAATACCATGGTCTGGCACTGAAGTTTATCCTTAGGTAGCACCAAGAAGGGAGTTCTGAGGACTCAAAGAAGGGCCAAGGACACGTTCCAGCATTTGGGTAAAAGGCATTTCCTGTGTATCTGTTAATTGCGATCTAGGACCATCTACTCACATGCCGTGTGTATCAAATTTTCATCACGAAGTTACACATTTTACACATAAGCATTCATGGTCAAAGATCACTTTTCCACTTTCCTTGGAAGGCTTATTGCTTCAGAATCGCATCCACGGTCTTTATGAAGATGGGGGTTGTGCTCGGCCATTTATCCTCCCTGTGATCAGGCTTGCACGAGGCTTTTATTAAACAGGCGGAGCTGTCTGGCTTCGTGCTCCACGGCCTTCCCTGGGGCTCCTGGCAGATCAAGTGCACGCCAGTGGCTCGGTCTGGGGAGGACAGGCAGTGATCGTCTGGACTTAAGATATTTTGAGATCACATCTTTCTCCCAAGACACGGGGTGTGCCTGGTGGGGGCTGGAGACAGAGAATCTGGAATGTGAGCTCCGCTCTCTTTTGGGGCATTTTGGTGGAGCAGAGTTCTCTCTCTGGGTAGCAGCCCTCCCTGTCATGGGTATTTCGAGGTCATCTCTACCCCATCTGCACTCATGCAAATGGTAGAACATAATTTATGACGGACTTAAGATTTAGAGTCCTGCACAGTGAAAACCAAAACAGCCTCCTTATTCCTGGTGAAAGGAGTCGTAGATGAGTTTCAGGTGCCGTCAAAACAGCCAGGATGCGTCCGCGCGCCCGGCGGCCGCCTTCTGGCTCGCAGAGGCTCAGAGAGCTCTCTCAATCCATTTATAGTCTGGCACTCGGATGTGCGGTTATCATTTGGCGGTCGGTTCTAATTTTGGCACATAAGCCGCAGGCAGGAAAATATCTTGCTCCTTAGTCCATTTTATTAACTTTGTTTTGTTCGCTTGAGCCTAGCACTGTATTAGCCTCTGAATAATCACAGCTGTACAGGTAGCTCCCAGAGAGTGAATGAGAGGCTTTTCCAAGGGCCCTGCTCCCTGCAGAAATGATTTGTACCTCTGGCTGATTGTCACTAACAGAAAATGAGAATGAGGAACATTCAATGCAAAGTAATGTGTTCTGTACAATTACTGGATTAATAATTTTATTCCATTACTGTGTGGGGAGAGAGGACATCAGCCTGAAGATCTGCAATTCTAGGATATTTCTAAGCGTCCTGTTAAAAGAGTGAGCAACGGTCAGGAAACTTAATTATGCTATAACTGGATAGAAATTGCCAAGTGATAAAAAGAAACATCCAGACAGATTCAGCAGGAAATTACAGCTTTAATAATATAGCATAATGCCTACTTCTATACAATTATTGGAGAGACCCTGAATGGTTCAGAATAACAGGCTTAGGTTTCTAGTAACTACCAAAAAACCCCCCACTAAAAATGACATTTTGCATCTTGCTGTAAATATTTTTTCCAAAAAAAAAGCATTATTTGATCATCAAAAATCTTATACTCACTTGCGACTGGATACTATGGTCACAGTGACTTCTTGGAGTGATGAAAGGGTTAGATTATAAGGGGTAATTTATATTTGCAAATTAAATTTCCAGCGTCATAATTTTAAGTAAAAAAAAAGTCTACTGCATTTAGTCTTTCAGAAAAGAAAAAAAAAAAAAAACTAAACTGTAAAACAAACCACATCGTGTCCCCTCTGAGCTCATGTGGAGGTTTATGGGGGGAACAGTTTACTTCAATATATGCCTTGGGAGGGGGAGATTAAAGAGGAGGAGTGTTGATATTAATAAGTGCAGACGCCTGATAGCTATTCCATGACTTCAGAAATGAGGAAGGGAGAACTTTCTAAAGGTCAGGATAAGCCAGGCCTAAAGTGAAGAAGCTATGTTTTGCAAACACGACAAGCTGTTTTAAATATCAGAGCCTCACCATTCACAGACACTGGCACGCGGTGCTGCGACCCTCCTCCTCGTTGTGTTTGGCCCTTTTTTCCTCTCTTATGGGGAGGAAAAGCCATTTCTTGTGCTCGCCCAGGAGAGCCCAATGTTTCATTTTGTATTCTAAGGACGCAGATTAATCAGCTGGCTCCCTTACCCAGAGATGGCCATTCTGCCCAGAAATCTGCATATCTGCATATGGCTGTTCTTCTCCGAATTTAATTTCCTACAGGAACTGATATTAATCACCCTGTTTAAACAGAGGGGATTTGGGGTCTATACAAATGTGACATTTTTTTTCCTTGCAGAACTTGCAGACTATTTTCCCTTTTTTTTTCCCAATTTAAAGGGACAATAGCTTTACTAGTTTAACCCTAAAGAGTTGCTGCTATTGCATTTTATTTTTATTTGACTGTTGATTATTTGGAGGGTAACAGTGAACACAGATTTCACTTCTTAGACTTGAGAAAAGTGTTTAATTAATTTGGAAGTAGAAAGTCCCCTGCATTTCAGCAACGATGACTCGGTTTTTCTGTGAGAAGTCCCTTTATCTCTCAGGCTAAAGCAAGGAGAAATGCACAGCAAGAACAACGAAACCTTCTAAATAGCCTGGCTGCATCCCTGGCTGATTGTGTGTAGGAAAGTTAAATTCATTGGTGGCCGGTGTCCCTGCCAGGGTTATCTGGCGTATTTTATTCAGTCTGCCTGCAGGGCGGGGGTGGCTAGGGCAGAAGTGTGAGGCCGACGATCAGGCGCTGAGAAAAATGAGCAGTGTGTGTGGCTCGTGCCAGCTGGAAGCAGGGGTGCAGTGGTGACCAGAAGAGGCACCACTCTTGTGAAAACGGAGGCTGTTGTCTGGGGTTTCGTTGAGACTCATGCCTTGGTCTCTCTTGGCCACAGAGGTTAATTTGGGTTGGTGTTTCTTCCGCTGGGCCACGTGCGGTGGCCTTGGAGACCATGTGGGCAGGGAGCAGGGACAGGTTTGACAGGCGTGTCCCATGGCAGAGAAGCTGTGCAGGGCCTGGTGTCCTCCTGCCCCAGCAGGAGGGCCTCCCCTTGGACTGAAGCGAAGCCAGGGGCTGGGTGACTCGCTCCCACAGAGGTCAGAAGCTGGGTTTTGGATGTTCAGTGCTTGCTGCCGTGATTAGCAACCCCTTAGGTTGAGAGGCATTCCCAGGGGCAGCGTCCTCCTCTACCTCCCACAAGGTCAGAAGGAAGCTTCCAGAAGGGATCAGAACTTCCACAGCTCCAACTTCATGCCACCAGCAGCCGTGTCCCTTACAAACCAAGGCAGAGGCAAAAACGAAACCGTATTCTCTTCTTGCTCAGCTAAAAACGTGGCATTTCTCTCATTAAATACTTCCTCCTCAAATTCGTGTATGCCACAAAATGGCAACTTGGAGCTGGTTTCGGAGTCACCCCAATGAAATGTTTGTGGCGCGAGTGAGACATGCGTCAGGCGTGGGATGCAAAGGCCTGCCACGGAGGCGGAGATTGTGGGATTCCTGCCATTCTCCCCAAACACCTAGGCTGCTGGATTTTCCTTGCCCATTGTAAATCACAAGGGTATCACCCCAGGCACACAGCGGCTTAGATTGTTTATCTGCTTGTGCTAATAGCATTTTATTTGAAGTCTTAAAAGTCCCAAGTGGCTTAAAAGGGCACTATTACACGGCTTCACATTTTATTGCAAAATGACGAGGTCCCACTTCTTTTCCTTGGCTTTGAAGTCTTAATGCCGCCTGGCTGTCAGGGCCGTCTTTTCTAGTTTAAACTTTAAGCAGGATCCCATTGAAACAAGACTTTCTTCTGCAAGGAGTGAGGACCAGTTAACAACTTGCGAAAATATTGTTTCCAAGACAGTAATGTGGCCGTCACCGGTGTGGTGCATCTCACTAGTTGGTGTATTGCCAACCAGTCAGAGAAAGGCAATAATCAGTTTGATGATGTGTTTCTAATTCAGGGAGTATATCTGACAATATTGATGGATACTCATTTTCTGCTAATTATTTAAAAGAAAAATATTTCCCATTGCCTACCCCCTACCCTGACATACATGCATGCACAGGAAAGGTGTTGGAAAGTTGCACCATCCTTGGAGTAATCAATACATTCGTTCATTAAAAAACAAAAACTGCATCCCAGTGTTGGCACAGCTTCAAGCAGAGTTCCAGCCTGGGGAGCGTGTGCAGGGCTCGGGGCAGACACAGCCCTGAGGAAGGGAGGGAGGGAGGGGTAGTGGAGGAACAGCCCACCTACTGTTGGCACCTTTAACCGTAGGACCAGAACCCGACACAGGTGTCGAGGAAGCAGAGCTGACAGTGAGGGTTAGCCTGGCCTGGCCTGGCCTCTGCAGAGTTGCCCGGTCATCCTGTGCATGTGTAGACAGAAAACACCCGTGATCATAGAGCAGAGGTAGTGAGGAACACGTAAAGGAAGCTCTTTCAGATTGGGTTACAGACCAAAAGTTGAACTGGTTGGTCTGAGAAAGTCAAGGAGAGTGTGTGTGTGTGCGCGCACACGCATGTGCACACACGTATGGGTGTGCATGTGTGTGTACTGTGTGTATATGCGTGTGTCTGTGCGTGTGGTATCCATGTGTGTATATGAATGTGTGTGTGTGCATGTGGTGTCTGTGCACCTATATGGATGTGTATAATTGTGTGTGTGCATGTGGTGACCGTGTGCACATATGGATGTGCATGTTTGTGCGTGTGTGCATGTGGTGTCCATGTACATATATGTATGTGATTGTGTGTATATGTGGTGTCCGTGTGTATTTGTCCATGTGCATGTGATGACCATATGCATATATGTTTGTGTATGTGGTGTCCATGTGCATATATAGATGTGATAGTGTGTGTGCATGTGGTATCCATGTGTGTATATGGATGTGTGTGTGTGCATGTGTGATGTCCATGTGCATATATGGATGTGTGTGATTATGTGTGTGCATGTGATATCCATGTATGTTCATGGATGCATGTGTGTGTGCATGTGGTATCCATGTGTGTATATGGTTGTGTGTAATTGTGTGTGTGCATGTGGTGTCCATGTGTGTATATGGATATGTGTGATTATGTGTATATGTGCATGTGATGTCCAGCTGTGTATATGGATGTGTGATTGTGTGTGTGCACGTGGCGTCCAGCTGTGTATATGGATGTGTGTGATTGTGTGTACACATGTCCAGCTGTGTATATGGATGTGTGTGATTGTGTGTGTGCACGTGGCATCCAGCTGTGTATATGGATGTGTGTGATTGTGTGTGTGCACGTGGCATCCAGCTGTGTATATGGATGTGTGTGATTGTGTGCATGTGGCATCCAGCTGTGTATATGGATGTGTGTGATTGTGTGTGTGCACGTGGCGTCCAGCTCTGTATAGGGATGTGTGTGATTGTGTGTGTGCACATGTCCAGCTGTGTATATGGATGTGTGTGATTGTGTGTGTGCATGTGGTGTCCAGCTGTGTATATGGATGTGTGTGATTGTGTGCATGTGGTGTCCAGTTATGTATATGGATGTGTGTGTCCATGTGCATGTAGCATGTAGTGTCCATGTGCATATAAGGATGTGTGTGATTGAGTGTGTGTGCATGTGGCATGTGTATGTGCACGTTTGTGCTTATGTGTGTACATATACGTGTGTGATGTGTGCATGTGTGTACTTCAGGATTAGATTAATGTACATTATCTCCCATGTCACATTTTCTAGAGAAGCTCCCTGGGTCTTCAGCTGGGTGCTGTAGGAATAGCCACCAAGGAGCATTTCTCTAATACCTGGGACTTTCCTGGGGTACATCCGCCCTCACCATGTGGCTGGCACTCCCTGGAGCTGTGTGGCTCAGCAGTCCAGCTTAAAAAACCAAATATCAAGGAAATGAGCTCTCAGCTCCATACTGAGGACTCTTTCTTGATATTTGCAGTGGCGCCTGTGGGTAAAATTTGACTGTAATGGGAGCTGCAATGTTTGAAGCCACGCTGAGCTCCTGGGGCAGCAGAGGATCTGGGGGCTTTCTGGAGCCTTGATATCCTGGTGGTAATCTCCGAGTCCACCCCACAGACCCCGCTCTGGGTAAAGACAGCCCTCTGGGGTCCGTTCCACTCATCCAACCCGTACTGAGTAGTCTTCATTTGCCTGGGTCAGTGGGATCCAGACACAAGGGTGGCCCTGGCCCAGGAACTGCTCGAGCAGCAGGGCGTCTCCTCTGCAGCTGAGCTCTGAGGTGCTGGACGCACCTTGCAGCTGGGTGGTTCCACTGTCGGCCGCAAAACCGGCTGCTACATCTCAGGAGAGCTGGTGTTCCTCGTGCCCTTCCTCTGTGCCAGGTATGACGCTGAAGCTGGCTGTGGGTTGCCTCACTCCATTTCCACAGCAAGCCTATTTCACAGAAAAAGAAATGGAAGTTCTAGCAGTTTAAGTGATTTCCTTAATTAGCTAGAAAGTGGCAGAACATGGATTCGAACTGAGGCCAGTGACATCAGAGCCTGGCATCACTCATGACCACGTTCCCTCTCCATTTGTTGTTGAAAATTTAGTGCAGATGTGGAAAAGTAAGATTCTTGGGGGAATCTCATTGTCGACCCAGACAAAACTTGAGTGATGATCTTTGCTGATCCACACATCACTGACTGGCTCGCCTTGTCATGGCCGTGCATTTAAACCTTCATTCCAGCCCTCTGTGTGCAGGGAGGGGGGACAAAGATAATTCCCGCCCCCACAGTGAGGGTAAATAAGAACAGCATCTTTGAACATCAGTCCTCTGGTATGTGCGAAATAGGCATCAGCATAGAGATTCCACTGTGCCCAGGGCATTGTTCCTTCTTAGGAAACCAGGGGTAGCACCATCAAGAGCTGCAGACACACAGAGCTGTGCTTTGCTTTTATTTCCTTTTTTGCCATGCAATTCTATTTATTTCATCCAGAAGTCACTAGATAGCCCACTCTACAGATACTGGTGCAGGGGAGATGTTTGTCAGAAGAAAGATAATTGACGGTAAATGTCAAATATTAAATCCTATCTGGTTATTACCCAGCGTATTAGCTATGTAAGTAGCTTAACAATTACAGCTGTGATTGACTAGGTGGGAACCAAAATCCTAAACATCAACTGCCAGAAGGGTAATTATAACACATTAGCACCTGCTTAGACAAGATTGACAACTCCAGTCTAACATCTGCTTAATATCACTTTCATACTTTTCATGCATTTTCTTCCCTTTTGAATGGAGCAACATAAGATTTCCTGGAGGATAACAAAAACCCCACATCCATGTGATTCATCCACAGTCCTACAGCAGCTCCTTGTCTTTGGTCATGGTTTCCTGCTGACACATTTACAACTGAGTGAAATGCAGAGAAACGGGCTTTGGGGGACCAGGCAGGCACAGTTGTGGTACATTCTAGCAAAACATTCCTGTCAAACCAATGCATTGAAAGAAATCCCAAAATGTAATATTTAGTTAGTTGGTTGACAACAAACAGTAGGAATACATATATATATATATGTGTATATATATATGTATTATATGTATGTATATATATATATATACATATATGTATGTATTTTAAGTATGCCTTTCTTAAATATATCGAGACATATCTAAGAGAAGCATATTTATATACTGTAGGGCTTTATATGCCTATATATCTCTCAGATTGAAATGTACAAGAGTGGTCTCCACTTCCACAATTACAGCTGGGGAGCAGCATTAGCAGTCCTCGGAGACAGCACATTCCTGCCAAGGGGCTCATGCGGACCCAGGTGGCAGAGACAAAGGGCCACAGCACAGCCCTGCCTCCCCCTTCTGCACAGAAACACCTGAGCAGCACATTGAAAAGAGGAGCTGGGTCATTTTCTGGCTGGGCTATATTTCTCTGGAGCTAAAAGGCATAGAGTTCTTGCACATATATGAGAATGAGGGTTAGAAATTCCTTTTAGTGGCTTCCTACCACTTAAGCAATTGTTCTTCAATGTCTGATGAAAATTGTTTTGTTTTTTAATATTCTCACTTTTGTTTCCTAGGGTAAGGGCCCAGGGAAGATTATTTCTGCCTGATAATATTATAATCACATGGTTAACCTTTCTGACTTAACTGGGTGAATCCACATGAATTCCCAGTGAGGGGGCATCAGACACTCAGATGACCACAGGATCAAACATGCAGGAAGTAGATTCTTCTCAGAGGTGCCTATTTATTCAGTAATTTAAAAATATACATCCAGCTGGGCATGGTGGCCTATGCCTGTAATCCCAGCACTTTGGGAGGCCGAGGCAGGAGGATCACTTGAGGCCAAGGGTTCAAGTGAGACTCCATCTCAAAATAAAATAAAATTAAAATTATGTAAAAATTAAATATAACTGGGTATAGTGGCTCATGCCTGTAGTCCCAGCTACTTGGGAGGGAGGCTGAGGCTAGAGGATCACTCAAGTCCAGGAGTTAAAGGTTATAATAGCTATGATGGCACCACTGCGCTCCAGCCTGGGTGATAGACCATGACTCTATCTCAAAAAACTAATCATTAAAATAAAATAATGCATTCATTTATCTATTCACCCCTATCACTCATATATTCTTTTATTTAACATACTTTATTGAGCATCTGTTATGCATTGGACCCTCAGCCATAACTGGACAGGCGTTCAAACAAGTGAGCATAAAAGCTGATTTCTAATAGCGTGAATTCTGAAAAGGAAGGCAACATGTCAATAAATAACCACAGCTTGATGCAGGGGTACTACATGGAGTTATTAGAACTCATTTGGACTGTGCAAGGCTTCGTAGGAGAGAAATTTGAGCTGAATCTTAGAGAAGGAAGATGACTTTCTTCAGGTGTTTAGAGGTTGGTGGGATTGGGGATCAGTATTCCAGGGAGAAGGAACAAACTCTTAAAAGGCACTGACGTTCAATTAAGTCAACTGCGTGCTCAAAAAATACCAAGAAGCCTGGCCTGGCCTGTGTTTCAGGAATGCCCTGCAGTTGACGAGGAAGCTGCAGGGACGTCCGGGGCTCTGGGTCTCTTCCTGTCCAGGAGAAGCCATGAGAGCACTTTAAGCCAGATGAGAACTGGCCCAAGCTGTGTTTTCTAAGCTTTATGCTGGGTGCCGCGTGCAGCTCTGTTTCAGGAGAGAGCTGAGGTCGGAGGAGCGGACCTTGTGGAAATCCAGAGGGGAAGGTGTAGGCGGCGGTGTGCAGAGGGGCAGGGAATGGGAGCAGGGCTCCGACGCAGGAGACTTGGGGACAGATGGAAGCTGGGAAGTGCACAGTGTACAGGAGAGAAGATTCTGGAATTGCCCACCATGTTGGCTGCTGGATGAAGACTGGTGTGTCAACAGGCCAGAGTCCAAGCAGTAGAAAAGGTTTGGGATGGAAGAGAGAGTTTGGTTTTGGACACATCGAGTTCATTGGTTTGTTTCCTTTTTTGCTTAATATATAATGATTAATTCTTGTTCTTAATGGAAACATTAAGTTTGAAAACCTAAAAACACATGGTTTAGTGCCAACGTTGTAAACAGGTCATTTGTTGCTTAGAAATGGAGGCCACAAGACCACCTGGCAGGTCGTTCTCCTTCTGGATGTGAGAACACAGGACATGGGAACTGACCTGAGAGGTGGTGCCTGGAAAGCCAGGACAGATCCAATGGTGTCCTGCGCCTGAGGGCCGTGGTCAGGGCCTTCCGTGTGGGACACGCGTGGGAGCAGGTCTTGGCTTCAGCTCGTCCGTCCTGTGGTTTCTGTGGGAGGCTCAGGAGCCCACTCCTCCCCGAAGGCATTGCCACTCCTCTCAGTCACAGGGCACAGGGCCCTAGAACATAAGGCACCGCCCACTTGATTCCCACTCATCCAATCCTCGCTCAACAGACACTTATTGAGCACCTGCTGTATGCCAGGCATGCTTGCAGGCACTGAGAACTCAACAGTGAAGGAAACAGACAAGACAGTGCCTTCCTGGACTTGTCTGACATGGGGGCAGGGCAATTGATAGGCAATCGGCAGATGTGAGAGCCACGCTCCAGGGGGTCACAGGTCATGAGCACAAGACAGCATGGGGGGTGGGGTACCTGGGGAGGGGTTGCCACCTCATGCTGGGATGTCCAGGTGGCTTTGGAGAGGACCTGAAGGAGGACAGCACGGGAGCCATGTGGTTCCCACACCCAGAAGGTGCCCTCCTTGAGGTCCTTTGTGTTAGTCAGATGCAGGGAGGCACAGGCTCTCTGGACAGCAGCCTCTGACTGGCTCAGCCTGGTCTAGGCCCTGGGTGGGGGGTCTTCGTGTCCAGCTGTGATCTGGTCCCTGTCCCTAAGGAGTTTACCACATATGAGGAGAAACAATCATAGAACCGAAATACAAATGAGGCAGGTGTTTCCTGGGGAGGAGGGGCTGGGGGCCCCTGCAGCCAAGACCCCCAGTGTCATCTGGGCAGTCAGAAACCATAGCCTTGGAAAGTGCTGTCCTCACTGAATCCTGAGAGATAAGTAGGACTTAGTGAGGCAAATGAGTCATTTCCCTCATACGTTTGGCTTCTGAAACTTTGATTTTAAACAAATCACCACAATAAAATAAATCATCTTTACAGTAGTGGTCAAACTGATAGCATAATAGCAGCCCTTGTGAGTGTGAGTCAGCATCTATAGGATAGGGACTGGATTTGCAAGCACAAAAATGAGTTCGTGCAAAAACAAAGCCTTGCCTTATGCTTGCTCTCCTCTCAAAATTATGCCGTTCTATTGGAGAAGAACATACCTAGTGAATAATTAAAGGAAAGGATTTGGTATGCAGATGCTGTTAATAATCTTTATGTTAAGAAGGCATTCATTAAATAAGTCCCTGACATTCTGAGGGCACAGTTTTGCTGGAATAAGGATTGCCTAAGAACGGGTATGGATTCCTAGATCAGTCCGGATAAAAGATACAAAGGAGGGGCATGGCCTTGATTGGAGAGTCACAACATCCAGGCTAATTCCCCAGGAATTCCCTCTGGACCTCAGAATACAGGACGCGGGAACTCACCTGGGCAGTGCTGTCTGGGAAGCAGGGGCGGATCCGGTGGCGTCCTGAACCAAGAACCATGGACAGGGCCCTCTGTGAGGGACACGCGTGGGAGCGGGTCTCAGCTTCAGTCATGGTGGGCTGCCTTTGTCTACATGCACGGGGCCCTCCAGGGTTGCTTTGGGTGGTGCTCTCTTCTGGAAATCATGGAGCCTTCTCCCAGGGAAGAAGGTGTGAGCGCCCAGAAATGCAGCTTCTTGGGAAGGAGGCTGAGTTGTGGAGCCAGCACCTCCCAACCTCTGATTCTTCCTCTGCCCGAAGGGTGCCTTGGCCTGGTGGTAGATGTGCCCTCAGCTCAGTCAAGTCCGTGGTGCTGAAAGGGAAAATGTAGACTTAAACAGACCTGCACTCCATCCAGATGCACAGAGTGAACATGCGTCTTAGGACATGGAGCGTGTTGTCTATATTTAAAAAATACATGTGAGGCCAGGCGTGGTGGTTCACGCCTGTAATCCTAGCACTTTGGGAGGCCGAGGTGGGAGGATCACCTGTGATCAGGAGTTCAAGGCCAGCCTGGCAAACATGGTGACACCCCGTCTCTACTAAAACCATAAAAATTAGCCAGGCATGGTGGTGGGCACCTGTAATCCCAGTTACTCTGGGGGCTGAGGCAGGAGAATCATTTGAACCCAAGAGGCAGAGGTTGCAGTGAGCTGAGACTGTGGCACTGTACTCCTGCCTGGGTGACAGAGTGAGACTCCGTCTCAAAAAAATAATAATAATAATAAATAACTGTGATTACCTCTCGCTTATTTTTCTCTTTAGTAGCTCTATCCTTCATGCTTCATTTCTGCTTTCAGTTATGTTCTCAACAAGTGGTCCTGCTTCAAATCGTGTGCACTTGGTTTTTGGCTATTCATACTGGGCACGGTAGAAATCTAAGAGGTTGCTAAAAGTGAAAGAAACAATGGCTCATGAAAGCAAAACAGAATCCTCTCTTAGATTTGAGAGAGTAAGAAATTAGATTTGGGGGACATGAACTGTAGACCCCCCGTTGTGCAAGGAACCATGACTCCCTAGCAAAGACCCCATGGAGCTCAGCGTCACACGAGCCTGTGTCATGCACATCTGTGCCGCTGAGTAGAGGTGATGAACAGCGTCCACACTCGTCCTCATCTTCACACTGAAGGTACTCTGTGGATGTTGCTTTACTGTGTTGGGTGTGTAGTTTGCGGGTATGCAGCAAGTGAGATGCGGAAATTAGCAAAATGTTGACTATGATAACAAAGATGACAGTCAGGATTGCTATTATTAAAAATGTACACAGCAAGTAAAGAATCTGGCCAAGGCAGACATTGTCAGGACAGTGGTGGAGGCGCAGTGGGACCCTCTCTTTTCTAGATGCCGACTTCTGTACACATGGAAATGCTGCTATTTTAGGAACAACGACTCTCACATTGGGAGGGGATAATGCCAAGAAATCAATACCAGCTCTAATTGAAGCTACTGCTGCCGACAGCTGCCCCTCTCTTATGGCAGTTATCTCTGAGAAGAGATCCCACTCATGATCCTGTCTCTGAGGGAGAAGATTGGGAGCCCTCCGGGTGGATCCCTGCAACCTCCTGTCTGCCCCAGCAGTGGCCAAAATGGTCTGTGAAGGTGTGCGGCGCAGAGTGTGCTGGCCAGCTAGAGGCTGAGCCTCAGAGGATCTGCAGAGGGACGGTGGTGGACAATGGGGGTGGTGAGATCCCGCATTTGTCCAGGAGAAGAATAGAGATGATATAGAACAGGAGTATGAGAAAGAAATACATAAGTAGGTTCTTCCAAAAACAACAGCTGCCTTTAAATGAAAGGGAAGACCCTGTCCGCTCGGGGTGGCCACATAAATTCCCTTTCTCCGGACTCCACTGGAGCTTGGGGTTTCCTGTTCCTTATCCCTCCCACCCCTGGCTCTCAGCCCGCTGCCTCCCATCTCCCCATGAGCATGTGGGGAGAAGGCGGGAGGGAGGAGCTCTGAGTGACAGCGTCCACGTCCCGCCTGAGGCCTCCTCCTGCTGCTGCCACAGAACGTGCACTTGGCTACAACCCCATCCTCTCCCTGACCTGACACACTGCCGTGTTCTGACTCATAAATCGCCCTCATTTCTTCTTCTGCCCAGTAACTGTGGTGAACTGTACAGCCTCTCCCTGAGAAGTGGATGTCCTCAGCCTGCAATGCCCTGAGTCTGTGTATGACCCTATTTCCCATACAAGGAATGGCAGAACATCTGAGGGGCCTAGAGTTGCCACCTGTGCTGTGCTGTAGAAATGGTCACACACCCAGGGCTAACTAGGAGACAGCCACACAGTGGGATTCAGGAGAACCTGCCCACGGGTTCCTTCCTCACTCCACCGTCCTCTGCTAACCACGGATCTGTTCTGAACCTTACAGTTTTCCCTTTTCCAAAACATCCTGTGAATAGAATCTTGCAGCATTGCCACCTTTTGAAATTAGATTCTTTCACTTAGCAAAATGAGTTCAAGATTTATCCATTTGTAGCATGAGTCAATTTTGTGCCTTTTTATAACTACTATCAACATTCATGTAAAACTACTATCAAATTCAGTCTTTTTTGTGAAAATAAAAGTTTTGAGATTCACCTGGGCAAATACCTAGAACTGGGATTGCTAGTTGTATTGCTCACGTGTATTGAACTGCATAGGAAACTGTCAAACTGTTTTAGAAAATGGCTGTAAACATTCTCATGAGCAATGAATGAGAATTTCCATTTCTCTGCATCCTTGTCAGCAATTGCTGTTGTTAGTTTTTAAATTTTTATTCATTTCTTTTTATTTTAATTATTCCAATTGATGTGTAGTTAGCAGTATCTCATTGTGGTTTGGATTTGCATTTCCTTAATGACAGCTGATGTTGGGCATCCTTTTATAAATGTATTTGCCATTGATATATCTTCTTTAGTAAAGTATCTGATGAGATCTTTTGTCTATTTTTTATTGGGTTGTTTTCTTATTGTTGAGTTTCAAGTATTCTTTATATATTCTGGATATAATTTATTCAAC
Source organism: Pongo abelii (assembly GCF_028885655.2). Taxonomy (NCBI): domain Eukaryota; kingdom Metazoa; phylum Chordata; class Mammalia; order Primates; family Hominidae; genus Pongo; species Pongo abelii. Next base: position 118,028,757 of record NC_071999.2, read on the forward strand.
AGATATGTGACTTATACATATATTCTATCAGGCCTGTAGCTTGTATTTTTATTCTCTTAATAAGTATTTTTCACAGAAGATAAATTTTTAATTTTGATGAAATACAATTTACCCATTTCTTTTTTATGGATCATGCTTTTGGTGTCATATCTTGAAACACCTCATAAACTGTGGGTCAAACAGGTTTTCTTGTAGAAGTTTTATCATTTTACATTTTACATTTAGGGATATGATCTGCTTTGAGATACATTTTTGGATAAAGTATAAAGTGTATGTGAAGGTGTATTTATTTGCATAGGAATGTTCAATATTTCAAACATTTTTAAAATGATATTTTCTCTACTGTTGCTGCCACTTTGCACAAAATCAGTTGGCTATATTTTTATGGGTCTATTTCTGGACCCTATCCTGGTCCATTGATCTATGTGTCTATTCTTTTGTTAATACCACACCATCATGATTACTATACCATCATGGGAAGCACTGAAATTGGGTAATGTGAGGTCTTCTTTGTCAGAATCATTTTGGCTATTCTAGCTGCTTTGCCTTTGTACATAAATTTTAGAACAACTTGTCAATATCTACAAAAAAACTTGCAGAGGTTGTGTTTAATCTATAGATCAAATTGGAGAGAACTAACATCTTAACAGTCAGTTTTCTGCTCCATGAACATAGTATGTCTTTTCATTTATTTATAAATGAAATGACCTTGATTTCTTTCATTGGTGTTTTAAGTTATTTGTGACATACAGATCCTGAACATATTTTATTAGATGTATACTTATGTACTTCCTTTTAGGGTGTTATTTTTAAATAGTTTTTTTTTATTTCAAATTCTAATTGTTTATTGGTGGTATCAAGAGCTCAGCTGAGCTGGAGAGACCTCAGCCACCAGGCATAGAGTAGCCTCCTAAGACAGCAAGCCACATTATGAAGGCAGGACAGAGTCAGGCCTGTAACCACACACATAGTTGAGCAAGAGGCTAAATGTGAGAAGTGCTGGCTCCCTGGGTTCTAGCTTTGCCTGTAGAATGGCATAAGGAGAGGGTCAGATAGTGCAGATGTGGAGGTCACCTCCCAGCCCAGGGACCCTAAACAACATGTTCCTGTTGTTTATGGACCTGAGGACTCGGAGAGAAGGAGAAAGGGGAAGGAAGGGCTCAGAGTGGAAAAGATTGAATGCTGAGAGGGGGGAAAAGCATCTTCCAGGTTCCCCCCTCCTCCCTCCAGATAGGGTTACCTGGGCTGCAAATGCAAATCTTCATGAGGGTGGCTGGCTGGGGGCTGAGACATTGAAGGCAACTTCCCTGAGAACCTGCAGCACTGGCTGGCTGTGCACTGAGCCCACTGTGTGGAGGGCAGAGTCTCCCTGGGTCTGCCAGGTGGAGCCTTTGCCACTGCCCATGGCTGCCCCTGAGGGATCACACAGAGGAGTTTGGCTGGGAACTGGACACCTCCGCTGGTAGGAAGACGGTTGGCTTTGCATGCTGCACTGGGTCCTGTGACTTTGCTCCACTCACCTCTTAGTTCTTAGTAGTTTTTGCTCTTAGTAGATTTTACAGATAAAAAAAAATTATACATGGATAATTCATGGCATCTGCAAATAGAAGCAATGTTATTTCTTCCTTTCCAATCTGTAGGCCTTGTGTTTCTTTTTCTTGCCCCATTACACTGTGTAAAACAACATGATATTGAATAGGAGTGATGAGGGTAAAGAGCTTAACCTGGTCCCCATCTTAAGGGAAAGAACTGAGGGCCGCATCATCTCTATGATGTTAGGTGTAGGTTACAGAAGGTGCCCTTTATTAAGATGACAGAAGCTCCCTTCTACTGCGTCTTTACTGTGAGTCTAGGTCATGAGTATTCCATTTTATTGATTGCTTTTTCTGCATGGATTAAGATGATTATATTGTTTTTCTTTCATGGTCTGTTCATATGGTAAATTATATGGAAGGATTTTCCAATGTTGGACTAGCCTTGAATTCCTGGAACGGACCACAGTGAGTTGTGTTCCACTATCCTTCTTATATATTGCTAGTTTCCATTGCCTGTTTTCTGTTTTTCACATCTGAATTTACTTCTTGTTTCCTTCGTTCCATATTCTCTTGTGTTAATTTGGCATATTTTTATGAGTTCATTTAACCTCTTTTATTGACGAGTTACTTATACCTCTTTTAAAAATTTTTCAGCAGTTGTTCTAGGGCTTAAAATATCTATGAATCTACTTTTACATAATTGTATACTCATTTTTGTAGCATACCAGGGCCTTTCAACAAAATATTACTAATTCCTCCCTTCCCTCCTATATGCTATTTTGCTATAACATTGGCTTTTACAGATGCTATAAACACATGACACATTGCTATTTTTTTCTTTAGACCAGGGATCAGCAGCATTTTTGTTAAAGGATCAGACATTAAATATTTTAGGCTTTCCGGGCCATATAGCATCTCTTGCAACTACTCAATTTTGTTGTGAATGGAAACAAGCATGGGTCATATGGAAGCGAGTGGGTGTGAGTGGGTGTGTGAGTGGGTGTGAGTGGGTGTGAATGGGTGTGTGTTGGCATGAGTGGGTGTGAGAGTGGTTGTGAGTGGGTGTGGGTGGGTGTGAAACGGTGTGAGCGGGCGTGAGTCAGTGTGAGTGGGTGTGAGCAGGTGTGAAAGGTGTGTGAGTGGCTGTGAGAGTGGGTGTGAGTGGGTGTGAGTGGGTGTGAATAGGTGAGAGTGGGTGTGAGCAGGTGTGTGTGGGTGAGAGTGGGTGTGAGTGGGTGTGACTGCTTTCTTGTAAAGTTTCATTTCCAGAGACAGGTGGGCCAGACTCGACCAACAGGCCCCTGCTTTAGACTTTCTCTTTCAGATAAGGTAAAACATGAATTTAAATTTACCTTCACTTCATCTGTTTCTAGTGTTCTTCATTTCTCTTTGCAGATCCAAGTTTTAGTCTGATATATTCGTTCTGACTCAAAAATTAACTTTTTTTTGTAGAGTACATCTGCTGATATTGAATTTCCTCCAGTTTTTTTGTTTTTTGTGTTTGAGAACGTGTTTCTCCTTCATTTTTGAAACGTGAAGTATTTCTCTGAGTATAGAATTCTGGATAAAGCATTTTTCTTTCTCCTGCAGTTTCCAGGCATCACCCACTGTCTTTTTCCTTCTGGCCTTTGGGTTCTCCTTGTCTAAGGTATCTTCTTTCTCCGGCTGCCTTGAAGATTTTCTCTGTGTCTTTTGTCTTCAGCAGTTTAATATGATATCTGCACTGGGTTTTTTGTGTTTTTTGCTCTTTTGTGTGTGTGTGTATTATCTTACTTGATGTTCTCTAAGTTTATTGGATCTGTGTTTGGTGTTTGCCTCTGATTTCTAAGAAGTCTTGGCCATTATCACATCCAGCATTTCTTCTGCCCTGTTCTCGCTTCTCCTTCTGGTTTTCCAGTTGTGCACACTTGGGATGCTCAATGTGGCCCCCAGCTCTTGGATGTTCTGTTCTGGTTGGGGTTTTGTTTGTTTGTTTGTTTTGCTTTTTCTTATTCTTTTTACTTTTGTATTTTAACTTAGGTAATTTCTCTGACCCATGGTCAGGTTTGCTGACTCTTCCATGCCTGTGTTAAATCCACAGATGCATCTTTCAAGCACACTCTTCATCTCTGTTACAGTGTTTGTTTTATTTCTAGCATTTCCATTTGATTTTTTCTCATACTTTCCATCTCTTCACTGAAATTCCCATTTGATATTGCATGTGACCCATTTTTTCTGTTAAAGCCTTTAACATACTAATTATAGTTATTTTAAATTCCGTGACAGATAGTTCCAACAACCGCTTCATATCAGAGTCGAGTTCTCATGATTGCTCCCTCGGGAATGTGCTGGCTTTCCTTGTCTTTTTATGCATCTCATGTTTTTTTGTTTTTTTGTTTTGTTTGTTTTTTTTCCAAGCCTCATGCCTGGAGGTCAGCACAGGATGAGAAGGCTTCAGGCCTGGACATGGGCCTGCCTTCTTCCTGCCAGGCCTGCAGTATGAGGCCTGCATCAGTCTGCTGAGGACCTGGGGGTTGTAATTTACTGTTGCTGCACCTACTCTCAACACACCTGGGATTCATGTTCCCATGAGGTCACCTGGGGAGGTGCTGGTGGGGAAGGATGGTGGGCAGAGGATGTCTGCCTGGGTTCAGGTTCAAGCACTCCCTCCCCTTGGCCCTGCCCCAGGGCTGGTGCCTGGCAGCACAGCCCCCTCCTGCCCCCTCCAAGCAGAGTTCTCAGTATTGCGCTGTTGTTTGTAACTGGAAGCTGTGAGTGGTAGGGTGGAGGTGGTTTCTGCTGTGATTACGCTCATTCCTGGTGACCTATCTCCCTGGGTTTGGCCTCTCAGGGCTCCTGACACTCCCCCGAGTAGCAGTTGTGGATGGAGAGCTTCACCCTGCCCCTCCCCAGGAGCAGCTTCTCTAGTTCTGCTCCTTTGTGCATGTCTGATCAGGAACAAGGACAGTTTGTGTCTTCTCCAGATTGTCTTCATGCTTGCACCCCCTGAAGGAATATGTGAAACCTCATGTTGTGTTCTAGAACAGAGCTTCTGGAACTCTGATGTGTGTCCTGTTCACTCTGGAGTCTGTCGAACTGCAGGCTGATGGAGCAGGTCTGGATCCTGCACTCTATACAAGCTCCTGGGTGATTGATGGGGCCTGGACCCTGCACTCCATACAAGCTCCTGGGTGATTGATGGGGCCTGGATCCCGCACTCCATACAAGCTTGTGGGTGATTGATGGGGTCTGGATCCCGCACTCCACACAAGCTCCTGGGTGTTGCTGCTGCTGCTTCTCCCTGGGCCACACTTTAAATATAAGGCTCTAGAGGAGATGAATGAAATGCACAAAACCACATTTTATTATTTTCTAGAATTGTTTATCTCTTCATTTTTTTAACAAAAGGCACCAGCTCAGTTTATAAGTTTCAAGTTAGTGTTATCCAGTATGCTCCCCTGACCTTAGCCCAAGGATTTCCCTGCAGTGCCATGAGGGCAGGAGCCCAGCCCACCAGCCTGGACAGGGCCTGGAACAGAAGCTTAATATTTTCACTTAATGAATCTGTGAACAACTGGGATGGAAAGAGAGAGATGAGCTGAGAAGGTAGGCACGACCTCAACCTGCGCAATGAAATCCCACTTCTTTCCTGGTTACTTTGTAAGCAGGAAACCATCACTACGAGTTGGCGACCTCCACACAGCGCACCAGGCAATCCTGAGCACTGCAGATGCTCTGTGTGGAACGCAGGAAGACAGCAGCACTATCGTTTCATCCTTCTTCCTTCCTTCCATTTTCTCTCCTGACCCAGCCCCCACTGTATCCACCCAAACGACAGAGGACAGATTTGCCCACAGGGGCTGGGACGATGTCTGACACATCTTGCTAGGATGGCCTGATATTTCTCAGAGGCTAAATACTCCCTGCCTGAAGACCCCTCAAAGTGTGGGAGCCCCCGGCATAGAGTCAGCCACACCAGGGAGCCTCTGCGCGGCTCTTCTTGTAGGTATCTCATGGTCCTTGTATGTATTCAGCTCTCTGATTTCCCAGCCAAACCCCGGGGACAGTCCTGGTGAATCTTTGTGGGAGTGCCAGGATGGGCTTGGCAGTGCTCTTGGCCTTTCCCAATCTGGCCCTGCCACACCCTCCCAGAGATGCCCAGCGGGACCTCACCTTCTACATCTCATGTGGCTGTGCTCACGATTTGTAGCACCAAGAAAAACATATTTGTATGCTTTCATTAACTCTCTTCTCCTACTACAACAATATTTTTGGATATTCACTAAAATGGGAAAATAAGTAGATTATATTGTTCTGATCTCCTACTTGATAGAACAGTCTAGGGAAAACTGACCTCCATTCACTGACCCTTGATATTTCCCTTAATGTTTTTTTCAAAGGAACTTGGTAATCTACTTGATTTCAGAACTGTGAGCATAAAGTCACCCTCTGAGACTATTGTGACCCTCCAATAAAAAGAGCATAATGTGTACTAACCCACTTCAGCTGCTCACTTACCCATTCAGCCAACCTCACTGAGCACACACGGACGTGCAAGGCACTGTACTAAGACGAGGCTATTCAATGACAACTCCAGTGTCGTCTCTTCTGCTGATGACTTGCGATCTGTTGGGATCCACAAACACTGGTCATTTGTGACCCAAGATCTAAATGAAGTAGTTCGGGAGTGAGAGAAGGGAGCGAGCAGATGGACCAAAAGCGTTTGGAAGGTGCAAGCGAGCCATGACTGTCGAGGCATCTCATCCCTTCTGGGAGAAGGCTGCCTTCAGTCAAATGGGGACTAAGTTCTAACCATACGGGGGAGGGCAAAGATGTCATGTTCTGAGATGATCGTAGCTCTGCTCTTCTGGTCTGCTTGTGTGCTGTGTGGCACTTGTACATCTTCATGTTGACTCATTTATATACCAGGACAATCCTATGTGGCCTTTGCTATACTGGAATTTAATTCAATGGTGTTTCATTTACAATTGTCAGGTCTATGTCCATAATCCAGTTTGGCCTATAGTGTTCTTTTGCTGTTATATTTTCATTAGATTTTAATGCCAGGAAATTGATGAGTTAATGGTATAATTGGGTAGCTTTCCATCTAAGCATGCGGGACCTGGAAATTTCCTTCTCTCATTGCCACAAAATGCACAAACCCCTCAAATCAAATTGACTACATGACTTTGCTTGCACCAGTGCTGATGTGGTGTTTACCTCTTTGCATTTTCACATGCGCTTTATCCACATCCCTGTGCACGTGTATAGAGGGCTTATTTAGCTTTGATAGGATGATTCCAGCGGACAAGAAATCTGCTGTTATTTTGTATTTCTTTTCTTATTGTTGTTGTAACTTTTTTTTTTTTTTTTTTTTTTTAGATAGAGTCTCACACTGTTGCCCGGGCTGGAGTGCAATGGTGTGATCTCGGCTCACTGCAACCTCTGCCTCCCAGGTTCACATGATTCTCCTGCCTCAGTCTCCTGAGTAGCTGGGATTACAGGTGCCTGCCACCACACCCAGCTAATTTTTTGTATTTTTAGTAAAGACAGGGTTTCACTGTGTTGGCCGGACTGGTCTCGAACTCGTGACCTTGTGATCTGCCCACCTCAGCCTCCCAAAGTGCTGGGATTACAGGCATGAGCCACCGCACCCAGCCTGTTGTTACCTTTTATAGTACCCGAGCCAAGTACTGAATATGCATTGGTTTAACTAATGTGGCATTTTTCCAGAATCAGTTAAGTTCCAAGAAAGAGTCCAATAGTGACAAAATAAACGCCATGAGGCTTTTTCCTACACCGTTCAGACGACCCCACTGTTGGAGCTGTTGGGAGAAAGGACATGGCCCCTGGAGGTGACAGGTTTGGGAACGGTCCCTGGTCACCTTATTTAACATCTTCCCTAAAAACAGTGCTTACAGCTTAGTTTGCCAAAGGCACTCACAGAAATAACTTCTTTGGATTTTAAGACACCCTTGAGTTAGGCAGTCCCTAATCCCTGCATTGCATAGGCTGGAAATCTGGCTCAGAGAAGGGAAATGTTTCCTCACATCTACCTTATGAAGCTCCTATAGGGGCAGCTGTTGCAGAAGGTGGTGTGAGCTTCTCAAGGTCATACGGTTGTTAGTAACAGTAAGTCACTGGCAGAGCAAATGCTTGGGAGCAGCAGGAGAACGGCTGCTGCCTGCCCAGACATTGGTCTTTGTGCCAGGCCCTGGCCCCCTCCTGGGCCATCCTATGAACAGGGCACTCAGGGGCTTTGCTAGCTCTGAGAGGAAGCAGGGTCTGGTGCTGTTGCCAGCATGGTTCACAGGGTGTTCAGGATGAAGGAAGATGTCCAGGGTGTCTCAGGGCCCACAGCTGTCACAGGAGGGCCCGCTCAGTACACCTTCTAGGAGAGAATCAACCACATGTTACTGTTTTTTGTTTTTTTTTTTAAGACGGGGTCTCACTCTGTCACCCAAGCTGGAGTGCAATGGTGTGATCATGGCTCATGGCAGCCCTGACCTCCCAAGATCATGTGATCCTCTTGCCTCAGCCTCCCAAGTAGCTTGGACCACAGGCAGGTGCCACCACACCTGGCTAATTTTTGAAAAATTGTTCGTAGAGATGGCATCTTGCCATGTTGCCCAAGCTGGTCTCAAACTCCTGCACTCAAGCCATCCCTGCACCTCAGCCTCCCAAAGTGTTGGGATTACAGGCATGAGCCACTGCACCCAGACTCCTGCTCTTAAAATGCCATTATTCATAGGCAACAGCTGCAGAATAGATAAGTGAGACTTCATCAAAATCAAAACCTGCTATGCATCAAGGACACAACAAACACAGTAAGACAGAGTCAACAAAGGCAACCCAGGGAGCGGAGGAAATATGTGCAAATCATATACCTGATTGGGGTTAATATCCAGAATATGTAAAGAACAACAACTCAACAACTAAACACAACTCAACTACAGAAGGGGTACAGAATGTGAACAGACATTCATCCGAAGAAGATACATAGATGGCCAGTAAGCACAGGACAAGGTAACCTACAGCACTCCGCCCTGGGGGAGTGCAGACCAGAGCCCCATGAGATGCCACCTCACACCTGCAGGGATGGCAATTATACAACGAAACAAAACAAAGTGTTACCAGTGGAGGGTGTTCAGGTTCTTGGTGTTTTGAACAAAGAATTAGACAAAACACACAAACAAAGCAACAAAACAACAGCATATATTTATTGAAATGAAAGTACACTCCACAGAGTGGGAGCAGGCTCTAGAAAGCAGCTTAAGAGCACCAGTTACAGAATTTTCTGGGATTTAAATACCCTCTAGAAGTTTCCCATTGGTTACTTGGTTTACACCCTATGTAAATGAGGTAGTGGCCCACAACCTGTCTGATTGGCTGCAGAAGGTGACCAATCAGAGGCTGAAATAGAGTTACAAGTTACACATGAAGACTTGGCCTGTGACCAGTCTGATCAGTTTCAGGAGGGGACCAATCAGAGGTACTTTCATTTTTCATCTGCAATGCAGAAAAAGGGTGGGGGGTGTTGCAAAGGGAGTGGCCTCCGATCCTTTGGCCACTTTGGGTTTGGAGAGGTGCGGTTTTTCTTTTGATTCAGTTCTAGGAAGTCAGTGTGAATCAGCCTTAGGTTCCCTGCCTCCAGACCCTATTCTGCCTCAAAAGAAAATAACAAGTGTTGGGAGCATAGAGAGAAACAGGACCCCTGTGCACTGTCAGTGGGGATATAAAATGGTGCCATTGTTATGGAAGGCAGTATGGCAGCTCCTTAGAAGATCAAGCATAGGCCATGTGCGGTGGCTCATGCCTGTAATCCCAACACTTTGAGAGGCTGAGGTGGGCAGATCACGAGGTCAGGAGATGGAGACCATCCTGGCTAACACCGTGAAACCCTGTCTCTACTAAGAATATGAAAAATTAGGCAGGCGTGGTGGCACATGCCTATAGTCCCAGTGACTCGGGAGGCTGAGCCAGGGGGATTGCTTGAACCTGGGAGGCGTAGGTTGCAGTGAGCCGAGGTTGCACTACTGCACTCCAGCCTGGGTGACAGAGTGAGAAAAAAAAAAAAAAAAGCATAGAATTAGCACGTGACCCAGAAATTCCCATACTGAGTACATGTCCAAAAAACATAAAAGCAGGAGCTCAGGCTAATATTTGTTCCCAGGAGCACTATTCACAATCGCCAAAACATAGAAACAACCCAAATGAACGGATAAACTAAGGGTGAAATGTCCGTACAATGGCAAGAGATTCGGACACACGTGGCAGCATGGAAGAACCCGGAGGATGTTATGTAACATGAAATAAGCCAGCGATGAAAGAACAGAAACTGCATGATTTCACTTACATGACAGACCTAGAGTCGGCAAATTCATAGAGATGGAGAGTAGACGGGTGGCTGCCCGGGGCTGGGGGAGAGAATGGGGAGTGAGTGTTGAACGGGGACAGAGTTTCAGGTTGGGAAGATGAGAAAGTTCTGGAGATGGTGGTGGTGATGGCAACACAACAATGTGAGTGTGCTTAATGCCTCTGCCTGTGCACTTAAATGTTGGTCAGATGGTGAATGTTATGTTATGTGTATTTTACCGCAATTTTAAAAAATATATTGATGCTGCTGGCTATTGGGCATGCCTTCTCAAAATAAGACACCCATATCTTGCCACCACAGGGCTTTTTCTTGGGTGATTGCAATTCATCTCTTATTAAAAAAAGAAAAGAAGGAAAACATAGGATAGAGAAGATTCTCAGGTTATTTTGCTCAGATTTTTTCCTAAGATATCCTAAGAGTTGCCTCAGACGTGGATTATTGCTTTTGGTATGGAAAATATATAAAAATGTGATAGAATCTTGGGTTGGAAGGAACCCTAGGAGGTCATGCTACATCTTCTTCAGTCTGCAGATACCATATCACTTCAATTACCCCAGGTGGAAGAGAATTTATTCTTCTTAGGAAAAAGATCTCTTCTTACCCATTTCAATTGTAAGCTTTACACTGACAGGAGAATGTTCTTTATAGCTCCTCCAACAGTCGCTCTGTTCAAAAGATCATCTGCAGAGGACCTGCCTCGACCACGCTCTCTCCTGGGCAGATGGAGGCCCGGGGCAAATGAAGCAACATCTTCCTCATCACTCACAGGCCCAGGAGGGGCAGGCACAGCTCTGTTGACTTCCATCTTCTCCTCCAACCCCATGGTCGGGGAGAGCTCCAGGCATGTGTATCTACAAGATGAGAGACCAAAGCTCACCTCGCTGCCTTCCCCTCCCCTCTTTCCTTCCTGCTTCCTTCCAGGCATCTTTTCTCATAGTGCAGAGTTCTCTGGAGCCCTCCTATGTGAGCCTGGGTTCGTTTGGAGCCCCCCATGTGACCTTTTGGTACCTTCCCATGTCCACCTATTCCCCTTTTGCTGTGTACCTTGCAACAGAACCCTGTCTTCTAGAAAGGCTTTGTCAGTTTAAAAAGAATGGAGTCGCTGCATATGTGATGCAGTTATTACAATAAAATTGGACTGGTATTCTGCTGCACTAGAACACTTCTACAATTTACCAAATGTGCCACTTTTATCTTCAATTCCAGAGGTCTCCTAACCTTCAGAGGCAGTCAGACACTAGAATCACAGCACAGTTGGCCTTTTGATTGGGATCCACCTTCCGCTGGGTGGTACAGCCAACAGACATCTGGCTTACAGACTGGGAAGAATGCAGGTCGCTGACAACCTGCAGATTGTTCTTTCCAGGGTTAATATGCTTCTGCATTATTTCATTATCTAATCACTGATCAAAAAATGTTTAGCTGGAACCGGAACTGATTCTTTGGGTGACACAGCAGTTGATCCTCCTGGTGTGTCACTTTATTTATTGCTCCGTTGATAACTGTTCTCTCCAATCCATGTATTAATCTACCTGCAGGGTTCCCACAGGCACACCTCTCAGGTGGATCAGGCACCATTCTGTAGACAAAGAAACTGAGGCTCCAAGAGATTATTTTCCCAAATAAGGCCACCCATGTGTTTGGACTCCAGCTACATGATACCATTATAGAGTCAATACAGGCATGGGAACTCCAAGGCTAGAATAAGGTCAGGGATACAGTTGGGCCTCCTGTGAGGGACATGGGGCCAGAGCCAACAGGGAGGACAAGATCAGTTCCCTTCCTGGCCCTTCTGAATGTGTGGCACCCATGTCTCCCCATTACTTGCTCTGGCTGAGCTGATGGTCCTAACTGTTGGAAGGAAATCCAGAAGAGTGGATATTGATGTAAAGATTAAGTGAAATGCCATTATAATATGCAGCCTATAGTTGAACTGTTTAATGTATCATTGCTATCTGTCACATTGCTCGATGACTGAAAGCAATTGCATTACCAATCTATAAAGCTGGAGTCGCTCCCTGGGTGATAATTGACCAGATTTGTATTTCTATTCATGGGGTTTTTAAAAGGAGGTAAAAGTGGGTTGTGTCCAAGTACAGCATTTGGTTGTGTTAATAAATGTGATAATCAGGTTTGGACGTACAACAAAATGCCTCCCACAAGTAGCATGGAAGCCCACGCCGCTGGGGGCCTGTAACCTTATAAAACCCCAGGCCATTGTCCCTAAATTACTGCATTTACTGTACAAGGATTATTTCAACTGTACCCCCTGGAATTATTTGTTCTAAAAGAAAATTTAAGCGAAGAGTCATTTAAGAAAAACACATTCTGCTGCTTCTACCCCTACCCTCCTGTGGAATTGGAGCACAACTGGGTTGAACTCCCCAGAATCACTGGAGGGGCTTTCTGGACTCGCGGTGAAGGTCTGCGGTGCAGGCTTGTCTGGGTCTCAGCAGTGCAGCCACTGAACCCCGCCTGGGTGGGGGCTAGGCTCTAGCAGGTGGAGGCCCTGGTCCCCCTGGCTCCAGAGACATTGCTCGGCTCGTGACACCTTGACCGTTTTACCTGGGACTCAAGCCAACTGTTCACCCAGCAGAGGACCTGAAATGGGACCGGCCTGCGGTGAAAGGCACCAGGTGTCAGAGCAGCCAGACCCTGGCTTAGTGCTCTTGTTGGCCACTCCTACACACTCACTCTGGGGAGGCCCTCCAGGCTCTGGATATCAGCAAGGTATCTAAGTCCTCCTCATGTCTCCATCTGCAGAGAGAAGCCCAGGCTACCCACCATGCATGCTTCCTGTGAGGGTTCCAGATACTTCCAACAAAGCTCTCAAAACAACCACACCAATACCAGGAATAGTTATTAATGTTTACAATATTGACTGCAACTTTCTTCCCCAGGTTTTGAAATTTGGAAGTCCAATTTCCAACTAGAGTACAGCAGAAGTGTGCAATTAAAGTGGGTTATGTGGGAGGAGCTGAGTCCGGTTCTTTGACATTGACCCTCGTGTGGTCTTGGAATCACCCTTGTGGGTTCAGGTGTCACTGTCTGCCTGAGGGCTGGGGAAGCAACCCCGAGGAGGATGCTGCTAGCGCATTGACAGTCTGTCGTCTCACAGCTTGGACTGTTGGGATGGTGATCGCTAGAGGCCTTTGTCACAGAGCACGAGCATGTTTGGAGACACCACCGAGACCCCCAGAGCATCTGCAATTACTTCCTTTACATAAATACCTGCCTTCCTGAGATCCTGTCCACCCCTCCACCCTGAGGCTCGTCACCACCCTGTGGCCCATACTGGCTCCCAAGGAAAGACCCTCAGGGCCTTTCTGGAAGTTAAGGGGAATGAATTCATCAGCAGCAATTGCCATCTTCAACCTTTGCGCTGCCTTCTTAGGAGGCCTGAGAGCTGCAAGAAAGCCTGTCTGACCTGTGGGCTGGCTTAGGCTCTGCTCCCATCTCACTTTGCTCTCTGTTCAGACTCATCTGAGAGCAAATGGCAAATAACTGGAGAACACTTTGCAGCCTTCTGCGGGGGCCCCTCCCGCCATGCAGGGAGCACGGAACGCAGGGCCTTTTTGGCAACTGATCTCCTGTCTCTATTTCTATGGCGCCCATCACCATGGTATCCAAGATCCCGGCAGGCACGAGGCTAAAAACAGAACCCGGGGGTGGGGGAGTGTGCCCTTTCTGACTTCAGTTATGTTCTTCAGGGAACAAACTAAAAGCAGAACACTGGCTCCCTCCTCCCCACTGGGCACCCCAGAAGGCTGCCTTTCAGGCCTTAGGGTGCAGGGGCGGTGGGTGTGCCCTTTGAAGAGGGAGAGCGACCCAGGCCTGGCAACCCCGGCCTGGTGTCACTTAGGACCTGCTCAGAACCTGGGTACCTGGATTCCCACACCATCCACATGCATGTAGGGTTGGCCCAGAGGCCAGACGCTGTGCTGGGTCTGGGGGGAACAGAGTGAAGAAGACAGCCCCCGTCCTCAAGCCGAGGGCAGGTCATCTGAATCGAGCCTCACAGGAAGCCATGGCTGAGTCAGGATGAAATATGCCGAGTAACTGGCAGAGCGGCTGCAAATGTGTTAGAGGGCCGGTGAGGGATTCCAGATGGCTTCATAGAAGGAGTGCTACTGGCTGGGCTGGGTTGGGCCTGAGAAACCGAACAAGACTTTGGCAAGGAGGAATTGCTATGGAGTGAGTGGGTAGCCTCCTGCGACATCAGGGCATCACAGATGCAGCCTCCACGCCCCACCTCAGGGTGTGCCTTTCAGCAAACTCTTAAAGAGCTCTCCCTGCCAGGTGCTGAAGATGCAAATAATGGTGGAGCTAGGCTGGGGGTCATGGGAGACCCTCAGTGTGGGCTTGGTTCTAGGCAATGTGGAGCCAAGGAAGATTCTATTCAGGGATGTCACTGACCAAAGCTTTTTTAGCGTTTCATGTGTGGGAATTCAATCATCAAATATTCTTCCTGTGATGTGGATGTGTTTCCAGCAATAGATTAGCGGTTAACATTACACACAGCAGTGACTTTCTGCGTACTGTATGCACTCATGGAAATTCACAGTTTAGTTCTCTCAGGTGAGAAGGCCGGTCTCTAGGCAAATTCTACTTCATAGTTCTTTATCATTTACAAAGCATTTCAGACCCGTGGTTTTGGTGGATTCTGGGTGGTGTGGCTGGCAGGCGGGTATCCCCAGCTGCTGTGTGGTGGTACAGACCCCCGTTTGACTGGTGTCCTCTGTGAGTCGAGGGCATATGAGGGCAGCCCACGCAGTAGCACTGATGAGATCTAGGGGCTCACACTGTGCTGGGAAGGAAGGGAACCTCATTCTGAGTTGGCCAAGCTGGGACTTGTCAGGTTGCACCCAAGCCCTGAGATCCAAGCCTCTGCCTTGATGTCACACCTTGCAAATGACCTTGGAGTCTGCAGCCCTCCATGTTCCCTCGTGGGAAGCTAGTCATGTTCTTCGCTAGCTTTTGGAGGAAGGTTTTACGGACTGGTGGAGCCTCCTTCTGAATTGGCCAAGTTGGGGCTTTCAGGGTGTGCCCACGTCCTGTGATCCAGGGCTCTGCCTTGAAGTCATGCCCTGCCAATGACCTTGGAGTCTACGACCCTCCATGTTCCCTCGTGGGAAGTTAGTCATGTTCTTCACTAGCTTTTGGAGGAAGGTTTTGTGGACTGGTTCCCCTAATGCTACATAATTGTCTGTACTTTATACTTTCATGTTTTAACCTTGGAGCGTTTGCTACCTGAAAGAACCCGCTCTCTGGAAATCGCATTTCCTCCTCATTGCAGGGTAAAATGGCAAAGTCCTTTCTTTTGTTTCCTAAATGCTATCACGTGGCAGTCAATTAATCTTCCTCCTCATAAGATAATTTCAAGTTAGGAATATATGAAAAGCCATTTCTGTCTGGTCAAAATTCCCTACAAAGGATTTTGTTGAATCTTTTATAACAACCATCTTAATGGACTTCTGGGTTGAAACTTAGCCAGTGCAGCCAACCATGTGAGGTTAATTGACGGGTACAGGTTGAATTGTTTCCCTCTTAAAAGAAACCAAAGTTCTAACTCCCAGTGCCTGTGACTGTGGCCTTGTTTGGAAATAAGATCTTTGCAGGTAATCAGGTTAAGTTGAGGCCACTGGGGTGGCCCTGATCCCATAGGACTGCTATTCTCATGCAGAGAGGAACTGGGGCACAGACATCCATGAAGGAAAGCTGTGGAGATGAGGGAGAGGACAGCCACCTGCAAATGGAGAGACATCTGGGGCCATCAGGAGAAGGGAAAGAGGCAGAAACAGATGCTCCCTCACGGCCCTCCTAGGACCCAGCCCTGCCAACACCTTCACCTTGGATTTCTGGCCTCCAGAACCTTGAGACAATACATTTGTGTTGTTTTGAGCACCCGGATTGTGGCACTTTGTTACGGTGGCCCCAGGAAAGAATACACTGACTTAAGTTCAGTGATACAAGCCAGGCTGGCTCAGAGCCAATTGACTCCTTTGGTCACTTAGAAGAACATTTCATCAATGCTTCGTGAATATATCTCTGTAATGTTTCCATTTAAGAAACCTCCCAAAGGAAAGAAGCTCCCTATGTTCAGAATGCATTGCTGCAGCCTCTTAAAGAAAATGACCACATACAGTTGTGATCCCCTCATCAGCCAATCAGCATCCAGCAGGGACAGCACAGGGTGGAAGCTGGAGCTCCCCATTGGCAGTGACAGGGCTGGCTTCTCCAGGACCTTCCCATGGGCAGTGACAGGACCAGCTTCTCCAGGACCTTCCCATGGGCAGTGACAGGGCCAGCTTCTCCAGGAGCTTCCTGTGGGTGGTGACAGGGCCAGCTTCTCCAGGAGCTTCCCATGGGCAGTGACAGGGTTGGCTTCTCCAGGACCTTCCCATGGGTAGTGACAGGGCTGGCTTCTCCAGGAGCTTCCTGTGGGTGGTGACAGGGCCAGCTTCTCCATGCCTTTAAATTTCTGATCTCTCATCAGTTTAAATATCTCCTGTGTGATAGTTTTTCGTCAAATCTGGCCATTTTTCTGCCTTTATTCTGGCTTTGTTAAAGCGCTCAACCATGATCACTTTCAGTTACATGTCTTGGAAAGCCCTGATAATTAGATTTAAATCATAAAATATGCTAATGCATGCAGATAGTATCAGGATAAAGATTTCAAAGGCAACTTAATGTATTATTGCCTTGGCAGAAACAGTTGAGTGCTGTGTAGCTGATATGCTACATGCTGCGTGAGGCACAGGAAAGTGAACTAAGGAGAGCCTAAGAATCTACCAGGGCTGTGCCTGAGAGGCCAAAGGCTGGGATCACTGTTAGATCTAAATCAATTATCTTTTAGTTCTTAAAATCTTTCCAAATTTGTTCCTTGCCATGTGCATGTGCCCATCTGGTGCTGCCAAATCTTCCAGCTGCGTATTTACGGAGTGTCTGCTCTCTGGAGTGCACACCGTCAGGTGTCGGGGGTGTTTCAGAGTTTCAGCATCACTGAGCTCTTAGGGAAGAGAGACAACAGACGTAGAAGTGACGCCCGCTGCGTGTCCTGGAATGCCCACACTCCAGGATGCGTGGAGAGAAGGAAGAAGCAACTCACAAAGCAGACCACCTACACCCAGGGGAGTGGACGTGAGCTCTTCTGGGGGCCACACGGTGAGGCATGACCTCCTAGGCATGTATCTTGCTCCATCTCCCAAGCAAGGAGATGCCACCACCCCAGGGGCTTTGGGGAGGTGACATAGCCAGGTGAGCAGGTGTTCTGGGGGAAGAAGTGGAGGGACTGTAGGATTAGGAAGATGGCCTGGCACACTGTTCACCACCTTTAACTGAGAAGGACTAGGACCCATGTGAGGAGATCTGGAAGAATTTTCTATCATCTGGTTATGAAATTTCATGAGAAAAGGCTCATGAGGGTGGGAGACAAGGACAATCACAACTCACACAAAGAGGGAGCCGGGAAAGTGACCTGGGTGGGGGTGTCCAGGTCCCCTTGACTCAGTGCCAGTGCAGGACGGCTGCACATGGTGGCCTCGTGGGGTGTGCTGGAGGAAGTGGACTCCATCTGTAATTTTGCCGGCCTCCTGGGTGATGTATGGCAGGGAGTCAATTCATTCTTCTCAAAGAAAATGGGGGAGAGGTGCTCTGTTGGCTTCCTAATCTGGGAAGATGTCTGGGCCACTCCACTCACAGATGTGAACCTGGGGTTAGTGTCATTCATTCATCCCACAAACACTTATGGACCTAAATGAAGAAGGATCTTCATAGCATCCCACACAGGAACTCAGTTCACCCATGCGAGGCCTCCCTTGGCCACTCCACGTGAAGTCTTCTCCATCCCTGCTGCCCTGTCTCCCTGAGGTCCCTCCACCTGTGGTGAGCTGCAGGATGCCGTGCTCACTGTGGTCACTGCTGGTCACCACCCCACCAGTCAGAGTACAGGGTACAGGAGGGATGGATCCTTTGTCTTGTACACTGATGGGATCCCGGTGCTTAAAACAGGCACTACCACATAGGTAGGGGCTCCACCCATGTTTGTGGAATGAATGAATGACAAATGGGGAGAGAGTTTGGATTCTGCTGCTGACTGAGTGTGCACAGGCAGCCTAAGGGAGGGACGCTGAAGCCTGCTGTGGGCCTGCACACCAGCAGGGTCTCTGGTCATGTCAAATTGAACTTCAAATTCAAAAGAACAAATACTGGTTGTCTTGCCTCATATTTATTAGGTAAATGTTTCCCAATGCATAGTTCTGTTTTGGGAGCAGCTGGATGCATTAGTGAAAGCCATCAACTGCCTCCTGGAATCATTTAACACATCAACATTTTACAGCAGCAAATGGTGCCTTAGAGCAGCAAGTCGGAGCCCTCTAGGATTTCTTTCAAAGCCCTTTTTGTCGGTGTCTGTTCAGATTGTCTGACTTCCTATTGAGCTAGAAAGGAAAACTTTAGAAAGTCACTTGCACTGATATGCAGATGGGGGACTTCCGTCTTTTCGTTTTTCATGCTTTAAATAAAGAATTGACAATATTGTTTTGATGTGTTAATATCCTGGTTTCTTCTAAATACATTTTCTTCTATTCCTTTCATGAAAATGATCAGATTTGACCGTGTTGTGTCCTTAGCAGGTATGCAGGAAGCACGGGGTGACTGGGTGCTCCCTGGGGGCAAGCATGGTCCCCCACGAGTTCCTCAGGACGCCTGGTGTCCCGTGGTCGTCTGGGTGAGTGAGGGAGTGACGCCAGGTGTGAGGAAACGGATGGGTTGTAGGATGTAAGTTACTGAATTCTGGGATTTAAAACAAGTACCTGTGCAGCCTGTAGGACTCAAGCCTTCACTAATTTGCTAGACATCTTTCCGTGTTGCCTTCTGACCAAGTGTTAGTCTATAAAATTACTTTTAATCACACTATGAAACTGAAAAAGGTTTTATCTTTCAGGCATGGCTGTGATTGTTTTGAAATGCCATTCTGGCTCTCTGTTAAGGTTTAATTATCTGTTTTGAATAGCATCTGTGGAATTCATGTTGCCCAACTTGTTTTGGAAGAGAAACCATAAAATATTTGGTAGCAAGAAAGCCAAGTGATGATGGTTACATCAATCACACAACTCTGGGCTCTCCCTCTCATCAAAAGACACATCGCACAGACCATCAGGGAGGAAAACATCCCGGAAATAGGGACAGATGACTGACGTGCATGGCCTCACTCACTTTATGTGTTTTTTCAGCGATGTTGCCTCATGGTACACACACATGTGCACACACATGAACACGCAGGTATACACATGTTCTGGCCTCAAGAATGCCTTCCAGCTCCCTCAGGCACCTGAACTCCGACTGAAATGTCACCTTCCGCCGGAGTTGTGGTCTCTGGAGATTTGCTCCTGCAGTGTCAAGGGTCTCCAAACCCAAGGACTCTTGTCTCCATGTGGAGGAAGCATTTGAATTTCTCCCCAGGTGCCTGGCCCCTCTCCTTCGAATGATGTTTTTGCACATTGAGGCTCTACTCACTCAAAAGTTCCATGGTTCATGGAAAGTTTGCTGCCTTCTTCCGCAGTGATGAGGGTTGGAACACTGCTTAGCGTTCTGCGTCCACCTTCTCTGACATGGCTCTGTAAGCGCTGTCTCATTAAGAGTAATGTTTTTTCCGTCATGGGTATTCTGCTAGAGTTGTTCCATCTCCAAATATGTTTTTTTCCCATATCCACATGTCAATCGGCAACTTGTCTCAAGCTCGAAAATGATAGTCGGGAGAATTGAAATCGCTAGCAGTTTTAACACCAAAATGTAACTATTCCAGGCTCAGAATGACTGCGGAATAAATAGCTGCATTCAAAATCGGGCCACATTGCAAAGGCAAGTGCCCGGGTTATTCTAGAGTAATCTTGGGCATTGCAAGTCAAGTCAGTCTGGTTTTCTTGAATGAGTGAGAACCCAGGTTTTTCCACCCAAGGTCTCACTGGCCCAGCGAGCCGGAGCCTTGGGCTCACTTGCTTAGGCTCATGTGGACAACTGGATTGGACACACATTTTCACCGGACTTGTGCCCCTACAACTTTTCCAAAGGGAAAATCCCGGGTGTGCATGGATGTGGGGATGGCTTTTATGTGTGGAAACAAGAGGAAGGGATGGCCCAGCAGGCCTGGAGGAGGAAGTCTCCTGGGCGAGAGGATTCTGTAGACATGACGCTGGGCTCCTTTTAATTTTGGGTGGCTCTAGGCCCAGGGACTATGCCTGCTTAGCTTATTCCATAGAAGGTTCTCACAAGGCAAAGTTCAGGTGCTTGGCTTTGCATCTTGCACAGGCTTGGAGGGTGGGCAGGACTTCAGGGAGAGACCCAGCCACACGTGCAGGTGGCAGGTGGCACCCACATTCCAAAGAGCAGCAGATGGAGGTCCAGGCAGGGTCTGTGAGGCAGATGTCAGGGCGCAGGGCTTTCCCACAGGTGAGCCCGGGACACTGGAGGTTCTGAGATGGTGGAAATGAAGGCAGTCTAGCGATGGGGATGGGGCCACAGTGCTGATCTATGGGGTGCAGGGCTTGGTTTAGAGGAAGTGGGGAGGTGCATTACCCTCACCTGCAAGACTGGCAGCAGCCAAGACTCAGACAATATTAGCCCTAGTATGAAATGTAGAAAAGGCCTTCAGAAACAACATGCTAATTTAGGGCCTGGAGTCAGGGTCAGTTCTTGACATCCACCTGCTCTCCAGTCCCAGGACAATCTGTTGCAAGCCTGGGTTATGACCCATATTTTGTGGCTTGCAGACCACAGGTATGCCACGAAGGATGACTGAGTTTGATCCTTGGCCCTCAATCTCAGCCCCCCAGCCCAGGACCCTGGCCACCTCTCCTGTCTCAGGCCATCCCTTCTGCGACCACACTCTGCTGACCAGGGACTCAGCCCTTGGGACTGGGAGGGTCTCCCCATGGCTTGGACCCCTTGGATATCACACCAGCTTAGGTAGAAACTGGTTCACCAAGTAGCCTTGGATGCCTCAACACATAAGACTAGGAATATCCAGAAGTTGCTGGTATCATCAACAGAATAGCTCTTTAAATTTACCATGGCCAGTTCTGAGTTTTTTTCCCAAGGCCAGAGCAGAGGGGCTGTGTAGGGAGGGAAGGGCACCACGGCCTCAAACCAGAAGCACCATGGGAAGTGTGGGGCTGGATCTTTGGGTGAGATGTCATTTTGCAAGACGGCTCTTTCCAGAAAGTCCATGTATGTGTTTTACAACAGGTTGATGTGAATCTGGTGCACTTTTGTGTGTTTCACTGTGGGTTGGTGCCACTGGAAGTGTGAATCTGGTGGACTTTCCCTTCTGGTCTACACAGTCTAGAAAGCATGAAGTAAGGAGGGAAAGGGAAGGAGAAAAGTGAGCTATGAAAAACTCAGTGACGACCTAATAATGACAAAGCTGATGGAAGCACAATGACAATCACAGCAAACACAGGTATGGTTTAGCGCGAAGATTCTGAGAGGATGGGCGCCGATGGGTCTGGCGGCGAACACACCGCAGATCCTCATCATCTTAGAGAGAAGCGACCACCCAGCAGCCCTGTTGGTGACGGTGTGTCAGGACGAAAGGTTCCCACGGGACTGGTAAGCACAGAAAGGTGTGTGTTTTTGCCGCCTGACTTTGCACTGCCCCAAAGCATCAAGGAAGCCGGGGGGCCAGGCCTGGCTCTCGTCTAAAAGAGCCCCTCGGAGACCCGGGGGCCGGATGTGCCAGGAGGGAGGGGCCTCAACCAGCTGGGACTCCAACAGGCCATGGGTGGCCATGCACAGCTGACTCCACCATGCCCCACAGGGAGGTGCCTCCCTCCTGCATTCACCTGGGCAGTGGCGGCCCAGGACCTCACACCAGCCCCCGCTGGGGGAGCCTGGAGCCCCTCCCTCTGTGGGAGAAAGTCCGCTGGGATGCTGGCCCCTGCAGACAGAAACAGGACAAAGCACACGAGCCATGTGTCCAAAGACAAATTGGACAAAATTGGCATTCCGGTCTCTCCGACACCCTCAGCAAAGCCAAGCTCTGTTCAGTATCAATATCTTGAAATGGGCACGATTTGTGTACAAATGAAATACAAATCTGAGATCCATCACTCTGCTGATGAGGCTCTCGGTCTTCCCTCTTCCTCGTGTGAAAATGAAATACGAATCTGAGATTCATCACTCTCCTGATGAGGCTGTCTCTGTCTTCCCTCTTCCTCTGAGCGCAGGCTCCCGGCCTGACCCTGACCTTCTGCAATAATTAAGCTCTTGGCGAGGCCTCTCCACCTGCACACCTCTGTCTCTCCTCCCTTCATATCCTTGGCAGGCCTTTGGGAACAGACCCATCAGAGCTAAGCACACAATTTTGGATGGGATCTCCTCCAGGCCACCACCTCCTCGTGAGAGAGCGCCGGAATGATCTCAGGCGCATTTTCAGTTACTGATCCCCGTGCAACTGGACTGTTTCTTTAAACACGGATAATGGTTCTGGTGTGAGGCTTGATCATTATCTCCCACCTCTGAGTCTCATTCAAGGGGACCACTCGCCTGTCATTATTTTGGCCACATGTCCTTTCCCATTTCTTATCCCTAATCTCATTATCTTCCCTTTCTCTCTGCTTAATTGCATTCAGCACTTACCCGACTTGCAGCTCATCCCTCCGAGTGACACTGTCTCACCTCTGTCTTTGTTGGCCATCCCCGACGAGCGACTGTCATTATCGGAGGTCTTCGCTGTCCTGGGTGTCTTTTCTCTTAGGACTAAACAGGTCCTTTCCTATCCTTACCCCCTTGCAGCCTCCAGCAGCACTCAGCATCCGTTTCCAGGCTCCGTTTCTCTCTCCAGGTCCGCATCGCCTCCCCTCTCCCCTGTCCACATCTGGGCACCTGGCCCTATTTCCAGTTGAACATTTTATAAAGCTGTGGAATGGGGATCCCAAGGGTAGTTACTTCTATTTTTATCTTTCATGTCTTCAAAACAAACCAAAGGGAGAAACCCCCATTTATTAAGCCATAGTCTGTGTCATAAAGCACTGCAAAGCTTTTCATTCTCTGAGCTGATCTCAATTGCCCCTTGTTTTTATTAGCCTGGGCTGGACTGTTTCCCTGAGATGCTGTTAACTACAGCGAGAGATTTCTCCGAGCAGAGGCTGCAGGAGCTTGGCCCCACATGTCACTCCATGTGTGTTTTCCATGCCTGTGGGTGATGTGCTCACGTGTGTGTGTGTGTGTGTGTGTGTGTCTCTTTCTCTGGGTACACTATCTTTATGCAATAGAATATGGACATTCATTTCTATCCACCAGGAAATACACCTCATCCAGTTGAAATAAATGAGCCCATGATCCTTATCTTTTCTGTAAGCCCTACATATGGAAGGCATTTGCTGATGACTCCTGAAAGCTGCACATTTCAGCTTCCCTGGTGTTTCCCGCATGGTCTGGGAAGGGTATTGCCTCCGTCCACGGTTTCGTCGGCTGCCGAATCTGCTGATTTCCCAGTCGCCCGTATTGACACATTCCTGGCTCCCTTCCCCACCCTTGCTCTTCCTCCGGGAAATGCACGCATTGCCCTCGTCTGCTCCAGCCTGCTTTGTGAAGGATCAGACAAAATATTAATTGATTTTTTAAAAGAAATTAATTATCGTTGCCATGTTTCAGAATCCTCATTGTCTCCCTGGGTGACCTCTGGCTTTATAAAGTTGCATTAAATTGTGTAACTTTACTTCATGAGGCCTTCTTTTCGTTTCCAAGCATGACTTTCTCACCTTTTTTTAATAAAAAAAAAAAAAAAAACTGTTTAAACTTCAATCTGAGATGCTTTTCTCATTCCGCTCTGTCCCGGCGCTTTATACTCACAGGTGCCCCTTCCTTAGGATTCATTTCTACCCTGACTGCTTGTAGATGATAATGCTTAGCATTTATATGTGCTGTTCATCTTCAAATGCTCCACAAACTTGGGGAGGTTTAATTGTCTTGCCCTTTCAGGCACCGCTGGATCAGCCACCCGAGGCCCAGACGCAGCCCCAGAGGCTCAGGGAGGACAGTCCCGGTGTCTCGCTGACCTCCTGGCTAATTCTACATGCAGGGGCCTTCTCCGGGAGGGAATGAGGATAGCCGAGTCCTCCAGAGGCTGATGGCAGCGCACACTTATGCATTTCACCCCATTAAAACTGTAATCGATTCCTAAACCCTACACCCTGGCGCCGTTAGCGGGAAACGTGGCACACTTCACACAGGGGAAGGCGGAAAACAGGGAGGCTGTGTTGAGCGTCCGGCTTGCTTCCTATGACCAATCGGGCCCCTGGGGAAAACGGGCTTCCTAGAAACACCGGGCAACAATGACTGGGGGCAAGATGCTGTTTTATGCAGCGACCAATTTAACAGTTAAAAATGATCTTTTATGTGGTAGCACTGGGGTGCAATGTCTGTGACAACCTTGTGAATCTCGTTAGAGTCGCTGTCGATGAAGCTGCTGAGAGTCACTGAATAACTTTTCTTATAAAAATTCAGGGCAACATCACAGTTAGAGATGGACAATTAAGAACAGATTGTTGTTTTGGACTGCTTCAACTTAAGCTTTCCCTAGGGTAGCTTTATTTCTAATGGATTTCATGTCCTCTTTCTGGAATCTTCTGATACTTTCCACCCTAGGACTGTCTTTCCCAGCCTCTAAGGACCGTGTTCCTTATATTTCATCCTCATCTCTACTTCTTTTTTTTCTTTTTCTTTCTTTCTTTCTTTTTTTTTTTTTTTTGAGACGGAATCTTGCTCTGTTGCCCAGGCTGGAGTGCAGTGGCGCAATCTCGGCTCACTGCAAGCTTCGCCTCCTGGGTTCACGCCATTCTCCTGCCTCAGCCTCCCGGGTAGCTGGGACTACAGGCACCCGCCACCACACCTGGCTAATTTTTTTGTATTTTTAGTAGAGACAGGGTTTCACTGTGTTAGCCAGGATGGTCTCAATCTCCTGACCTCATAATCTGCCCGCCTCGGCCTCCCAAACTGCTGGGATTACAGGCGTGAGCCACCGCGCCTGGCCTCATTTTTTTCTTTTTTTGAGACGGAGTCTCGCTCTGTTGCCAGGCTGGAGTGCAGTGGCGCAATCTTGGCTCACTGCAACCTCCGCCTCCTGGGTTCAAGCGATTCTCCTGCCTCAGCTTCCTGAGTAGCTGGGACTAGAGGTGTGTGCCACCACACCCAGCTAATTTTTTTGTATTTTTAATAGAGACATGGTTTCACCGTGTTAGCCAGGATGGTCTTGATCTCCTGACCTCATGATCCTCCCACCTTGGCCTCCCAAAGTGCTGAGATTACAGGCGTGAGCCACCGCACCAGGCCCTTCTTTTCTATTTCAGTGCTGAGATTACAGGTGTGAGCCACCGCGCCAGGCCCTTCTTCTCTATTTCAGTGCTGGGATTACAGGCGTGAGCCACCGCGCCAGGCCCTTCTTCTCTATTTCAGTGCTGGGATTACAGGCGTGAGCCACCGCGCCAGGCCCTTCTTCTCTATTTCAGTGCTGGGATTACAGGCGTGAGCCACCGCGCCAGGCCCTTCTTCTCTATTTCAGTGCTGGGATTACAGGCGTGAGCCACCGCGCCAGGCCCTTCTTCTCTATTTCAGTGCTGGGATTACAGGCGTGAGCCACCGCGCCAGGCCCTTCTTCTCTATTTCAGTGCTGGGATTACAGGCGTGAGCCACCGCGCCAGGCCCTTCTTCTCTATTTCAGTGCTGGGATTACAGGCGTGAGCCACCGCGCCAGGCCCTTCTTCTCTATTTCAGTGCTGGGATTACAGGCGTGAGCCACCGCACCAGGCCCTTCTTCTCTATTTCAGTGCTGGGATTACAGGCGTGAGCCACCGCGCCAGGCCCTTCTTCTCTATTTCAGTGCTGGGATTACAGGCATGAGCCACCGCACCAGGCCCTTCTTCCCTATTTCAGTGCTGACATTACAGGCGTGAGCCACCGCACCAGGCCTTTCTTCTCTATTTCAGTGCTGGGATTACAGGCGTGAGCCACCGCACCAGGCCCTTCTTCTCTATTTCAGTGCTGGGATTACAGGCGTGAGCCACCGCGCCAGGCCCTTCTTCTCTATTTCAGTGCTGGGATTACAGGCGTGAGCCACCGCACCAGGCCCTTCTTCTCTATTTCTAAATTTAATTTTTAGGCCTTGAAAATAAGTAAAAACATACAACCCAGCTTCCCAGAAAACCATTTCTAGTGGCTAATTTTATGACACCTCTTGAGCTACATTAAAAACAAGGTTTGGCTGGGTGCGGTGACTCACACCTGTAATCCCAGCGCTTTGGGTGGGTAAGGATTGTTTAAACCCAGGAGTTCAAGACCAGCCTGGGCAATATGGCGAAACCCCATCTCTACTAAAAATACAAAATATTAGCCAGGTGTGGTGCACCCACCTGTAGTCCTAGCTACTTGGGAGGCTGAGGTGGGAGGATTAGTTTTGCCTGGGAGGTGGAGGCTGTAGTGAGCCGAGATCGTGCCACTGCCCTGCAGCCTGGGCAACAAAGTGAGATTCTATCTCAATAATAATAATAAAAAAGGTTTATTTAATAATCCATCAGCTGAAACCTCAATCCACCAGGGAACATTCATTCCTTTATAGAGTACGATGATATTGACAAACATATTGATAACTCCGAGGCATGGCAAGTTCTGAAGAGACATCAGAATCATTAAAGAAACAGTAAATTATATTTAGACAGATTTTATTGCTAACTGTATCTTTATTCTAACAACTTGGAAATTAACAATTCAGTTATAGTATAGCTATGACAAGCTTATTAACAAAGTTACTTGTATGCCTACCCTACTATGTGAGCTCACTGTATACACTTGAAAAATAAATGACATCATGCTCTTCTTACTTGAATATGTATTTATACAAAGTATGTGGCTATTCCAGGGAAACTGTGATAAAATGGGAATACGTAGGGCTCAGGAGTTAATGCTGATACTAAGATAATCAGATCTGCATATCCTAATGGTTTTGTGGCCCTGGAAGGTCACCTAGTTTGCAGGACACAACAATCAGATGAATCATTGCATATGACCTGTGATTAAATTGCTTGCAAAGACTATAAGTGCATTGCAAAGTTTATTGATTTCTCAGAAAATAATAATTATCTTGACCTTGTGACTCTCAAATGGGATTAGATAATTCTTCCCAGAAGAGGCAATGAGAAAAGCAAACAGGCTTTCTCTCCCAAAACAAATTTGCTAAACTTTTCTTTAAGATACTGACTGATCCTGTTAACTTGTTGGCTGCACAAGTAATGATGTTGCGATGTTCTTTCCCAGTGAATCTTGATTGGAATAGGATCATCTTTTCGTACAGATTTATCTCCAGAACTATGAATATTTGTGACGAAATGTTCTCAAATTTTAGTCTCATTCAAACTCTCAGATAATATTGAATGCCCAAGCACTGAGGTTTCACTTAAGGGCAAATACAGACACTGTCCAATCTTCATGTCCTATTGGGGGTGCTACTCTAAGACAGTGTGTGTGTGCGTGTACTGGTGTGTGTTGCACACACGTGTGTGTTGCTGGTATGAGGGGAAAGTCAGGAAGGCAGTTCACAAGCTCGTTTATGATTTCTCCTAAGCAGAAAGAAGAGAGAGAAAATAGCTATCTTTGGAGGGATGGAAAAGCAGAAATATAGTTTAGTTACCAATACATAGCCCCACCCCAATGGAGTTAGTGAGAAACACTGAATAATTCTACAGTGAGTATGCTGGAAGCTGCTGACATGAGGCCCCTGGATTAAAGGAAGAGAGTCTTGTGAGCTGCGGGACAAAGGAACTCGGGTCAGGACGGGCTTTCCAGAGGATGTGCACCTTGACCTGGGATCACAAAGAATCAACAGGAGGCAACAGGGTAACAGTGGAGACCTGCGAAGTGTGTGTCCACGTGTGTGAGTGTGCATGCATGTCTTTGTGTATCTGTGGGGGGAGTATGTGCACATGTGTGGACTCATTCTTGTTCATGTGCATGTGTGTGTTTGCCCATTGTGTGTGTGTGTGTATTTGGCAGGTGTGGGTGTTTGTGTGTTTTTGGCATATGTGTGTGTGTGTGTTTGGCAGATGTGTGTGTTTGCATTTGGCAGGTGTGTGTGTTTGGCATGTGTTTGGCAGGTGTTTGTGTGTGTTTGGCAGGTGTGGGTGTTACTGTATGTGTGTGTGCGTTTGGTAGGTGTGTGTGTTTGGCATGTGTATTTGTGTTTGGCAAGTGTGTGTTTGTGTGTGTTTGTCAGATGTGTGGGGGGTGTGTGTTTGGTATGTGTGTGTGTGTTTTGCAGGTGTGTGTGTTTGGCAGGTAGGTGTGTGGGGGTGTGCCATGTTTATGTTTGTGTGTGTGTGTTTGGCAGGTGTGTATGTGTGTGTTTGGCAGGTGTATGTGGTTGTGTGTTTGACATGTGCTTGTGTTTTTGTGTGTGTTTTTGGCAGGTGTGTGTGTTTGACAGGTGTGTGTGGGGGGGTGTGTTTGGTGTGTTTGTGTGTATGTGTGTGTGTTTGGCAGGTGTGTCTGTGGGTGTGGGTTTGGCATGTGTGTATGTGTGTGTGTTTGGCAGATGTGTGTGTGTTTTGCAGTTATGTGTATGTGGGTGTGTGTTTGGAATGTGTGTGTGGGTGTGTGTTTGGAGTGTGTGTGTGTGTTTGGCATGTGAGTTTGTTTGGCAGGTGTGTGTTTGTGTGCGTGTGTGTTTGGCAGGTGAGGTGCGTGTGTTTGTCTTTGTGTGCCGTGGTGTGCTTGCACACACTTGTGTGCATGTGTGTGTGCGTGCATAGCTTGAGTTGGGTGTGTGCATGTGTGTGCATGTGTGTGAGTCGGGTATGTGCATGCGTGTGGGTGTGCAGCAGGTGGGGTACGATCAGGCTGAAGGCTGAGCAGGCACAAGGCTCTGGGGGAGAGCCCTGGTTCCAGCCCTGGGGTCAGAGCAGCAGGGGCCAGAAGGATGGCAGGGGTGAGCACTGCGCCCACTGGGCAGGGCAGGGCCACAGACGGCAGGGCATGGAGGCCACGTGAAGGGCTTGACAGAGTGGATGGATGTCTCCAGAAGCATCTACGTGGCCCAGTCAGCGGGATCAGACTTGCATGTGTCAGGGTCACCATGGGTCAGTAAGGAGGACAGATGGGGACGGTGACAGCAGCTGCTTATACACACACGTTTAGGAGGACAGGAGTCGTAAGGGGAACCTTTAAAAGTAGAGTGAAAAGCAGCCCATTCAGCATGCCTGGTCCCACCGATGAATCCATTAAAGGGGGACAAGTGCCGCACAGAAGCCCACTGGTGTCTCGTGTCTGTGTCCGAGGGACAGCCGTTTTGGCCCTACTGCCCAAGTCTGCTTTTCCCATAACCTCATCTCCACCCGGTCGTCACCCGTGTGTGGGCTTGTTGTGGGAGCAGCTTCTCGCTGACCTCCTCAGATTCTCCATTTCTAAAAGGAGCTGCACCCTCGGAGACCAGAGAACCTGGTGACCAGAACCTTCTGTGGAAGCAAAGGAATGAGGGGCGGCTGGGAGGGGCCATCGCGGCTTGGTGACGTGCACTTTCCCATCCTTACTTTGACTCCCGAGAGGACTTTTTGGCCGGTGTCTATGGGTAACTGTCACAAGCACTGCACACTGGGCAGCTTAAACAACAGAAATGACACACAAACAACAGAAACAGCTTAAACAACAGAAACGAACTCTCCGTGATTCTGAGGCTGGAAGTCCCACAGAGCTGGGTCCTTCTGAGGCTCTGAGCCAGGCTGCTGGAGGCCTCCCTCCGGCTGCTGGTGCGGCTGGAACCCCGTGGTCTTCCCCCGCTCATGGAGGACACATCACCCCGATGTTTGTCTGCTGTCCCATGACTGTCTTCCTGCTCTGTGTGCCTCTCTCCTCTTCTTCTAAGGACACAGTCATACTGGATTAAGAACCCAACTACTGTGGTATGACCCAGCCTGACCAACTGCATCCACAAAGACCCTGTTTCCAAGTGAGCTACTCGGGAGTGGGACTTCAGCATGTATTTTGGGGAGACACAGTTCCACCCACGACAGCTGGCTTTCTGCTGCTGGAATTCAGGGAGCAGATCCTGGAATGGGGACCCTTTACTGGATGATCTTGACTGAGTTGTTCTAGGCAAACGTGAGAAGAGGAAACAGGCCCTTGTCCTTGAAGAGCTCACAACTAAGGTCCAGACTGAATTTTCTTCCTCAGCACTGGCTGCAAGGCTCTGCTCTGTGATAACTGAGGACCTGGCGTCCACACGTGGATTTGTCTCCCATCCCCAAGGTGACTCATTACCGTGACTTGACCGCAGATGCCCTCCCATGTGACCTCACAAATACGCATAGGAGCTTCCTTGCAGAGCAAGCTTCGCTACTGTGAACTCGTGAGAACCAAAGGCTGTGGGCAGCCACGTCTCAGTGGCCGACTGCCATGCACCTACTGCTATGAGAATTTAAAAAATAAGCATTGGACGTCCCTGCCTGAACCTATCGTGGTCCTGGCTACACGACCTGCAATAACAGCTCCAGGTGGCTTAAATTCTGTTTTCAGTGGTGGGTTGATAACTGTTCCCTGCCCAGAGATGTACCCGGTGCGGTAATGCCTGTGACCTGCCCTGGCAAAGGCAGACACGTCCATGACAAGACTTCCTGTGTCCTTCTCCTTCCACAGAACCTGCAGGTCCACTGCACACCTCCCCATTAGATCAGAGTGTCTCCAGAAGGCGTCTGTCTCCATAAGGCGTCTGTCGTTAGCTCATTTGCCCTGGGAGTGATGGGTATGGTAACCAGGAGGATAGTTCAAAGACAGGGTTCATCAGCTGCAGGAATAAGGCTCAAATCACCAGCAACGTGGGAAACTGGAGCTCCGGAGCCCAGCATCTTCCCCATCAGGTGCTTCTACCTATTTCTTGTCCATCCTGAACCTCCTAGATCTCATTCTTTAATCAAAATTCACAGCGATTAGTGCACAAGCTTCATCACCATCTGCCTGGCGAAGAGATGCCACCTGTCTGCATGTGAGTTTTACAAGCCAGGAAATGAGGGAACTGGAAAAGCACAGAGCTTTTGAGCTGGGGCCACAGTGGCTGAGACAGGTACAGGTGTGCTGAAGCCGTGTCCTTCCCTTCCCCAACATGCTGGACAGGGCCTCAAGCAGCCACTGGCCCCACTAGTTAGCCGGAAGCTTCTACAGCTCACTCCAGTGTGCAGGGAAAATATGGTCATTTTTCTGTGTCTGTGGCCTGCAAAAAAGTGCCTTGGAAGAGAGAAGATCAGCATCCCTTTGAGATGAATGCTTTTTATTTAATCCCAAGCTCAAGTCCTGGAGATCTTATTGAAAGATTCCCCAGGTTGTTTACTTCCTATTTGATCCACTCATAAGTTAAACAGCCATCAGGGATCTACTGTGCGCCAGGTCCCACTCTGGATGCAGGTGCTGCTGGGATTCCCAAAACAGAGGAGTTCTTCTCTAGAGAGACCAACCAGTAAACAAAAGATGATCAGAGCTTCAGATGCGTGTGGTGGAGCTAAGAAGGGCAGTGCAGCCCCCAGCAGCTCAGGAGGAGCAGAGCGCAGCTCTGGGTGGAGAGTGAGCCGGGCGGGCGCCCTGAGCACTAGCATGTGATCTGAGACTGGAGCCATGAGGAGCGCTGGGTGAGGTGACAGCAGCTGAGGTGACAGCACGGGGTAGAAGCCCCAGCGGCGAGTCAAACGTCCCGCGGCAGCAGCCAGCTCCAGGTGTTGGAAGGTTGGTAAGGAGGCCACTGTCTGCTCGGCTTTTTAAAGCTTCTTGATACTCACCTGATTGCAGAAAGACTTGAGTGAATCTATCGAACATTTTTTTCCCCTGCCTGAGAGCAACAACCGCGCCAGTAAAATGCCTGACACCCACTAAATACACACCTAACACATCCTGGGGGATCAGGTAACTGCCATGCTTAATCTGTCAGCTGGTTCTGGTCAGGTACTCATTGGCAGCGTTCCGCCCAAGAGGAAAGCGCCCTTCCATGACTGAGTAAATAATGTGCTTGGAAACAGGATTTTGAAATATGGAATTGAGACTGACGATAATAGTGTGTATTTGTGACTTTTCCTCCTTGACCTCAGAATTTTCTCACTGTTGGATGAAAGCATGAGCATGCTTTACACATCCTCACCATAAGCCCGCCGGGGAGAGTGGCTAATAGCGGTAATAGGATGAATGAAGGCACTCGGCATTTGCTGAGCGTGCGACCGTGGCCAGGCCACGTGCTTGCCTCAGGCAAGGGATATTTTCTATTCATTAATAAATTTTAGGTATGGTAGCTATAATAAATATATCTAGCAAATTAATATATTATCATTCAACAAATTGTCCAGCGCCTGCTAAGCGCAGGCCCTGCCTCGGGACGCGGGGAGGGAGCAGCGAACAGAACCGGTAAAATCTCTGTGGTCACAGAGCTTCCCTCCCTTCAAGCCTCACAACACCCAGGCAAAGAATTACTGTTCCTATCCCAGATAGAGTTTTCATCTGTCAAATTATAGTAATAGTAATAGAGTTAAAAAATAAATAATAGCAATTATTTAATGGTATTATCAAAAATAATAGAGTTACTATTATTTTACAGACAAAAACACGGATCTGGCGACGTTAAGGAACGTGCTCGAAGTCACACATTTACTAACTGGCCACTTTACCAGCCAGTCATGTACCGGGGGTCCCTCCCAGCACCAGGGCGATGAGGCTGTGAGTGGAAATTACTTTTGGTGCCTCAGGGTTGCTGCATCCACATGCAGAGAAGACGTGGGAACTCCTGGCCACCCTCCAGCCCAGCCTCACTCCCCACGGGAGATGGGGACTACCCCAAGGGACATGAGAGTGAAAATGCACTACCCCACAGCCTCACCCCACAGCCTCACCCCACGGCCTCACCCCACGGCCTCACCCCCACGGCCTCACCCCCACGGCCTCACCCCACAGCCTCACCCCCACGGCCTCACCCCACGGCCTCACCCCACGGCCTCATCCCCACGGCCTCACCCCCACGGCCCCATCCCCACGGCCTCACCCCACGGCCCCACCCCCACGGCCTCACCCCCACGGCCTCACCCCACGGCCTCACCCCCACGGCCTCACCCCACGGCCTCACCCCTCCGGCCTCACCCCACGGCCTCACCCCACGGCCTCACCCCCACGGCCTCACCCCCACAGCCTCACCCCCACGGCCTCACCCCACAGCCTCACCCCCACAGCCTCACCCCACGGCCTCACCCCACGGCCTCACCCCCACGGCCTCACCCCACAGCCTCACCCCACAGCCTGCCTCACCCCACAGCCTCACCCCCACGGCCTCATCCCCATGGCTTCACAACCACAGCCTCACCTCAGAGATGCAGGAAGTGAGTGTGAACCGCACACTCATTTTATTGCAAAGACGCAGGAAGTGGGCATGTGCCTCCGTCCAGGGCCCTTGACTTGGACGTGGTGCAGACGGCCCAGGAGTCCAGGACAAGTGCTGTGAGATTCCACCCGATTCTCTTGCCTCTAGTGCAAAAGCGGCACATTGCACACCCATCTGCAGTGTGAAAAGAACAAAACCTTTCGAGGGAAACAGCCACATCAGACTAACACGCCGAGGTGGCCTCTGCCTGTGGACCTCTTCTTGTAGGATAATTCACAACCGTTCAGGTTTCCCCGCCTCATTATTCCTGGTAATTAGAAACACAGAGAAAACGTGAGCCTTGTGTCTCTCAGGATTCTCCAGGAATTGTGCTTGGGTGAATGGAAGCCATTTCAGCCTGCAGAACGGAGTAGCCAGGAAGTGATGTAATTGCGAGACACACTCTGCTCTCAGAGGCAGAGTGCACGGTGAGGCTGGTGAGGGCACTTTCAGGCATCAGGAGCCAGTGTCCTTGTCCCACAGAGGCCGATGTGGCCCTGCCATTCTTTCCCAGCAGCCCTTGCCTGATTCTGCCTGTATCTGTGAGCACACACATGGTGCCTCCAACCGTGCTGCTACTCCACACCTTAGGGGCTTAAAGCAACACCTGTTTACGTAGCTCCACACTCTGTGCGTGGGCAGTGTGGCCTGGGATGGGCTCAGGGTCCGCTGGGCCTGGCTGCCCCTCTCACGTGTCTGGTCAGCTACGGGGGGCCTGGCTCTCTCCACATCTGCATCTTGGCTGGGACCCCAGGCTGACTCAGCCTCGGGGCCCTGTTCTCCCAGCTTCCAGCTGGCTGGTCTGGCTGGTCACAGGCGGTGGGCAGAATGTCACCTGTGAGGAGCAGCACACAGGGCCCTGGGTCCTGGGACTGGCACAGGGGACAACTGCCCAGGCGATGTTTGCCCAGTTGAGAGCTGAGGCCTGTGTACACTCAGCAGTGGACACATCCCGAAGCCACACACTGGAGCGTCCTGGAGGGGAGTAGGTTCCCGGAGGGGAGTGGATGCCCAGAGGAGAGTGGGTGCCTGGAGGGGAGTGGGTGCCCAGAGAGGAGTGGGTGCCCGGAGGTGAGTGGGTGCCCGGAGGGGAGTGGGTGCTGTGGTGTCTCCCTCCTGTCCCACTCTGTTCCTCTCCCAGCCATGGTGTCGGAAAACACAGTCCCTTGGGCTGCAGCCATCTTCAGGTGGTTGTGTTATTTACATGATACCGTGACCTTTGGTTTCCTGGGGCCATCTCACCTCTCTTGTTTTTTTTTGTTTTGTTTTGTTGGTTGGTTGGTTTTGTTTGTTTGTTTTTGAGATGGAGTTTTGCTCTTGTCGCCCAGGGTGGAGGGCAATGGCACAATCCCAGCTCACTGCATCCACCACCTCCCAGGTTCAAGCGATTCTCCCGCCTCAGCCTCCTGAGTTGCTGGGATTACAGGCATGCGCCACCATGCCTGGCTAATTTTTGTATTATTAGTAGAGACGGGGTTTCACCATGTTGGCCAGGCTAACTCCTGATCTCAGGTGATCTGCCCGCCTCGGCCTCCCAAAGTGCTAGAATTACTGGAGTGAGCCATCGCTCCCGGCCCGCCTCTCTCATCTTGACTGGGTTCAGGACACACTCTGGTGTCCTTGACAGATATTCCTAAAACATAACCTGATTCCAAGTCCAACAGGATTTGGCCAAAACCCCCATAGGCAGATGTGTTCAGAATTTGTCAGGTTTCAGAAGAATGCATACATTGGCTACAAATATTGCACAGGGCCTGAACGACCCTTCCAAATCAAACACACCAATATTTCTGTGTTAAAATGTCGGGTGTGACATTGACTGGGGTATAGACTAGAAATAGCCTCCACGGTTCAGTGAGGTTCTGCTGCCTAGTGAGTGGTCCGCTGGCGCGGACCCCAGACACACAACACCCCATCATCAGCCACCGAATGAACAGCAAGGCCTTTGTTCTCAGGACCTCCGGGCCTCAGAACTGCAGATAGAGGGTTAGGACCTTTGGAGATTTCCGAAACAGACTGTCAGCTCCTTGAAGGCAGAGGCCGGCTGCGTCCTAGTTCCAGCGTCTCCTCAGTGCTAAGCAGAGTGTCTGAGGCAGAAACGCCCAACAGAAGCTTGGAGGAGTGAACCGGCTCGGCTTTCCCTGGAGGGAGCTCCTTCTGCAGGGGGTCAAGTCTCTCCTGTCTGAGGCCGATTTTTATTAACTTCACTTTCAGCAAATGACCCTTGTCAGCTGGCCCTATATTCTCCTCCTTGCTGAGGGCTTAAAGCCCTCTCTGCACATCCCTAAACGTCTGCAGACAGCCACAAAATGAACAAATTTCATGGGATGTTGCAAGGGAAAGCAGGGCAGGCAATCCAGGGCTAGAGAAGGAGCTGGGAGACCCGGCAGCAAGGAGTTCGATGCCTTCTGGTCTTTCCCAGACCTCACTGATGACAGTGCCACCCATGGGTCTCTGCCGCACCATCTCTGAACTTCGATATTCAATATCAATCATTCTAAACATCTCCTGAGTGGCCACGGAGGGATGGATACTATTCTTAGTTCAGGGACTCCCAGTGGAGGGGGAGAAATGCATGTAAATTGATACTAATGATGCACATAATTTAAAAGCAGCTTGAACAGATGCTATAGGAATATTCCAGAAGGAGCTATCCCTTCTGCCCTAGGTAATCAGTGATACTTTCTCAAGGAAATAACTTTAGAACTGGGCTTTAAGGCTTGTACAGGAGTTTGCAAGTCAGGTAAGGGTTGAAAAGTCTTTCCAAGTAGAGAGAAAAACATGTAGAAAGATTTGAAACCAGTGTGGATGTTTGAAGCATGGCAGGTACATGGAGACAGTAGCTGGAGGTAGCCAGTTTAATACACAGATTGGAGACAAAATTAGATAAAAATATAAAACATATCTAAGGCTAAGTAAAAATTATTTTTAAGTAATCTGACATCGACTCGGTAAAACTGCCAAGTGACATGAAGAATATAAAAAATATGGGATTGAGTCTTTGTCATAAATAGCAATAAGTAAAATGCATTCCATGATTCCTGTTTGCCAGGAGCTCTTCTATTGCCTGGTACATATTAGCTCACTTAATCCTCATCAGAACTCTGAGGGGTGTGTATAAAAATAATAACAAGCCCTGATAAGCAGATGAGGAAACCGAGGTTCAAAGAGGCTAAATAGTTTTCCAAGGTCACATAGATGGTAGATGACCCAGGATCTGAACTGAAGCCTCTGGCTCCAGAATGAACACGATCCTTACCAGGACATTAGCACTGACATCACACGCAGATCCTCCAGGAGGACAAGACACACCACATCATAGATGCCCACTCAACCCCAGAGCAAGAGGACCAACGGTACCAGAGGTGGGGGAGGAAGGAGGGGAAAACGGCACCAAACCCCTCAAGCCCGTGCGGGCCATCTCGTCCCAGATAGAATCACTGTGTCCTGTTAGCGCAGGTGCGTTTTCCCAGAGTCACATGTGAGGTATAAAGGCCATGAGAAGGTGGTTTACATAAACCACATCATGCCTTTCCTGTGGCAATGTGTGTGTCTGTGCACATGGGTGTGTGGATTTCAGGGGTGCTGAGCTGTGTGTTCAGTCGGGACGTAGCAGTAAAGTCATCCCAAAGAGGGTCCTCAGGGGCCTTGGAGGTGGGGGGTGGGGGAGCATCCGCAGTGCATGGTGGTTTCTCTGCCTGTCTTCCTGGTGGCTGAAAACACACATACACTTGGAATCGTGCCATCTGATGGAACGTCCTGTGACTGGGAATATTCCTGTTCCGTGTCCGTCCTGGTTAATACCACACCCACGGGCCCCGGGTGGGTCTTTAGTACTTCAAATGTGGCTACTCAAAATGAAGAATGCATGTTTAATCGAGTGAAATTTTAATTCAGATGTCAGCGAAAATGATCACCTCAGGCTGCTGACTGCCACACTGTCTGCCTGACTCTAAAAAGGACCCTGTGACGATGGGACTGCGTTTCCCTCCCCTCTCTTCATCCAGCCCGGGGCTTTCAAGACATATTTATAATAAGTGAAGAAATCAAAGGACAAAGGCTAGAGCAACTGTAAGAAATCCCGAAGCTGTCCCCTCACAACCATCCGTAAACACCCTGGAGGGAATCTTTCCCGTACTGAGAATTTACTTTCTAGAGAAAGAGACCGACTCAATGGCGAGGAATATTGTTGTTGCTTGCGGTAGCAGATGATGACCCTGTCCCTCACACGTGTCCCAAAGCCTTTCAGATCCATGCGTATTTCCTATCTGTGCAGCCCCTGGGGGCCAAGAGGTCCTCCGGATGTTCACCAGCGGGAGAGGTGGCATCCTGCACACGGTGTCTGCCCTGTGCTCAGAGTCTCCTGG
Organism: Pongo abelii; assembly: GCF_028885655.2. Taxonomy (NCBI): domain Eukaryota; kingdom Metazoa; phylum Chordata; class Mammalia; order Primates; family Hominidae; genus Pongo; species Pongo abelii. Next base: position 118,066,440 of record NC_071999.2, read on the forward strand.
TGGCCGGGATCTGCTGGCCAGGGCTGTGGCCACCCTGTTCTTGCCGGTTGGCTGCTTCCCACACACCTGCCTCCTCCCCTCCCACCTCTCCAGGATGAGGTCGCATCTTTCACTCAGAGAAGGGCCCCAAGCATCTCCGCCACCCTCGCCCTTTCAGCCACTCCATGCTTTTCTGATTTTATGACATCTGCTTAAGATGTGGCAGCCCAGTTGACATCTGTCATTGTGGGTAGAACTTACACTGTCATTGTCATTGCTGTCATAAGAAAAAATATGGTATTGGTTATCCTTTGTGATAAGAACTCACCTGTGTGTAGGGTTGTTTTTGGCCACTGTGCCCCAAGGGAGCTCAGGCAGCAGATATGCCCTGAGCAGCTCGGCCCTCCCTGCCTAGTGGGAGCGGCGGGAGATGGCATGTGCCTTGCAGAGACGGAGTCGCAGGGTGGGCCGTCCAGTGCTTGACACGGAGAACGGCCATTGACACAGAGAACGGCCAGAGCATCGTCATCACTGGAAGGGCTGGGCAGGCAGAGCCCCATGGTCCCACCAGTCGTAGTTAAGCAACAATGGGAACACTATGTTCCCAGTGAAAACTGCCAGGCAGGCTGGGCAGATCTCACATCTGAGATGCCTGGGTGAGAAGGTGGGCTTGGTGCACCCTCACATCAACCAGCCTGGCCCACATGCCCACCGGCCGCCCTGACGAGAACACCTGACACACGGAGTGGGATAAACGGACCCAGCTACGCTGACTCTCCCAACACGCTGTCTGTGAGGGGCCACTCTGCTTGCGTCCCCAGAAAGCCGGGTCTCCGTGGTGGGGTCTGGGGGGAGGAGAAGGGAGGTGGCACCTTCGCAGGGCATTTCCGGGGCCTCCTGCCTGCCCTGGGCTTGTCCCTGTTGCTGGCGTGGCCCAGCGTATCCCGGCCTCACCTCACCTCCCCTCTTCCTGTGCTGGGTCCAGCCTCCCCCTCCCTCACCGCAGCCCCCCAAGCCTTCAGAGCTCTGCGAGTGACGGGGGCTCCGTCGGGTTGCTGTGAGGGCCCTCGTGCTCACAATGGCCTGGGTCTGGTGACTGGCAGCTACTTACCCGCAGCTCCCCACTGAGCTATTGGCTGGTATGCTTGCTCTCTACAATTTTAAGCTGTTCCTGGCCTGAATATTAATAGGTAAGGTCCAGTATGTGGAAAAAATAATGCCATTTAAACCCCTGAACATTGAATCTATATACAGTGAAATGATTCTGAAGTCTGCACAGCAAGCTCTTAATTTAGGGTTAGCTGAGGCATGAGGGTGCAGGTGGTGGTGTTCCCCGCGTCTCTGCTGTGAGGGTGAGGGTGAGGGTGGTGTTCTTCCCCACGTCTCTGGGGTGAGGGTGAGGGCGGCGTTGTTCCTCGCATCTCTGGGGTGAGGGTGAGGGTGGCGTTGTTCCCCACGTCTCTGGGGTGAGGGTGAGGGCGGCGTTGTTCCCCGCGTCTCTGAGGTGAGGGTGAGGGAGGTGGTGTTCCCCACGTCTCTGGGGTGAGGGTGAGGGCGGCGTTGTTCCCTGCGTCTCTGGGGTGAGGGTGAGGGTGGTGGTGTTCCCCGCGTCTCTGGGGTGAGGGTGAGGGTGAGGGTGGCGTTGTTCCCCGCGTCTCTGGGGTGAGGGTGAGGGTGATGGTGTTCCCCACATCTCTGGGGTGAGGGTGAGGGTGAGGGCGGCATTGTTCCCCTCATCTCTGGGGTGAGGGTGAGAGTGAGGGTGAGGGCAGCGTTGTTCCCCGCGTCTCTGGGGTGAGGGTGAGGGTGAGGGTGGTGGTGTTCCCCGCGTCTCTAGGGTGAGGGTGAGGGTGAGGGTGAGGGTGGCGTTGTTCTCCGCGTCTCTGGGGTGAGGGTGAGGGTGAGGGTGGCGTTGTTCCCCGCGTCTCTGGGGTGAGGGTGAGGGTGATGGTGTTCCCCACATCTCTGGGGTGAGGGTGAGGGTGATGGTGTTCCCCACATCTCTGGGGTGAGGGTGAGGGTGAGGGCGGCGTTGTTCCCCGCATCTCTGGGGTGAGGGTGAGGGTGATGGTTTTCCCCACATCTCTGGGGTGAGGGTGAGGGTGAGGGCGGCATTGTTCCCCGCGTCTCTGGGGCGAGGGTGAGGGTGAGGGTGGTGGTGTTCCCCACGTCTCTGGGGTGAGGGTGAGGGTGAGGGTGGTGGTTTCCCCACGTCTCTGGGGTGAGGGTGAGGGTGAGGGTGAGGGCGGCGTTGTTCCCCTCATCTCTGGGGTGAGGGTGAGAGTGAGGGTGAGGGCAGCGTTGTTCCCCGCGTCTCTGGGGTGAGGGTGAGGGTGAGGGTGAGGGTGGTGGTGTTCCCCACATCTCTGGGGTGAGGGTGAGGGTGAGGGCGGCGTTGTTCCCCGCGTCTCTGGGGTGAGGGTGAGGGTGAGGGTGAGGGTGAGGGCAGCGTTGTTCCCCGCGTCTCTGGGGTGAGGGTGAGGGTGGTGGTGTTCCCCACATCTCTGGGGTGAGGGTGAGGGTGGTGGTGTTCCCCACGTCTCTGGAGTGAGGGTGAGGGTGAGGGCAGTGTTGTTCCCCGCGTCTCTGGGGTGAGGGTGAGGGTGAGGGTGGTGGTGTTCCCTGCATTTCTGGGGTGAGGGTGAGGGTGAGGGTGGTGGTGTTCCCCACGTCTCCAGGGCACATTCCTGTTGTCTTAATTTGGTGTATATTGGGCTTCACGTCCATGCAGAAGCTGGGAAAGGCCCCATTCTCATTCAGAGACAACCTGATCACTGTTCCTCCTTTTCTCTTTATGCTGGATCCAGATACATTCAGGCTATTATGAGACTTTTTTTTCTTAAAGCCTGTCATGAGAGAGGGACAATTTGGAGCCAATTATTCATAACAGATCATTTCACACATACATATACAATTATACACAACAGATCAGTTCACACACCTCCACCTGAGATATAAAACAACTCTTGCTTTTATTATTATCTCACTGTGTGATTTTTTAAGGTAAATTATCCAGAAAGTAAGAAAACATATTTTGTTTTGTTTTTTTCTGGTTTAAATAGATTAGGTCTTATCTTGCCGCCTGCATCATTGATAGGATTAAAATGACAGACATGTGTCATCAGGGCGAGGATGCTGAACGAGACAGAAGCCAAGGCCGGCTCCCAGTCCCCACAGTTGAACCTGAGGGCTTCTCCTAAATTCTAGCTTTATTTAATCCTTAAGAAAGTGAATCCCTGGGCTGGTGCAGTAGATCACCCCTGTAATTCCAGCACCTTGGGAGGATGAATCAGGTGGATGACTTGTGGCCAGGAGTTTGAGACCATCCTGGTCAACATGGTGAAACTCCGTCTCTACTAAAAATATAAAAATTAGCCAGGCATGGTGGTAGGTGTCTGTGATCTCACCTACTCAGGAGGCTAAGGCAGGAGAATCGCTCAAACCCAGGAGGCGGAGGTTGCAGTGAACCAAGATCACACCACTGCACTCCAGCCTGGGTGACAGAGCAAGACTATGTCTCAAAAAAAAAAAAAAAAAGAAAAAAAAAAAAGTAAAACAAAGAAAGTGAATCCTTGGATTCCTTGGTGGCGTCAGGGATGCACACATCAGCCAGACTCATCCCTGTGGATGCTGGCATCCATCCCCCGGCCGAGGGGGTTGTCAGGCCCCCCTTCTCCCTGCTTCCATCCTCCACCATCCTCCACTCTTCAGAAAGAAGCCGTGTGCACAGCCCACACTCAAGGTGGAGGATTCTGCTCCTCTCCTTGAAAGTGAAGTAGCTACATAAACTGTTTGGAATTCTGCACAAGACATTTGCCTCTTCTCCAGTTTATTAATTTATTCAATCACTTCTTTATACCTAGCCAGACTTATGGACCTAGGGTCGTTTGCTTGTGATTTCATATCTTAAAACAATTACCCATAAATACTTACTACGAGGTGCGTAACATACACTTTAAAATCATCTTTCGTTCACTGAAACACGGCATGAGTGTGGGAAATGTTTCCTAAGTATAGGTACACACTGATTGTATTAAGTTCTTTAGAATGGAATATGTAGTTAATGCCATGTAGCCCCTTCCATCATTTCTTTTCTTTTTATATTTTTAATTTAGTTGTTGCTTTTGTGACATGGGATCTTGCTGTGCTGTCTAGGCTGGTCTCAAACTCCTGGGCTCAAATGATCCTCCTGCCTCAGCTTCCCACAGTGCTAGGATTACAAGCGTGAGCCACTGTGCCCAGTCCCTTCCCATAATTTCACTTTACTCTGCCCACTAATTTATTCACTCACACCATTAAAACTAATCTTGGGGATATTTTCTTGATATTTATCTTTTCCTGACCTATAATTCAGTTGCTCATGTTGGCTCTTGACACTTATATAAATTAGAAATAAACTGGCACGACTTGACTTTGTCAGTCCCTGACTCCCACCCACAGTAACGAGTTCTCGATGATGGAATTCAGGAATGAGCAATCCAGGTGGGTCCTTCCTGTGTCTACCTGGGAAGCTGCACTCCAGGCCAGGCGGACCGGCCATCCCGGAACTCACGAGCAAAGAAGTAAATATGGTCATTTTCAGCAGGAATAATTGCCAGAGAGAAAGCGAAACAGTAATGAGATGGCACTGTGGGAAGGACGATTTTGATGAGGGCAAGGAAAGGTCTTTCTGAGGAGATATTTGTGCTGTTGTATTAATTTCAAAGCCATCATACTATTGAGTCCCAGGAGCAGGTATTAATATATAATTTCTTTATAGTGGCAATTGTAGAAATGCACATAATTTGTTGGTATAGCATAAGTGCTATAGATATTTTCCAGTTATATAATAATTAGCAGCTTTGTAGAGTTTATAGAACTATAGAACTAGTCACAGATCTTATACACGTTATCATGCTTCCTCCTTCACTGACCCTGGGGAAGCGTTCACCCGACTGTTGTCCAGTCTGGGATCCTAGCACTAACCTGAGAACCTTTGTTCCTTGAGTCACGCCATCAACAGCATCAGTCAGTCCATCAACAGAAATCAGCCCACTGATTTCAAGCTCTAGAGATGCAGAGGTGGACTAGAAGGGCCCCTCCCCTCACAGAGCTTCCAGTCCAGTCAGGAAGGCAGAAATCAAGTAAATGATCCCTCTGTCCACCCATTCATTTGCCCATCCACCTGTCTATTCATCTGCCTGTTCACCCGTCCATTCATCCACCCATCTACCCATCCACTTGTCCACCTGACCACCCGCCCACCTACCCATTTGTCCACCTGTTCACCCACCCACCCATCCACCTCTCCAGCCATCCCCCCATCCATTTTTTCCACCTGTCCACCCAGCCACCCACCCATCCACCTGTCCACCCACTCACCCATCTACCTGTCCACCCGTCCACTGGTCCACCCATTCATTTGTCCACCTGTCCACCCACCCACCTGTCCACTCATCCATTTGTCCACCTGTCTACCTGTCCACCCATCCACCCATCTATTTGTTCACCCATCCACCTGTCCACCCATCCACCCGTCCACCCATCCACCTGTCCTCTATCCACCCATCCCCCATCCACCTGTCCACCTGTCCACCCATCCATTTGTCCACCCATCCACCCGTCCATCAGTTCACTCATCCATTCATCCATCCATCTATTTAGCATACAGGTGGAGAGCTGAGAAGGAGGCATCCTGACTGAGGCTGTGTAAAGCAGAAGGACCACCCTGAGGGGGAGATAGGAAAGGCCTTCAGGAAAAAGGGACGCTGGGTGTGAGCCAGACAGGAAAGCAAGAAAATTCCAGGAAGTGGGAACCCCTTTGGGAAGGCTTTTCACCTTTAAGAAACTAAAGGGCCAAGATGGTGAAACGTAAAAAGGAGAAGAAAATGGCAGGACCTGGAGCTGGAGGCCACACCCCTCATCCCAAGTGCAGGCTCCTTGCTTCCCCTCCAACCACATCTCCTCTCACTGCCCCAACCCAGCTCAACATCCTCCAGGAGCCATGTGGGTGCCACCTTGGTTTTCACCTGCCATCTCCCCAGACACACATGGGCCCATTCCCTCACTCTCTGTCCTTGTCCAAACGCCAGCTCTCAGGGGGGTCTCCACTCCGTGGTGCCCATCCCCTAGGCCTCCAGGTTCCCGTGTCCGGGTCCACCCTCCCACTACATGAGTCTTCCAACACACCCTGCAGTTTTCTCGTGCCTTGTTTGGTGTCTGACTTCCCTGAAAATGTCGTCTCTATAAGGCAGGGATGCTTCTCTGCTTTGTCCACCAATGTATCCCTGCTGGCTAGAACAGTCATAGTCTCCAATAAATATTTGTTGACTTAATGCAGTGGAGAACCATTGTAGGATTTTAGGCAGGAGAGGAATGTGGCAAAATTTGTATCATGACAAAGTTCACCATCTGCAATGAGGTGGAGGCTTTGGGTCTGCAATGAGGTGGGCTTAGATGACCATCTGCAATGAGGTGGGCTTAGATGACCATCTGCAATGAGGTGGGCTTAGATGACCATCTGCAATGAGGTGGAGGCTTTGGGTCTGCAATGAGATGGGCTTAGATGACCATCTGCAATGAGGTGGGCTTAGATGACCATCTGCAATGAGGTGGGCTTAGATGACCATCTGCAATGAGGTGGGCTTAGATGACCAGGCAGGCCTGGAGGCTGCAGAGATAGAGGTGGCCATAGTGAAATTATCACTGAAAAAGGATTTCTCAGGCTTCCAGACAAAAATAACTTGTGATAAATTAGGTGAACTCTGGGGAAGAAGGCCCAGAATCACAGCAGGAGGTCCTGGCCCCATTGGCTGGTGTGCACCAACTTCCGAAAGTGCAGCTTTTCACAAGGAGAGGCCGCGCATTCAACATGGAGTCCCTCCTGGTGCAGCCAAGTGAAGCAAGCCCTGGAAAGCAGAAGCTGAGGACCGTGAGTGTTACCGGAGCCCGCACTCACTCAGTCTCCGGCTTCCGAGACCGGAGTCAGCAGAGGGGCCCATGCATCACCAGGAAAAACGGCTGGATGAGGAATGTGCCCAGAGCCTCTTCCTGGGAGGAGGCGTGAGGTGTCCCCAAGGCTCTGCCACCTGATCCTAGCATAAAGGGAAGGATAGGAAGCCTTGTTGAGGTGCTGGAAGAAGAGTCCGCTTCTAGTTCTGGAAGACTTTCTTAGGATGTGCTTTCTCTAAGAAGGCATCTTCTCCAGAAGCCAGGGAGGTTTTCTGGGACAGTTTCACATTAAAAACCCCTCCAGGAGTCATGGATGGGGTAATTAGCCTGAATACCATCATCGTTTTTTTATGTATATGTGTTTCAAAACATCATGTCACACACAGTAAATATACACAACTTTAACTTCTTAAAAAATTAAAAACAAAAGAGAACTTAAAACTTAAAAAAATTAAAATTCCCACCAGCACAGCAGCTGCTGTCACCCCCACCTTTGGAAGCTGCAGGGCCAACATTGGGAGCCATCCTGAGGATGGAGATGCTCACACAGACCCCGGCTTCTGAGACCTGAGATCCATCACAAAAGATCTAAACTTGGGCACCTGTGTGATCAAGTCACTGGCACAAGCCTGGTCTTGGGGGAAATTGTCCTGTGCTATAGGGAAAATAAGAAGGGACTTCTGAAAAGAGAAGGGCCAGTGATGTCTCACTGCTGCTAGAAACTTCTTAGACTTCCTACATGACTAAGGTCGGACAAATGTCCCCACAGACAATTATTGAGCTGCTTTGACTCAGCAGTTCTCCAAGATAGCCCACAAATCCCCCAGGGTCTTTGGGACCTTTTAAGGTGTCTGCAAGACCAAAACTGTTGGCGAATAAGTCAGGGCCAGGTTCATGAGCCTGTGACCCCGTCAGACATCCAGGATCCTGGGCGTAGAAGGTGCTATGTTTGTTTTAATGCTCGGCTGTTAGTCTTCAAATTCTTCATAATTTTTGAAGAAGAGCCCCCACATTTTCATTTTGCACTGAGCCCTGGAAATTATGTAGCCAGTCCCAATGGTGGTAGTATTAAGACTTAAAACTTGCGGTAGGCAGGGTTCTAGGAGAGCCCTGCGATTCCTCCACCCTCACCCTGCGGTAGGCTCCCTGTAGAGCCCCTTCCCTTTGAGTCAGGGTTGGAATGATGAGCTATCACTCCTGTGATTATGTTAAGTGGCAAAATATTGCAAATGTAATCAAGGCCCCAGATCAGCTGACTTTAAATTAATCAAGAGAGATGATTTGGCATGGGCCTAGCCTCATCGGGTGAGCCCTTTGAAAGCAGAGCTTTTCTTTGGATTCTCTTGGAAGGAGAAGGTAAATAGCCATGGTGTGAGCCATCTACAGGGAGGGGCATCTCAGAGCTGGGAGTGGCCCCCAGCCCACAGCTGTCAAGGGGACAGGGTCCTCAGTCATCACCCCAATAAGCTGAGATCTGCCAACTGTCCACATGATCTTGGAAGCACGCCTGAGACCTGATGAGAATTACAACCCCAAATGACACTTCGATTGCAGCCGGGGGAGACCTGTCGAGGGTGTGGCTAAGCCTCGGCCACCCGCACAGAAGCTGTGAGATGGCAACTGTGTGTTGTTTGTAGCCGCTACACTTGTGGTAATTTGCTGTGCAGCAATGTTACTTTAACATGCACCCTTTCATTGGATTCACATTCACACTGATGGCAGCTCAGCATCCTCCAAGTTGGTTGCGGCCAACCACACCAGGAGCCACTACATGGGTCCCTACCACGTGCTTGCAGGAAAAAAGCCACTTTCACATAGGGCATTCTGGATGAAGCACTGAAAGCTTTTAAAGTATTAGACCTTGGCCCTTGTGTATTTGTCTCTCCCACATCTCATGTGAAGACGGGGAGTGCAAGCTGTTGCAAACTGAGGGATGGAGGCACACTTGTGATTGTTCCAGCTGGATCCTGCATTGTCCACTCTCCGTGAAACACCATCTTTGTCTAAAAGAATGCTTAACAAACAAACACTACTTATTTTCTCCAAAACATCACTTCAAAGAAAATAACTGACAGTATTTGTTGCCAATAATAAATTTCAGCATTCAAGTGAAAATTAGAGTTTTGGAAGACATACCTGCCACGATGAGCTTGAAATGTTCTCGAACTAAAGACTTTTCTGATGAGATGTGTGGTATTAACAAATGTAATTTTCAAAATATTGTCTAGGCTGGATGCGGTGGCTTACACCCATAATCCCAGTACTTTGGGAGCCAGAGGCAGTAGGATCACTTGAGCCCAGGAGTTCAAGGCTGCAGTGAGCTATGATCACACAATTGTACCAGTGTACCCTAACCTCAGCGACAGAGAAAAATCCCATCTCTCTCTCTCGTGCACGCACTCTCTGTCTCTATATGTGTGTGTGTGTGTGTATGTATAAAATTTACTGAACCAATATTTTTTTAATGATAGTGTCCAAGTACAAAATCATGCATGCAAACAGACTGAATGGCTTGTGATGTAACAGAGTGAGAAAGGGAACTGGTGTGGCTTTAGATTCCACAACTAATCTTATAGCACTGCCATTTTTCAAGTTTTGTTGTAGCCACAAGGAATATCCATAATGATTGGAAAAGGCTATAAAAATATGCATTCCCTTTTCATGTACATCTGCCAGAGGCTGGTGTTCTTCCTATACTTCTCCCAAAATAATGTTTTGCAAGAGATTGAAAGAAGCTGTTATCATAATTCAGCCAACTTCTATTAAGCCAGATACTAAAGAGATTTCTAAAAATGTGATGCCATGCTGCTCTTCTCACTCCTTTTCGAACAATACAGTTACTTCTACGCAGAAGTTCACCAACTTAACAATAGTTCAAATTAAGATTTTTCGACTTTGGGACGGTTTCAAGTGACACACGCTCAGTAGAGACCATAGCATGAGCACCCATAGGACCACTCTGCTTTTTTACTTGCAGCTCAGTAAATTATTTGAGCTATTCAACACTTTATTATAAAATAGGCTTTGTGTGAGTTCATTTTGCCTAACTGGAGGCTAACGTGGGTGTTCTGAGCACCTTTAAGGTAGACTGAGCTAAGCTGTGATGTTCAGTAGTCTAGGCGTATTAAATACATTTTCAGCTTATAATTTTAATTCACAATAGTTTTATTAGGACATAACCCCATGAAAAGTCAAGGGGTATCTGTAATGGGTTATTATAATTATTTTTAAATTAATTAAAAATGAATATTTAAAATTTTTCCTATTTTTAATTTCTACCCTGGTAAATATCAATAGATATATCCCACAGGGGAAAAGCAAGCTTTTTGTTTCTCAGTGATTGTTAATAGTGTAAAAGGTTCTTCAGACAAAAAATTTGAGAACCACTGACCTCACCTGACCTCACAGTGCACAGTGTTTGGGGTAGGTGGGGAGAGGAATACATTAAGGTTGGTCAGGGAGCCAATTGTTATTTGTTGAACTGCATCCCCTCCCAAAAAGTTATGTTGAAGTCCTAACCCGCAGAACCTGTGCCTGTGGCCTTATTTGAAAATAGAGACTTTACAGAGATAATCAAGTTAAGAGGTGGTCACTAAGGCAAGTGCTAATTTCATGTGACTGGTGTCTTAGAAAGAGGGAAATTTGGACACAGGAACACAAAGAAGACAATGCGAAGACACAGGGAGAAGACACCGTCTGCCAGCTGAGGAACGCCAAGGCTCGCCGGCCAACATGGGAAGCTGGAAGAGGCAAGATAAAATTCTCCTCCGAGGGTTCAGAGAGGGCATGGCCCTGTCGACACCTTAATTTTGGACTTCCAGCCTCCAGAACTGTAAGACAATAAATTTCTGTGCTAAGCTACCCAGTCTGTGCTTTGATAGGACATCCAGGGGAATGAAATCCCCACTGCACGTGCGATGGGTACCTATGCCCATGAGTCACTGAGCACTCCACTCCAGTTACCGCTTTCCGCCCTCCAGGATAGACAGGAAAGGTGGTGTCCTATCCAGCCTGCATGTCAGGAACCTGAGGATGAGAAGGAATCTCTATGCCAATCTCCGTGATTTCTCTATTTCCCTGTGCAGCCTCCCAGGAAGGCAGGGGGTGTCTGCCCCAGCTCCACGGTGTCACAGGACTAAGACTGACTTTGGCTAAAAACATTCCATTTGCTGATGCAGAGTTTAGCCTTTAATTGTGGTGCACATGCAAAGGAGGAAATTATTATTTAATCTTATTGGCCAAGTACCTAACCATAAAGTTAGTAATTCTTCATTTTACTGCTGATCATTGAGTGTTGTTGCTGTCCATCAATTTCATCATTGAATACGATAATGCAATTCAACAGGCATCTAGAGTTCCCACTGCACAGGGGCAGAGGGGAGGGGCGGCCAGACAGAGAAGGTGACTGCCAAGATAGAAACACAGATGCGAGGCCCAAGGGATTCGGCAAACGGGTCTGGTTGGAGCAAGCAGGAAACCCGAATGGGAGAGGGGACTTCAGCTGTGCTCAAAGCCTCAGGTGCAGGATGCCAGGAACTGAGAGAAGAACTGACAGAGTCCACCCTGCTCCAAGCGGCATCAGGAGACCTCAGAGGGGATCTGCTGACGGTGGGGGTGTGGCCTGCAGGCATGTAGGACTGGCCCATTGTCAAGCCCTTCACCATTCTTGCCATGGATACGTATCAAGGGGCACCCTAGTTAAGGTGTGTTTCCCTGGAGGTGCACCGGCATCTCTTTTTCTACTCTTTGACCTTTTGGGGATGCCATGCCCCCTCCTCCCAACCCCCAACCTTGGGAACCCAGAATTTTCTATTTTTTCCTTTTCTTCTTCTAAGAAAATCTGCCTTTCAAGCAAGATTCTGAAAATCTTTTAGATTAATCTGTTAATGATTCTCCTCAGAGGAAGAGAAAATCTCATTTAAAGTGAGTCAAAGGCATGGCTCTCTGAGGACAGACTGCAGCAATCTGGAAGGGGAGGGGCTCCCGTTTCATGGGAAGGGGCTTTTTTTCCATCCACAAAGCCACGCAGCCCACCCATGCTGGACACAGGCTGCGAGAAGAAACGCTTCCCCAAGATACGCACAGCTCCTGGGAAATTCTACCTTCTCCACTTTATTCTCACAATTTAGCCTAAGTAGGTAACTCCTGGAATGAAGGTCTTTGGTGCAGAATGACAGAAACAGCCTGGGAAGCGGAACCCAGAGGAGAACAGGAGGGCCACCCGGTGTGAGTCCAAGGCCAGCCACGTGCACTAAGCAGGGCCACGCCCACCCCTCTGTGCTCACCGTGGGACCCTCCATCTCTATTTCAGAACACATGAATTGATTAAGAATCCAGAAGTTTGCTCTTCTCCATTTGGCTAACCATGCTTACACGACCTGACCGCGAGGTCCCCAGAGCTTCTCACAGAGGTCGCCGGCCCTCATGCTGCCACCGGTCAGGGGTGGGTTCTGGGGAGACACACACCCCAGGTCCCATGCCAGGCGGTGTGAACAGGGTCCAGGCTAGCCGCTCCATGTGCTGCCAGGCCACATGGAGCCAGGCGTTCCGTGATTCTGTCACAGGGTGGAACGTATGGAAGTAACTTGGCATGGGGGAAATAATAAACAATTGATAAAATTGGAGAAGCTGGTGGATGAGATGATTCTCCCTAGTGATTCATGTTAAGTGCAGGAAATCAAGCCATCCTTTTGTGCCGCACGGGAGCTACTCTCACAGTGGGCAAAATCTTTCCACACCTGACAATTAACTTACAGAAGATTAGTCACCTCTCAGTTATCCCAGAGGGCAGGTGACGCCACTGGAGGATTACTCAGGGTTCCCGTTCCTCCTCATGCTGGCGCCTGCCTTCATGTCACCTTCAATATGAGAGCTAATCCCTCCTGCCCGTGTGCTCCAAGAGTGCTTCATTAACGCACTGCGAACTCTCTATACAACAACCCCTCCCGTCTCTCTCCCAGGGTGGCCACATGGGTAACGGAGGATGGGAGAAATTAGGGAAACTGCCAAGGTTTACACAGGCCACAGGTTGTCCCCTGAGAACTGATCCCAAATTCTCATCTTTGAGGTTAACACAGACATTTCTCTTGTCTGCTTCCTCTGCACTAAAGACAAGAAAATGAAATTCAAGCCCTGTAATCCAGGTACTTAAGAAGTGTTTGCTTTGGAACACATTGATACTCTGTGTTCTAAAGTTTGCCTTTTTAGATTATCTGTCCATTTCGGCCACCCATCCTCATTTTGCTGGAGACAGAATTCAGCACTGGCTGTTGGCGTAGCTGCCACATTTTCATCTCGGTTGAAGGAAAATGTTTCCGACGTGTGTGGAGAGCCACAGAGGATGCCATATCTGCTCAGGAGCATGTTGTCTGTCTGTCTGGGGATGAGCTGAAGTTTTGTTCACCGTGAATGGATCCTTCACAGATGACAAAGTCACTGTAGGCTTGATTCAGCCTGATGGCTCAAAGGGCTTCATTAACCTTCTACAGCCTCTAACCAGCCCGGGGATGACACTAAGTGCAAGAATACAGGGTGTGGGCCCCTCTGGCCTTGGAGGACCTCTTATGGAGGCCAGAGATCAACTGCTGAAGCCCAAATCAACAGAAACGTCAAACCTGCCCAGCACCCCGTATGTCCGAGCATGGTGGTGCTGCCGTCTGTGATCCAGACTGAGCGCTCCTGCCCGGCACCCCGTACGTCCGAGCATGTTAGAGCTGCCGTCTGTGATCCAGGCTGAGCGCTCCTGCCTGGCACCCTGTGCATCCCAGCATGGTGGTGCTGCCATCTATGATCCAGACTGAGCGCTCCTGCCCGGCACCCCATATGTCCGAGCATGGTGATGCTGCCGTCTGTGATCCAGGCTGAGCACTGAGCTCAGTGGCTATCGCCAGCTCAAGCGCATGAGTGCCTTGTCCTCGGTCTGTGGATCTTGGTTAACAAAATCTTTAAGCTCTTGAGGCTTGGGTTCAGCTGGTTTGCTGTGAGTTGAAGTCTGCACTCCCCTAATTTGGCTTGGCCGTGGGGACCCTGGTTAGACAGACCCTGATGCTGTGCACACCTCGTTGCAGAGGATGAGATGAGCCCTCCCGTGTGCTTTCTGTATCATCCGAAAAGTCAATAAATTCTACCCTTAATGAGAAATCTGATTTTAGTTAGTACAAAAGAAAATTAAATAACCAGGGTGTGGGAAGGCAGCATGGCTTCTGAGGTCAACAATATGCCTCTGCCCAGGCGTATTTCCCGAGCGATAAGCTTCCTTAATGATCTCAGCCCTGGTGTCTTCCAATCCAGTGACTCAAAATCAATGCAGATCATCTTACCCCAACCCGGCCTCTCATTGACAAGCAGGAACTTCACAGCAGGATGGGAGGGCTCTCCACAGACTTTCCACATGGGAGTTTCGTGGATGGGGACTTTCATGGCCACTGGTGATGCTGGGGAGCCTTCACAGAGAATAGGATTACACGTAATGTTGAAGTAGGGCAGAGAATTCTGTTCTTGATGAAACTTTCTAATGCGATTTCAAACCATTGCTGGAAAATGGCAACAGTCTGTAGCCAGGAATGAGAGAAGGAAAAATGTCATCAAAGACCGATCTTGGGCCTTGCAGGAGCCTTAGAAGAGCAGGTGAGGGCAGCACGAAGAGAGGCGCCGGGAAGCCGAACATGAACTGGCATGTGGGGCCCGCCATGTGGTGACGTGGGACCCCAGTCAGACCTTCCCAGGATGGAAGGGTACAGCTGGAGGGCGGCACCCAGAACATCAGGGGAAGGATTTTCACCAGGACCACGGCCCAGACACAGCATACGCAGCTCAGCGTCCTGATGTGGGGATGACAAGGGCCAATGGTAACTGTAAGGCAGGAAAAGAGGTGCCGGAGGAACATGACATGTGGGGCCTATGGTGCAAAGGAAGGGGAAAGCTCTAGGAAACAACAGGAGATTTGCATTTACAGTTAAGCCTGAGAAGTTAGGGAGGAAACCGGTGGCCACACATTTGCTGTGAATGATGAGAGGAGATGTTTCCATTTGTTTGTCCTAATACCAATGAGCAAATGAAGATCCTGCCAGATGAGATACTTAGTCTTTTTCATGGTCCATGAGTTTCTGGGGGAATCAGCACACACAAGTCCTCCATATCCAGAGACTGGGATGTGAGCATGTTCCTGAGTGCAGTCCATTTACCGTGTCCTAATAAGACTCCAGCTACTGTTTCAGCCCAGCATCAGCCAGACTTCACTCTGTACCTGAGGTCAAGGGTTGCTTCTTCCCTCTGGTGTGGGGGTGGTGGGCACAGGTTGTAGTGGAAAAGGAGCTGAGGCTGGCAAGGGCGGGGCACAGCTCCAGGAACACAAGCCCCCGATAACTAGTCCTCGGATGAATGAACAGTGCATGACCTAGGAGATGTCGTAAATATCAAGCTCCGGTTCCTGCACAGTGAGCCAAGACCTGGGAGCTGATGCACAGGACGGACCTTGGCGCTGCTCAGACTCATTGCTGGGCCTTGTCTCCTGCACGCAGAGAAGAGCTGCATTTCTCAGCTAAGCCAGGCTGGGCCAGTGACTGTGGGATGTGGACATGTGTGCCTCCTGCATGGACATGTTGAGGACCTGGCGGGTTGGAGTGCCCACACCGCTTTGCTTACCGTCTTGATGATCTGGGAACCATCGGCTGACACGGGGCGGCCATGAGACCAAGGCTTCCAGGGGCTGAGCCAGCGTGGGGAGCACAGCTCCAACGGTTATCTCGGCTCTGAGGTTCTGACCTTGGGGTCACTGCAACATAACCAAAACTACCGTGTAAACTACCCTTACCAAAATAAAACACCTGTTGTCATTCTTCCTTTGGGGAAGACACATTTGCTGTGAGTTTCTACCAGGCCCATCTGGGGACCAGCCTGAGACTGGAGGCCTCCCAGAGTACGGTGTTCACAAAAATCTGCAAAGAATGTCTCTGTGGCCCCCTGTGGAAACGGCATTAAGGTCACAACCGCCTGCACCCGATTCGTGGAGAAACTTGCATATTTCCTCCTGCCTCCACCGTGAGTCATGCGTGCACCCAGGGCCTTGCATCAGGCAGAGGGCAGGGGCATTTCACAATGAGGCAGCACGTGACTCACACTGTGACTCTAGGACCAGAGGGCCCACAGCGCAGGCTGCCTCGTGCATTCTCTCAGACGGCACTAGCCGCACGGGCAGAACGCGCCTGGGTGTGACCGCTTCCCAGCCCACCGGCTCTGGCACTCTCTGGGCCCGACATGGGGATGGTGGGAGAGAGGATATGGGCACATGCTCCTCAGACCCTGAATACGGCAAAGTGCATTCTCACCGAGGGAAAACGGGGCTCATGTGGAAGAAAGCAAGCCGAGGGTGCCAGCTTTCTGTCTCATGTGGAAGAAAGCAAGCCGAGGGTGCCAGCTTCCAAATATTGGAGCATGAAGCCAAGTCCCCACACAGCCAGCCTGACTGCCAGTGGCTTCCCAAGGAGAAGAGGCTTCCTGCTGCCTGGACTGAGAGGCACTCAGTAAGGCGGAGTGAGGGGCAAGGACAGGGCTATCTGGCCCTCATGCTGGCCCCACCAGTGTGCCTTTCTCTCCAGCCTCTGAGGCGGGATCCAGCACAGCTCAGTTCTGCAGGTGCCAAGTGTCCTTGCTTTTCTTTGGATGAGGCTATGGTGTTTCAGGGCTGTGGGTCACTGAAGTACACCTGGGCTTGGCTCTGCCTCCTCTCCCTCTGGCCCTGGACATGGAGATGGGACGCCTGGAGCGCCAGGGACCTGTGGGGTGATGCACATGCATGTCTTCAATGAGCTGTCAAGAACGCCCTGCATCTGTGCTCTTGGCACTCTGAAAACTCCAGACAGGCTGGAAGCTGCTTCAGGACCCAAATGGCTACCGTCTCCATGAGGCTCCACATGCCGGCAATGGCTTCAGCCACCCCTGCACAGCCAGGACGCTCTTACACCCTACAGACAGTCCGACGCCGCCTGCTTGAAAGCAGGGCGTGTGCTGGGCTGTGGCACCAGGCAAGCTTGCCGGGCGGTCCCCAGCGGCTCTTCTCACACCCTGCAGTCTGGTGATACCCACGCTTGGCCAGGCCCTCCTCTGGGGTCCCAGTCATCTGTCCTGAAGAGCAACCTCTACGGGAGCCCTGAGACAACAATGTGGGGGCCACGACGGGACCAGGGGCAAGGCTGTGATCAGCCCTTTTATTCCCAAGTGAGCTCAGGGCTTGAAGTGCGTCACTGTCCAGGACCACATGCTCCGGAGGGGCCTGGGCAACCCCGTTCCGGACCCACGGCCCTCACCCTGCACCCAGCTCCATGGGCTCTGGCAGGGTGGGGTAGCTGCAGGCGGGGTCAACACAGCTCCCACCCCGTGCTCTTTTGTTTCAGTGTCACAAACACCGTGCAAACAACGCTGACTCCTGAAAGCTTTTTTTTTTTTTTTTAATTTCTCTCGTTTCTGTTGAAACGTGACACTCAAATTTGAGATGGGAGCAGAGATCAACAAACCCTGTCAGCGTTGTCAACCCAGGTGTGACAGAGCCGTCTTCCTAAATTGCTGCTAATCTGCCAAAGGCCTCTCTCTCTGCAACCTCCATTGCGCTGTTTGCTCACACACTGTTAACACTTTAGACTTCGCCCTCCGAGGTGTCACTGTGTGCCACTTAGTGCGTAAGGAGAGCCATGTGAGCAGCCTCCAGCACGCGGATTTGGGGAGCTGGAGAAAGCTGATTAGCTATTCAGGGAGAATAATCTTATTGAGAGTAGTAAAAGCTGCATGAAGAACGCGCTTCCCTTCCCAGGAACAATCTCCTCATTATGTTGTCAAGCTTGCTGTTGAGTTCCCCCCTGTGCCATTAAGAAACCGTTTTCCATGTTAAGAAAGAGATTTCCAGATTGTGATGCTGTTTGCTGATTTCTTTTTTTATTGTTTAAAGAATCTGTATGTATCAAACCAAACATTAAAAAATGACTCATGTGCACCATAATTACTTGCAATGAGGCACGCCGGACCGGGTGGGTGGGGAGGAAGGGGTGCGAGGGGCGCCCGTGGCCAGGCAGGGAGCGGGCGGTGAAGATTAGAATTCCACATCAGCGCGCAACACTTTCACCTCAGCGCGAAATGCAGTTGCAGATCGATAAGGCTTGATGGGCGAGGAGCGAGCGGAGAGGAGATGCAGCTGCAGGCTTCTGAGTGCGGCAAACATTTCCGCTCCGTCGATGTTCTCCGTGGAGCAGGAGAAACAAGAAGTTGGAGCTGTGCACACATCTGCCCTCCTGGACCCCTCTCCTGGCTGGAAAGGGAAGAATCTCCACAACAGGAAATGCGTCCTCCACCGAGAGGGGCCCCCAGGGCCGTGAGCGGCCCCCCGAGGCCCGCCCTGCCCCAAGGCCCACGTCTAGTGGGAAGGCGTGAGGGCGGCCGGGCTGGCATTGTTCTTCACTGGCGGGCACGGTGTCTTCCAGCCGTTGCCGACCGGCTAATTTAAATAATGAACAGTAAGGAGCTTTTTCTTAATCTCTGCATGAACCAGGGCACAAGGCGTGGGTGTCACAAGATTTCTTGATAACGATTCCCATCAAAACGAGCAACGCTGACGCCAAAGCCCGTGCCCCACGCGGCGTGCACAGCAGTCAGGAGCGGACGCGCCTGCTAGGGCCGCACGTGCTCCTCCTGGTGACTCGGTCGGCGTTTCCTTCGCCACTGCAGGGCTTCAGGCTGATTCTGGCAGATCCTGTAGTTAAGCAATTTGGAATGAATGTGTTTGGGAGCTTTGTCGTGAAACCTCAGGTGTGTTTTACAGAAGTGGGGATTATTGAAGGGGCTTCTTTCTTAGGTAGCAACCTGCATGATAAGGTGACTCCATCTTATCCAAAAACGAAAGTAAGTTTCAAGGCTTAGACTACATTTGCTGGTAGCTTCTGCTTTTTGGAATGTTCCACCAAATACCCAACAGCTCCGAAATAGGCCGTCAGTGATCTGCCCCTCACGGCCCTTGCTGGGCAGGTGGCTGGCCACAGCACAGCTTCACCAGCCTTGGTGTGACTGGCAGGCGGGGGCCCTCAGCCTCCAGCAATGGAAACTCTCGTGCTCCCTCAGCCGGCTCCTACATCACTTCACTGTAGACACAATGCCAGGTGCCCTGCACACGGTAGTGACAAGGCAGGTGCGTCCCTTTCCTCGTGAAGAGCTTATCTACCAGTGGTAACAGTGCCATGAGGGAGCGAGTGTGCCTGCCTGTGTCTGCAGGGGTGTCCGGGCATCTTGGGGAAGGGAGGCTGCCTGGGAGACAGGGATGGAATGTTCTAGCTGTGGAGGCCAAGTGAGCTGCTTTATAGGACACTGGAGAAGATTGATGTGGCCCAGTGCCTCATCTGCACTTCCCCTAAGAGCTGTAGGAAGCCCCACAATAGAGCCTTGGATAGTTTTCATTGGCTTAGGATGTTGGTGCTTGAGACAGAAGCCTGGGTGAGGGGCTTGGTGACCCCTACCCCAGCCCAGGCCACAGAGATGGAGCTCCTGGTACTGCCCAGGGAAGGAAGGGGGTGGACTTTGGAGTAGGATGGCCCCGACGTGGTGCCGGGCTGGGTGTCCAAAATCAGGGCCCAGGCAGCATCTCCAATCTCTGCCCAGAGTAATGTACAGAGCCTTTGGCTGGGGCGCAGCAGGAGACAACAGCCTCAATGTGATAGAATGAGAGACTCACCAACAGTGACCTCCTCTGTGTGACCCTACAAGAACTTACCACATGATTATTAGGGCCAGACCCTGCAGCAGGCATTAAGGAAACAAGTACTAATAAAGTGTGTTTTTGTGTGTTCAGGAGGTTGGAAGTAAAGCTTCCTAGGCAGGTGTCAGCGGAGGCAGAACTGAGCCACCTCAAGCAAGGGCTCTGCTGCTCTGAACCTGGGCTCCGATGATAAAGAATAATAAGCATTTATTGCAGGGTTGTTGGGAGGCTTAGAAGAAAGTGCCTGGCGCAAAGTAGGTGATGAATAATTGTGCATTTTCTTTAATGATTGTGCATTCTTCTTTCAGCGTGCTCACAGTCTGAAAGCACTGCCTAAGTGCTGATTTCCATTTTATTTCTTCCCTCTCTCTCTTTTTTTTTTTTTTTTTTTTTTAAGACAGGGTCTTGCTCTGTCACCCAAGCTGGAAAGCCGTGGCACAATCATAGCTCACTGATACCTCAAACTCCTGGGCAATCCTCCCACCTCGGCCTCCCAAACTGCTGGGATTTTAGGCACGAACCACCACACCCAGCCAGTTTTGCTTTGTTTTGAATGACAGTATATGCGTAAAACTCAAAAGGTGCAGGAGGGAACCTCCTGGAAGTGTGTCTTCTAATTTGTCCATTTGTGAAGCTGAGCCCCTTTCTCTTTTTTAATTGGGGGTTGGTACAGAAAGCCAGGCAGGGGGCTTACTGCACATTGAAACCTGAACCTGGGTAGGGGAGGACACTCCCCCAGCAACGTGCCATTGTCTGATTGTATGAATCAGCCATACGCTACCTGATCAGTCTCCTGCTGATAGATTTCTTTCAATATTGCACATTTATCCAATGCTGCAATGGGTATCTTTGAACACGTACATCTTGCACGAGTCAGTATATGCAAAAGATAAATTTCCTGAAGTGCAATTTTGGATGAAAAGGAATGTTGCATTGATAGGTAATTGACAAATGACACTCTGTAGATTCTGTTCTAATACATGCTCTGTCAGACACTGTAAAAAAGTCCATCTCCTACCCCCCACCTTCTTACCAACCCAGTGGCCACCCAACTTTTTGATCTCTGCCCACTTGAGGGTTAAGTCAATGAAATCTTGCTGTAGTTTTAATTTGAGTTTCTCTTTTTATGAGTAAAGTTGAGTTTTCTGTGGAGGAGACATTTGTATTTCCTTTTCTGTGAACTGTCTGGTT
The DNA here is from genome assembly GCF_028885655.2 of Pongo abelii. Lineage (NCBI taxonomy): Eukaryota > Metazoa > Chordata > Mammalia > Primates > Hominidae > Pongo > Pongo abelii. Next base: position 118,087,273 of record NC_071999.2, read on the forward strand.
GTGTTCCTTGGCAATGCATTCTGTTAGATGGCTGGCCTTTTGCTTATTGATTTGTGAAAATTCTGTATCTATTAGACAAATTAGCACTTTATACTATGAATTCAAATATTTTGATCTATTCATTTATCTTTTCTCTTTGTCTCTATTCCTTTTCATAATTCAAAAATTTCAAATTTTTATGTTAAGTTAGGCAAAGATTTCTTAGACATGACACCAAAAGAAAAAAAATGATAAATTGAATGTCATCAAAATTAATAACTTCTGGCCTTCAAAAGATACTGTTCAGACAATATAAAGACAAGCCATAGCCTGGGAGAAAATATTTGCAAATCGTATATCTGATAAAAGAGACTTGCATCTAGAGTATGTTAAAAACTCTTAAACTCAATGATAAAAAGACAAATGAGCCAACAAAAAATGGGCAAGAGATTTCAGTAGACAGTTCACCAAAGAAGATGTCATCATGGCAACGTGGCCTTCAAAGGATGCTCAGCATCGTTAGTCACTAGGAAGATGCAGATAAAAACCACAGCAAGGTACCACTGCACCCACCAGCATGGCCTCAATGATAATAATAAACATAAAACAGACAGTAACAGTGTTGGTGAGGATGTGAAGAAATTAGAACCATCACAAGCTGATGGTAGAGATGGAAAATGGGGCAGCCGCTTGCGAAACACCTCAGCAATTTCTCTAACACGTTAAATAGAACTTATCACATGGCCCAGCAATTCCAAAGGCCCCCTAGGCATGGAGCTCAGACAGACCAAGAAGAATGAAGACACATGTCCATACAGTGACATATGCATAATGTTCACAGCAGCCCAAATTACAAAGCACCCAAGTGTCCATCGACAGATAACTAGATAAACAAATGGAGGTATATCTGTACAGTAGAATGCTACTCAGGAATAAAAAGGAACATACTAATGATACTCGCAACACCATGGATACGTCTCCAAATAGTTCTACTGAAAGAAATACGACAAGATAGAGTATACCCTGTGTGATTCTGTTTACAGAACATTCCAGAGAAAGCAAACTAGTCAGTAGTGACAGAAAGCAGACCAGAGTGCGCCTGGGATGGGGGAGCAGGGTGGGGCAGGGTTGGAGGGACAGGTTACAAAGGGCAAGAGCCATGGAGAATGGCAGATGTGTTTGTTATCTTGATTGCAATGGTGGTTTTACAAGTGCATACATATGTAAAAACTATCAAATCATTTACTTTATATATGTAAGGGTTACTGTATAGCAAATACACCTCAATAAAGCTGTTCAAAAAATGAGAAATATATATATGAAGTAGCAATCTTTTGTTTTATGGATGCTAGGTTTTATGATTTTTTTCCTCACTCCAATTATGAAAAAAATTGTACCCTTTTTTCTTCTAGTGTTTTCTGTAAGGCTAGGCAAAGATTTCTTAGGTATGACATCTAAGACTATTTCATTGTTCACATGTATAATTGTTTCCTCTAAAATTTGTTTGGGTATATATACAGTGTAAACTAGAAATCCAGCTTATTTTCTTCCAGTTGGGCTGACATCACTGCTTGAAAGCACTGATCTTTTCTTCACTTATTTAAAATGTCATCTTTATCAGATAGTAAATTCTTGTGTATATTTGCTGCTGTTTCTTGACTTTTTTTATACTTTTGTCTATTTTTGTTCCAATATTACATTGTTTTAATTATTATAGCTTTTAAAATATGCTCTGGCTGGGCGCAGTGGCTTATCCCTGTAATCCCAGCACTTTGGGAGGCTGAGGAGGGTGGATTACCTGAGGTCAGGAGTTCGAGACCAGCCTGGTCAACATGGTGAAACCCCATTTCTACTAAAAGTACAATAATTAGCCAGCCATGGTGGCGGGCACCTGTAATCCCAGCTACTTGGGAGGCTGAGACAGGAGAATTGCTTGAACCCGGGAGGCAGAGTTTGCAGTGAGCTGAGATTGCACCACTATACTCCAGCCTGGGCAATAGAGTGAGATTCTGTCTCAAGAAATAAAAAATAAATAAAAAATAAAAATTATATATATATATATGCTCCAATGTTTAATATGCCAAGGGAAAATCATTTTTACTACTTTTAATTTTCAGAATCTCTCTATTTTTGCTGATTTACTTTTCTATGTGAAATTCAGAAGCAACATATTTTAGTCAGAAGCTCCTCATTGGCTTTCTTGAAAGGTCATATTACATTGAGTGCATTAAATGGTATAGATGATCTCACAGACAACGGACAGCTTCATAATCTTGTTTGTGGTGAGAAGACTCAAAGTCCTCTCTTCTGGCTGTTTTGAAGTGTGCAGTGCATCATTGTTAAGCGTCACCCTAACATCCCACAGATCCTCAGGACTCACCATAACTGTGACTTTGTCCCCATCCAGCAGCCTCTGTCACACCTCCCTCCACCTCTCCACTCTGTGTCGCCTGGAACCTCAGATCCCAAGGGCAGCTCTTGCTTTCTAGGGGCCTCATAGTGTGAGGAGCGGTAGAAAGTGGCTGTAGAGGAGGCCCTGGATGCTCAGAATGTTGGAGCTGGAAGAGACCTGCATCTTCCAGAATCAAGAAGGAGAACCAGGAGACAAGAGATCCTGACCTCAAGTGGTTCCATCCAAGACAGGGCCGGGCGGAGGGCCTGGCCTGTAGGGGACAGTGGTGGGCAGGCATCCATCGACCCCTCCAGTGTCTGGGCTCTGGAGGAGCTTCAGAGCAAACTGGCCTCATCCTTGGCCGAGTCATCCCCCGCTTCCTCCACCACGCTTCCCTCCCTCCACCACACCCCCCTTCCTCCACCGCACCCCCCGTCCCTCCACCACGCCCTCCTCCCTCCACCACTTGTGTGTTGTTTTTCTGTTGTTGACTCCCTGGGGCACTGTCCACACCTACTGATGGAAAGCCTCACAATAAGGGCAGTTGGAGATGACTTCCACTGGGCCAGAAAGACAGATCCCAGGGCCTTCTTCTGTGCTTACAATAACGGCCAGCATTTATCCACACCTGACTATATGTAAGTCATTCTCTTTAGCTCATTCAATATCTTGGCAAGTCTGTGAGGCGGGCATGATGGCTGTCCTCATTTCAGATGAGGAAACTGAGACACGGAGAGGTGAAGTGGCCAGTAGTTGAGTTGGATTTGAACTCAAGCATTTTAGCCCCAGGATCCACTCATCAGAAAGCTTTTTGATCCATTATCACCCATTTAAAGTAACAGAAGGAAAGGTTCTGAGGCTGACCAGGAGCAGGTGAGCATGGCGGCGAATGTGCTTGGTGCTTAGAGTCTCAGAGGCGGCCTTTCTAGGGGAGGTGGGGGAAGCAGCAGTGGGTGGCCTGCCCCTCACAACTAGAGTGGTCTGGTGCTGTGGCTCTGCAGGGCTCATGGCAGCTTCTGTGTCCCCGTATCCTTCTTCCATTTATGGATGTATTTTTCCAATGCTCCAGGAATTGACCTGGGAGTGGATCTGGTCAGCAACGTAATGACCAACGAAATGAGCCAGCTATTTGCTGCAAATGGGGATTCTATGGGGTAGAGGGAAAGGGTGCAGAAGCCAGACAGGAGTGGATGGGGACCAGCTTGATTTCCCTGCGTGCTGTACCGTGTGGACCCAGGATGGGGTGGGGAGACTATAGCCAGGGAGATAAAGAGGCCTCATTCACCTTTGCCAGGGCTTTGCCTATTCTAAGAAGTGGTCTTCCTGAATACAGAAAACTAAAAAGAAAGAAAGGAAAAGAAAAGAATTGGACCAGAGCAAAACCAGACCCTTCTAATTCTCAGAATTGCTGAAACGTCTCAGAAGGTCTCACCAGGCACAGTTCTAATTAATAAGGCATTACACATCATTTCTAGTAGCGCTAATTTTGCCCCATGCTATGAAAACCCTGGTTATATAAAGCTCTCCGAGTAAGAAGAGGAGGAGAGGTGAAAAGCTCCATTTTCATACCCTGTCCTCATCACCCATAGAACGCAGATGCTCCCCAGAGCCCCACTCAGCATCACGGAGGCAGAGCATGGCTTCTCCAGGGGCTGGCGCCCTCCTGCCTTGCTCTGGGAATGTTTGCTTTGAAAGCTGCAGAATCTGATGAAGTGGGGCTTTCTAGATGGTCCAGCCCTCCTTCCCTCTGTCCCCGACACTCTCTGAAGCACACCCACTCCATCATGTCTCTATCCCTTACCCGGAGGAATGAAGGGGGTGAATCAAATGGATGCAGTGTCTGTCTTTTGTGAGCTGCCAAGTCGTGGATCCCGGGTTCTCCTCTGTGGTTGAGAACTACAGGAAGATAGAGGTTGGAGGCGCACAGAGACCTTGGGAAGTCCTTAGGCGCCACCTCTTATTGCCTGGAGCAGAGGGAACCCACAGAACCTCCAGGCCGTGCTGCACCGGGCGCCGTCCACTCCTCCCACCAGCTCCTGGGCGCTGTTGCTATTCCTTCCAGCCCATCAAGTCTTGTTCATCGAGAGTGCTCCACAAAGACATCACTGGCTAGGAGGACAAAGGCCTTAGCCATGACCGCTGCAAGTGTGGCTTCACTTCTTTGAGCTGATTCTTCTGTGGAAAGGCGTCATCCCATCCGCCCTGCTTTTCTCTGCAAGTCATGGGAGCTTCCACCAAGCTGGGGTGGGCGAAAACACTCCATAAACCAGAAGGTTCCAAACGAGGCCAAGGCAAGCTCCCTGTCTTTTGCCTGAGGCGTGTACTGAAGTTTCCTGGGAGAGCTCCTGCATCTCCCCAGATCTCACGAGAATTCACTCACGATTTCACGGACAGAACCAGGGGGATGGCGCTAAACCGTTCATGAGAAATCCAGCCCATAATCCAATCACCTCCCGCCAGGCCACGCCTCCAACACTGGGGACTACATTTCAACCCAGGCTTTAGAGGGGACAACATCCAAGCTATATTATCAGTGGCCCTGGTGGCTTTCGTGGGTGAAATGTCAGCGTGGAAGCATCTGTGTTCACATGTCTGCTCCGGCGACCCCTCCTCAGTCAGCTCCCCCAACCCCCATGACCAGTGTGTCCTTGCCCCTCTCTGCTTTCCTTCCCCGTGGAGTACCCATCCCCACAGGCGAACATGTCTGTGACTTCTCTACAGGGAAGGATGCATTTCCTGGGCGGAACATAAACTCCAAGAGGGCAGGGAGTTCTGCCGGTGTCCCTGGAAGTGACAGGATCACTGGTATCTGCAGGTGCCCGATAAAGATTGTTAAAGAAAAAGATGGAGGCAGGAATGGGAGGCAGAAGAGAGAAGGAAGAAGAGGAGGGAGGGAGGGACAAAGAGGCGGGAGGAGAGGAGGGAAGAGAGGAGGGAGGAAGGAGGGGAGGAGGGAGGAGAGGAGGGAAGAGGAAAAAAGGGAGGGAGGAAGAAGGGAGAGAGGGAAGAGAGAGGGAGGGAGGAGGGGGGAAAGGAGGAAGAAGAGAAGAGAGGGAGGGAGGAGAGGAGAGAGGAGGGAGGAGGGAAGAGGAGGGAGAAAGGGGAGGAGAGAGGGAGGGAGGAAGGAGGGAGCAGAGGGCAGCATCTCAGGGGCCAGGCCGGTGGCATCACACACAGGGGGCTCATGGGAGCAGCTACGCATCAGCGCCCTGCGTGTCAGCCCATTTCAGGGTTCAAGTTCATCGACTCCATCAGGGGACTCCAGTGTGCAATTACAGTCAGAAGTGCTTTTCACTAAGGTACATAATGATTCATGCTGAGAATGTAATTAAAATGTTGTGGTAGTTTAAAAATAATACTCTATTAGGATAATACACCAAAATGGCTAATTCAGAATGAGTGCTTCCTGCTTTGATTGCACTACGGTGAGTTCTGTGCATCAAATACTTTCATCTAAAACATGATGTATATAAATACATCACTCGGCTGTGCACTGGACTCTGGGCGGGTGACATTTGAGAATTTCTTTGCACCACAGAAGTGTCTGAGAGCAGTATCTTGTGCTGACTCTGGTTTTTGAAGTTCCGGCCTTGGATGCTGCAAAGATCCTCTAAATATCATCTCTGGATGGTCCCTGCAAAGATCGGGGCTGGACACCTGCCTGGCAACCTTTGCCTCTGTCCTTCTGCAAATCGCATGGGTCAGAATTCTGAGTTCTGAAAGTGCACAGAGCCTGCCTGCGAGGGTGAGGAGGGGTCTCCAAGCCCCTCTGGAGCAGCCCCAGAAAGCAGAAGGGGAGTTAGTGCCCAGACCCCTGCCTCCCTAAGGCCCAAGCAGGACAGGTGGGATCTGTCCTAGGACATAAAGACCTGACATTTGCTTCTCTTACTCCCTACGAGGTCTTAAAACAATGATTCTCTGACTAGCACTGGCTGTAGTGACCAACACGCGCTGAGACCTTACTCCAATCCAGGCTGTGAACTGGCTGCGTGAGCACTGTCCTGTGGCCGGGTTCAGACACAATTGCTGTGCCCTCCTGGGAGTTTCTGACTGGGGAGGTCTGGAGAGGCCAGGGGTAGGGTCTATGGCTCCAGTGACCACCCGACAGAGGCCCAGGCTGCTGTTCGGGAGCCCCCGGAGAACCTGCTGCCCACACAGCACCTGTGAGACTCCCTCTAAATTGAGAATGCCTTGTAGGGCCCTTGGAAGTTAGTATTGTTGTTCCTTTGCGCCAATAAAAAATTAAAAGGACAAAGAATAGGTTGGGAACGTGCTCAGGCACCCACAGTCACCGGCCCCGAGCCCTCACCTGGCACCCTGCACATGGGCCAAGCATTTCACGTGGGCCGAGGCTGCGTCCTGGGCCAGAGCTGCACGGCTGCCGCAGGGGCTTCCTAGGGTGGCTGCCCCAAGGCTCCACACGCCAGGAGGCCGAGGCAGCAGACACGGACTCCCTGCAGTTCTAGAGGCCAGAAGTCCAAACTCCAGGGGTAGACAGGCCTGGTTCCTTCTGAGGTCCTGCCAGGAACCTGCTCCAGCCTCTGGAGGTGCTGACATTCCCAGTCGTCCTCGGCTTGTAGAAGGGTCACCCCCTCTCCGCCTCTGTCATCCCATGTGTGGCCCGTCCCTGGGTGCCCATCTCTGTGTCTCCACCTCCTCCTCCTCCTCCCGTGACACCAGTCCTGTGGGGCTGGGGCTCTCCTACTGCAGGAGGACCTCGTCTCCACTTTACTAGTGATAGCGGCAGCCACCACATCACCAAACACGGGTGCATTCTGAGGTGGCGGAGATTACAGTTCACCCCAACACACCACTGGCCCCTAAGCCCTCCTCGCCTCCTCCACCTGCACCCCCCCGGCCCCTAATCCCTTCTTGCTTCCCCCACCCGCACCTCCACTGGCCCCTGAGCCTTCCTCTCCTCCCCCACCCGCACCTCCACTGGCCCCTGAGCCTTCCTCTCCTCCCCCACCCGCACCTCCACTGGCCCCTGAGCCTTCCTCTCCTCCCCCACCCGCACCTCCACTGGCCCCTGAGCCTTCCTCTCCTCCCCCACCCGCACCTCCACTGGCCCCTGAGCCTTCCTCTCCTCCCCCACCCGCACCTCCACTGGCCCCTGAGCCTTCCTCTCCTCCCCCACCCGCACCTCCACTGGCCCCTGAGCCTTCCTCTCCTCCCCCACCCGCACCTCCACTGGCCCCTGAGCCTTCCTCTCCTCCCCCACCCGCACCTCCACTGGCCCCTGAGCCTTCCTCTCCTCCCCCACCCGCACCTCCACTGGCCCCTGAGCCTTCCTCTCCTCCCCCACCCGCACCTCCACTGGCCCCTGAGCCTTCCTCTCCTCCCCCACCCGCACCTCCACTGGCCCGTGAGCCTTCCTCTCCTCCCCCACCCATGCCGCACCCACAGCACTGCACAGAGAGGAGGGGTTGGTGCGAGGTCCACACCAGCTGGTCCAGGCCTGCCCTTCCTCCCTGCCCTCCCTGCCCCGCCATGAGATTCGGAGCCTGGCCTCCAGGAAGGGGGCTTGGTGGCCATGCCCTGGCCTTCCCGTGTTTAAGCCCCTGCTGAACTATCTCCTGGGATCCGGGAGGAAGTCAAGGAGAAATCCATGACCCTGAAAATCCTCCTGGTGCCCGTCCTTTCCTTGGTCAGGGCGAGTGGGCAGCCCAGCATGAGGCCCAGAATCAGGCCAAGAGTGGCAGCCGGCTGCGGTCTGGTGTGAGTCCTGGTCTTGTCCGGGCTCCAGGGGATTCATCGTCCTCAGAAGCCAGTGCCCTGGGGTTGCAGGACTGAGGTTGCCGCTTCTCCTTGCTGACTGCCAGCCAAGGTCACCCTCAGCAGCTGGAGGCCGGGCACGTGGCTCCCACAGCCGGGCAGCCTCCCCACCACCCAGGAGTCTCTCCTTACGTTATATGGTGGCCGCCCAGGTCGGTGCACACTCAGGATCTCGAGAGTCACATCTGCCTGCAGTTCTTGAAGTTCTGCACAGGGGCTCCTCATGGGCCCCCTGGAGTCCTGCCTCCTGGGGCTTGAGATGTGCTGGGAAGGAAGGCATGAGAGTGTCCTGGGAGGGGCTGGGGGAGGGGCCAGGAAAGCAGAGGAAGGATGGTGTCTCTTCTGTTTCTTCGTGTAGTAAGAAGCCTCCAGCTTCTAAGCAAGCTGCTTTCCTCTTAAACCTCGGTCTCCCTGTCTGTGAAACAGGGCCTGACTCCCTCAGGGTTGCTGGGAGCATGAGATCACGTCCCATGAATCACGGGGCTCACAGTGGGACTCACTGAACACTCACAGCTGTCGTTTCCATGAACACCACTCGGTGCTGCCCTGGACCTCAGCTTGAACGAGGGAGCAGAGGCCCCCACGTGAACGTGAACGTGAACGCGAACGTGGTGCCCAGTGTGGCCCACGTGTGACCAAGGCCACAGGGAGCACAGGAGCTGGAGGTCACCTTCCGATTTCCCTCTGGAAGTCCTGACTGGATACCAGCGTTGCTGACCTCTTGGCTGTGTGTTGACTGCATTACTGCGGGGGTCTTGAGCAGGCGTCTTCCTTGTGCCTGGGGCTCTGCACACATGAGTGGCCCCTCGGCACCTGCTCTCAGACTGAGCTCCCCGCATAAGCTCTCCAGCCCCACTGGTCACCTGCTCCCATGCAGCCTTCACAGCAGAGATGAGGCCGGCGTCCAACCTCAGTCTCTGATGACCATGGCCGCCACCAGCATTTTCCATCACCCCTGGGCACTACGCTTCACCGTGCCCATTGGTGACAGGTGGGTCCATGTCCACAGCCCCCTTTCTTCTCCCCCCACCCTTTTAATTTTGATTTAATTTCCACGCCTCCCCATCCACCACCTCCACCACGTGCCCGCGTGTGATTGGATCATGGCCTGTTCCACTGAGGTTTCTGTTTTCCTTGATAGGCGCCAAAACACTATCTTCTTTCTTGTTCTTCTTGCTTTTTCTCTTCAAGTTAAAATGTACACATATTGAAATAAATCTTAGCTTTAAAGGTTTTGCAGGAGACACTCCTACAATGTGTGTCCCATTGTGACACAGAACAGTTCCATTGCCCAGGAAATGCTTTTTATTTCCACCCACAGGTCCCGGCCGCCCCCAGGAAGGCTCTGTTGTGATTTTGTTCCCTCAGAAGAGTTCGGCCCCCCTAGGCTGTCATGGGAATGGGACCTGCCATGCATGCACCCGAGGCTGGGTCCTGCTGCTCCGTGTGCCGCTCTGAGTGTGAATTCACTCCAGTGGTTAGCGGAGCAGTGGCTTGAGCTGTTTTACTGCTGAGCGCCATCCTGTCGCTTCCACACACCACCTTGTGTTTGCCATCCTCGTGTTTTGTTTTGTTTTGTTTTGCTTTGTTTTGTTTTTTTGAGACAGAGTCTCGCTCTGTCGCCCAGGCTGGAGTGCAGTGGCACAATCTCGGCTCACTGTAACCTCCGCCTCCCAGGTTCAAGCGATTCTCCTGCCTCAGCCTCCTGTTAATGGACAATTTGGTTGTTTGGGGACTAGAGTTATTGTTCAGAAAGCAGCTATGCCTCTTCGTGCACAAGCATTTTATAGACCTATGTGTAGACCAGTGTTTTCCTTCCCTCAGATGACACCCAAGAACAGAATTGTTGTCCAAGACCAGGCGCGTGTTGACTTTGTGCAAAACCACCCAAGGGGTTGCCCACTGGTGCTCCAGCTGGAGGGTTTTGGCCCCTCCACATCTCTGTGGATGCTTGGTGCTTTCGGTCTTTTTAATTTTAGACATTCTAGAGGGTGTGTGGCAATATCTCATTCTGGCTTTACTTTTCATTTTCTTGATGACACATGATAACAGCAGTTTCTGAAGACCTTCAAAATCATCTGACAAAAGCTACGACTTAAAATCTCCAAGAGGGTTGGAGCGTGTGTGGGTGAAGAATCGAGCCCCTGGGCTGCACCCCCTCTCAGTGCCCGCTCTGGGTGCCCAGGTGTGGACAGGATTCTCCCCTGCTGCGGGCGCTGATAGCTCAGCCAGCTCCCCTGTGCCAATATTGACCAGAGAACTCCGTGTGGTGGGCGCTGGGTCAGCCTCACACTCCCGACCCACCAGCATTGGGCCCATAATCCAATGCTGGTGGGTCAGCACCATTATCTTAGCCTGTTTATTTCAGTGCTTCTCATTCTCATACTGCTGAATTCTCTCAGAGAAAAGAAAGAAAAAGTCCTTGCCAGGTGGACAGAGCCTCCCCGGAACCAGCACCCTCACTGGCACCCTCGTTGGCAGGCACTAATGAGCTCCCGGGATTTCAGGCTCAGCAGAGCAGAGGCAACTAAAGAACAGGTCCCACTGGGTCACGGCCACCCTTCTGCCAGCAAGCACACTAGAAGAAGAAACCGTGAGGCCGGTGCCAGAGCCAAGCCCACCTGGCGGTTCCCTGCCACCCTCTTCTGCATCTCCATGGCACCCAGCCAGTCTGGTTGTGGGGTGGGGTGAGCTGGGCCTAGCCTTGGGCATCCAGCGTGGCCTCCTCTCCAGCAGTGGCTGGAACCTCTGGAAGAGAGGGGAAGTGCTGTGTTGTCCAGTCTCTGCACTCATGGGGGATATTTTCATGAAGTTGTATTCAGAGACAAGAAGGGCAGAAGTGAGACTGGTTTCTTTGTTGTTGTTGTTGTTGTTTTGTGGTTTTTTTTATTTTTATTTTTTGAGAAGGAATCTTGTTCTGTCACACAGGCTGGAGTGCATTGGCATGATCTCGGCCCACTGCAACCTCTGCCTCCCAGATTCAAGCCATTCTCCTGCCTCAGCCTCCCAAGTAGCTGGGATTACAGGCATGTGCCACCAGGCCCAGCTAATTTTTGCATTTTTAGTAGAGATGGGTTTCACCATGTTGGCCAGGCTAGTCTCGAACTCCTGACCTCAGGTGATCCACCTGCATCGGCCTCCAAAAGTGATGGGATTACAGGCGTGAGCCACCATGCCGGGCCAACTGGTTTCTTAGAAATCATTCATTCACACACTCGAGGTAGGTTGAGAAGACTGATGTTCTAGGAGGCATAAGTAGAAATCACGGGGTCCATGGGCTGTGAGCTCTGATCATCTGCCTTGCTGCAGGCCTGTCATGGCGGTGGCACTGACTGTGTGTGAGAGGAGAATATGCTCAGGATGCTTCCATCCCAGACAGCGAGAAACAGAACCACGAGAATGTCCAAGCCGGGGCCACAGCAGTCAGTGCACACGCCCTGGGGGCTGAAGGGCAGGACATATGGGGTGGGTCCAGGGGCTCGGAATTACAGAGGGGCTGCCCTGCTCTGCCAGATAGCCGGGGGAAGGGAGGCATATTCTCGGTAAAAATTGATGTTTATAATAGTTCACAGCCCAGGTACTTCTGTCCAAAGGATGGAAAACAGTTTGCGAAAAATAGCCTTCAGGCCAGCGGTCACCTCTGAGCTGTCAGGAAGATTCAGTTCCCCACTGTCCCCCACCCTGCCCACACCTGCTGTGCTTTCTCCAGACTGGCCCAGAAGGCTCCGTTCCTCTGTGTTTCTTCTCCGTGTGTGTCTGGTCTTATCCCCTTGGCCTCCCTGGGAAAATGCCACCAGCCCAGCCTGACACTCAGATGTCTCTAGGCGCATGGTGGAGGGACTGGGGAATCATTGCCAGGCTCGTTATTTCTGAAAAGAGCTTACACTCCTGGGGCGGCCGGGCTGACCACAGAAGCCTGTGCGTGGCACGGCGGAGCAGACCAAGACAGAAGGCCGCGGCCACTCCGCTATCCCAGCCAGTGCTCTGCAGATACGGGGGGCATTCGTATGTTTTATTTCTGTCTGCTTTGTCTTGGATGGAGAATTTCTGGGTTCAGTTTTGGTTTGTTTTGAAGATGAATGTAGAAAGAAGGAAAAATCAGAGGTCAGAAAAGATGGAGGCAACTCCGCCTGCCCACCAGGCAAACTGCTGTGAAACTTATAAATATTGCACCTCGTTCTCTGTGAAGCGCGCTCTTCCGGGAGGGGCCGTGAGTTCCCGGGCACTTTCTGTGCAGTAGGGGACCGGCTGGTGCCTTTGGAGAAATCTGTTGTTAAAAGGGAGCTCTCAAGAAGTGTGCAGAAATGGGCTTTTTCTACCCCTTCAAGCCAATGTAACACTAAAGAGAGTTTGGGGGATAATGGAAGAGGCTTGATCTCTCAACATTTACCTTGAAGGAAATAGAGATTTCTGTGCAGGAGCCAAATTTTTTCAGCAAGCAAGTTGACCTCTTTCCTGCATGGAAGAGAAAGACCATTTGACCCCAGGACACAGCCTGGAGCAGCTGTGCTGTTTCATGGGTAGAGGGGGCGGCAGGGGTCATGGGGGCGCCTGCAGCGTCAGGGTGGTGTTCAGAAATGCCATGATGTGCCCACTGCTGAGGGCAGGTGGAGCCAGAGCCACACACCAGGTTGCCCTCACCTCTGAGCCTGCCCTGACCACCCCCGCCCCCCAGCCTGTCTGTCCTGTTCTCTCACGAAAGAAAAGACTTTGCCCAGTGCAAAGGGTGGGAGCCCAGCCACCTGCTCTTCATTAAGACTAGTAATGACCGTCACCATTGTCCTCACCATCATCATCTGCTGAGCGATGCCTGTGCTAAGCACAGCTGATCCTCACCCCAGCCAGGAAGCAGGTAGTGTCAGCCTTATTTTACTACAGAGAATTGAAACTCAGAACCTTGAAGTAACTCTCCTGGGACCACACAGATTTCTAGAGCCAGCTGCAGACTCGGGTCAGCCTGCATCAGGAAATGTTGCATGCAGTCTTCCTCCAGGGAAGCCCACTAGCCCCCCACACCCCTCTGTCTCTTGCCTCTCCGTCCCTCCTACCCCCAATTCTCCACTTTTTGTGGGTCTTCCTAGGCTCTTTGTTGATGACAACCCCATGGAAAAGAAAAGCATCCTTTAATATTTATTAATCGATGCCACCCTTAATTCAAAAAGCAGGTGAATCAGAAGGCCCGCGTTTCTCTTAGAAAAACTCATGTTTGGAATAGAATTCTTTGTTCTTTCTCTGTGGACCATGGAGCCCAGCTAGGATGCAGGTTGGCTGAGCTTCTGCAAACACACAGGGCCTTCTGATCTGAGGGTGTGAGTCAACGAGATAATTTCACCCACTAATTGTTCATCTTTAAAGGCTGGACTACAGCTGGGAAAACATTGGCACACACAGGCCCATGGCCACAAGGCGGCTGCAGCCTTTATTCCAGCTCACCTGCTGGGGTGCTGCTGAGAGCCACACTCACTGTCACCTGCGACACGCTAGCTGTTCCCAGTCATTCACTCAGAAATTCTTCCACCTGCCTGAGGAGGGGGGTACTATTATGCTTCCCATTTTACAGATAAAGAAGTGGAGCAACCTGCCCGGGTTCCCACTGCTGGCGAGCATGTGCTCCCAGGCACCCAGCTGCAAGGCCTGGTGCTGCCGAGGGGGAACGTGGCAGGAAATGAGACACATTTTATCCCAGAAATACTGGTGAAAAGGTGAAAACTGAATCAACCAACCAATCGGCAACTGTGCCACATACACTGAGAAGCCCCTGGTGTGGGGAACTTTTTCCCCTGGCTTAAGTGAGATGGCTGCTGGTTTGGTGCCCTGCACACACAAGCACGGTCATTACTGACTCCTCAGGAAATTCCCTACACATGAGCCAAGGTCCCCTTTTCCCTCCCATGGAAGATCAATGGCACCCTTCAATCTGCTTGAATCTTGGTAGCAAAGTACCAGGAGCATTAATCATCTTTGTCTACAATAATTTACTTATTCATACTGGTCAGGAAATCCTGCTGCTGCCTCATCTCCTCCTGCTGTGAGACCAGAGAGCAGCTGAGGTCCTGGCTGCCCACCTGCCCTTTCCTCCAGACTGCACCCTTGGGCACGAGCAGAGGTGCCAGGCTTTAATTTTGATGCCGTCTTTGTAAACAGTGCCTTTTAGGGTATATTCTTCAGCCTGTCTTACTTAGCGCCCACCACCTTGCCTCCTGAGTAGCTGAGAACATAGGTGTGTGCCACCACGCCTGCCAAAATTTTTAATTTTTTGTAGAGATGGGGGTCTTGCTACATTGCCCAGGCTAGTTACGAACTCCTGGCCTCAACCACTCCTCCTGCCTCTGCCTCCCAAAGTGCTGGGATTACAGGTGTGAGCTACAGTGCCCGGCCTCTTTCTGTTCTTTTTGCCTTTTGAGCTTTCATTTACCCAGTATCACTTTACTCATTCCTTTATTTTCAGGCTCTTTATTCTATTATTTTAAGTATGTTTCTCATCCACAGAACAGAGCCTAGGGATTGCCTGTCCATCTAGACAGTTTCTTCTTTGAACGAAACAAGTCGGCCTGCTGGATTTCATGACATGGCTAATGACTTTATTGCTGTCATTTTCAAGTTGATTATTGAGTTTTCTTTTCTCTGTATTTTCTGGGTTGTCTAGGCACTGCTGTTTCCTTCTGCTCTTCCTGCTGGATTTCAGTTTCTTTGCAGGGTTGGTAACAGTGCCTGCCCTTCACAATCGTCAGTGTCCATCGTAAGGTTCTGTACCGTTTTATGGAAACTTGGGACCGGGGACTTCCCCGACCCTGGCCAGCCTCAGTCCCATGAGAAGTGGGCTTTACATCACACCTGTTCTCTCCTTCCCACCCATTCCCAGCCTCTTCCAGTGATTTGTGTGACTTTGACTCACCCCTGCCCCGGCCCTGTCATGCTAACTCTTAGATTTTGCAGAATAAATGCTTTCATTTCGGGGCCATTATTTTAGACTTTGCTTGCGATTCAATTCAGAAATATTTCCATTTCTGGATTATTTATGTCGCACCTGTATTCTCCCTCCCAGATAAGCCATCACTGCTGCGTGTGCTCACCTGGGCGTGCGGGGTTTGCAGATTTCATGGCTCGCCACGGCCTCCTCAAGCACTTTCCCAAGAAAGGGTCCCGCGATGCTTTCCCCTCCCTTCGTCCACCGTGGCACCCCGAGGGTGGGGCTCATAGGCTGCGTGCGTCCTTGCCCAGTCCCCAGGTGCCATGTTGCTGGCTCTCAGTGCCACAGAGACAAGTCAGCCTGCTGGATTTCATGACATGGCTAATGACTTTCTTGCTGTCATTTTCAAGTTGATTATTTAGTTTTCTTTTCTCTGTATTTTTTGGGTTGTCTAGGCACTACTGTTTCCTTCTGCTCTTTTTTTTGTTTTGTTTTGTTTTTGCTGTTTATTTGTTCTTTACTGCTGCAGGTTTTAGAATTGTTCTCTTCTGGATAACATGGTAAAACCCCATCTCTACTAAAAATACAAAAATAAATTAGCCAGGTGTGGTGTTGCGCGCCTGTAGTCTGGGCTACTCAGGAGGCTGAGGTAGGAGAATGGTGTGAACCCATGAAGAGGAGCTTGCAGTGAGCAGAGATCACGCCACTGCACTCCCGCCTGGGCGACAGAGTGAGACTCCATCTCAAAAATAAAATAACAATAAAAATAAAAAATAAAAAAATAGAAATTGTTATCTTCCTCTTCCAACTGGGAGATTTCCCTGAACACCCTGCTAGGAGGCTTTTCTCCTCAGTTCCTCCAGATCTGTGTGCTCTGGCCTCTGCCTTGGGCTCCCCTGAGATGTGCTCAGTAGGTAGCCCCTCCCTCTAGAGCTGCCATCCTGCAGGGCAGGCCCTGTCCTCTCCTCTCCCACTGCTTCCCATCACGCGCTCTGAGCATCTTTTCTCTCCGATCCACTACAGTGCTCATTTAGGTCTCAACAGAGCCCATGCTCTACTTGTGTTTATCTAAGGAGTTTTTTTCCAGTAGGAAATCAGGCATTGGCTATAAAGCAAGGCACGTGTGGGACTCAAATCTCTATTCTCCCTGTCCTTGTTCAAGCCGCTTGCCTCAGCCTCTGCCTCCAACTGCTGTCTTTGGACGCCCATTCCCGATGCCTGCCTGCCGTGCAGCTGTGGATATGCTGCATGGACAGCCCCGGCTGGGGGCTCTGGCCTTGGCAGCCCCTGCCTGGACCCAGTCTGTCCGAGGTCTCCTTGGCTCAAGGCTCAGTAGTAGAGAGCACAGCTACCACCACCTGCCTCAGCTCCTGGGCCCAGGAGACCCAGGGCCCCAGGCACCGTGACCTCCATCCAGGGGTCTCTGTCCAGCTCCTCTAGGCTGCAACTGTTCCACAAGTCCCCCAGTGCCCATCCCAGGCTCCTGTCAGGTCCAGAGTGGGAGGCAAGAAAGACCTTCATTCACTTCTAGGACTCCAGCAGAGCTGAAGCCTACCCTCCTCCAGGCCCACCCCACCCTCCAGCCCACTCCTTCCCAGACCCACCCCACCCTCCAGCCCACTCCTTCCCAGACCCACCCCACCCTCCAGCCCACTCCCTCCCAGGACCACCCCACCCTCCAGCCCACTCCCTCCTCCAGGCCCACCCCACCATCCCGCCCACAGGAGCTGCTGGGCTCAGAGAAGCGTCGGCTGGAGCTGGAAGGAGAGGAGACATGCCCAGCCCTCCCGGCTTCCAGAAGCCTGTTGCACGGCTCATTCCACAGGCGCCCTGCACCGCTGGTATTAATAAGGACAATCACATTAAGGGAGTTCCTGCCAAGGCCTTTCGGAAGTAGTCAGTTACAGCTCCGAATGTTCATTTATTTTCATAACCCCTCGTTGAATTAGGATGCACAGAGTGGCAGATACACACTTGATGAGTAACAATCACTGCTCCTGATGTTGGTACCATTTTCACGCGCTTGCCCTGTCTGGGCTCTGTGCTAAGTAACCATACATTTTAACTACATTCTCCTGCTTAATCTTCATTATTGGTAAACTTGGCATTATTATTTTTCTTTTTCAGATGGGAAAATAAATGCCTCAAGAAGCTGCACAGAATGCTCCAAGACTCTAGGAGGTGAGTGGCCATAGTGGCGTGGGAGCCCAGGTCTGGCGGTTCCAAAGCCTGCTGGGTCTTTGTGGCATATATGTGCTTTGCGGCTCTCTACCTGATAGCTGCCTGTCCCCTGGACTGTGAGGCTCAGGAGGACAGACGTCCTGTGTGTTTTCTTCACCACAAGGCCCTGACACGGCTGGCCCAGGGCCCTCTGCAAACACTACTGAATGAGCAAACCAGCCAACCCACAGAAGAGCTTCTCTTCCATCCTCTAATGACCAGGGCGTTCTTCTTCATGATCTCTGGCCACTTGCTGGCTTTGCCCATGAACATGGGATGGGCAGAGGGAGGTGTGGAGACGTGGGGGATTAGCGAGTGCTCTGAGGATGATGCTGGCTTGGGTATCATGGACCCTGGGTCTCAGGGCAGGAGCTCAGAAAGCTGGCTCAGCCAACTGGCCGGCCCTCCCATGAGTGGCTTCAGCAGAAGCCCCAGCTCAGCCCCAGGACACTGAATTGGAATGCAGACACCTCCTGGGGCATTCAAAGGCGGGACCTGCAGACCCCAGAGTGCAGAAAGGGCTGCTGTGCTGGCAGGAGCCAGCAGGTGTGATGGCAGGAGGAACACAAGCCCAGGGCAGCTGGGCAGAGCAAAAGGGGCCCAGCCCAAGCCCACTCTGTAGGCTGAGCCCTTGGAGCCTGTGTGAAGAGGTCAGGGTGTGCTGAGCAAAGGTAACTATAAGGCACCAGGGCCTTGCACAGCCCTTTGCACACTCCCCCCACCCCCAGGGCATCCATCCGTGTCCATGGGGGCTTCCAGCAGACCCTCCCTGGCCAAGGGCTGCCCAGGAGGGGCTGCACTCTGCAACTCTCATCCCCCACCTGGCACACACTGCCAGTGAAGTGAGTTCATAGGTGAAGGAAGGCGTGTGCATTGAAAGACGGGGATGAAAAAGTTCTATTTTCCAATTGTACTTTTCCTCCCTGAGGGAGAACGTTTTGGAAAGAGTAATGATTGTGATGACAAATTTATCTTAAGATGAGGGCTGGCACGTCTTTCCTCATCAATTTCTATTCTTTGGGTCATTAAACCCTGAAGTGTTAAGTGGAAAGATGCTCACTGAATTGAGGCAGCCCTTTGGGGCCATGGAGGGGAGGCGATCCTCAGGCCTTCTTAGCGTCCATTGGATAGCAGTGTTTTGTGAAATCTTTGCACATCCACTTACAAAGTGGTTTTTAAAGCGGCCTGCAATTTGACAGGACACACTGTCAACCCATGTCCCACCTGCCCTCCAGCCATGCCTGTTTCCCATGGCTCTGGTGTGTCAGCCTTGCACACATCATGTATCTAGAGCCGTCTCTGCCCGCCAGACACAGCCATGGGCAGCAAACATGCCCCGAGCAGCCGCTGTAATGTCTGGACAAAAAGGACATCTGATGGCCACAGAGCTTGGGCTTCCTTTTCTAGTAAAATCCCATGTCCATGTTCCTACAAGCATCCGGTGGTCACCTGGCTGGCGCCTCTGTGGAACCAGTAAGCAGCAGCAGCTCCCCTCAGTTGAAGCCCCACTTACAATGTGTCGGCCTCACCCCTGCAAGAGGTGCGGGCCCTCCCTTGGTGGCTAGGACAGGATCCAGGCCCAGCCTGTCACCTTCCTCCCATGCTTGGGGCCTGCTGCCCCCGCAACCTGCTCCCCTGCCCCCAGGCCTGGGCAGAAGGCACTTCTGGAGAATGTTCTGTTGGTCTCAAGTCTCCGGTGTCAGCTCCCTTGCTTGAGTTTGAGTTGAATTCCGGGAATGGCTCAGGGCCCGTATCCCTGCAGCAGCCTGTTCTATGGGTGGTGCTGCTGCATCCTGCAGGCTGGGTGCTCCTGGGGTCTGAGACCTCAGGCTGGCCGCTGACCCTGATGGCATCCACCACGCTGTGTGGGGGCGGTGCTTAGCCAGGCAGGAATCACCCCCAGAGGATGCTGGAAGGAATGTCCTCACAGCTCGCAGGAGACCCTTTGGTTTCCTCAGCCATCCCCCAGAGAAGCCGCAGGCATCATCTTTGGGAGTGGCAGGTGACATCCTGGGGGGTTTTCCTTGTGTAACCTCAGGCACCTGGAGTCCCGGCTGCTGCTCCATGCCACCCTGAGGCACATACCTATCGCCAGTGGGCATGAATGGCCCCTGTGTTTCCCTCCTTTGTAATGTCAGGGCAGGTGGCAGAACAGCCATGTCAAGGTCATATCCAAACCCAGGAAGTCCTCAGCGCAGCAGAGGCTGACTTCCTGATTCACCTGCTACTGTCTCCCGAGGTCTCAATAAAATAATAGTAAGGAGGTTTTCTTTAAAGGACACAAACCCAGGACAGACAGCTGTGGGAAAGAGGCAATAGGAACACATTTTGGAAGCTGCACAGCAGATGCATGAGGAAGGACTGAATTAGCCAAGGCGAGCTGCTGAGAGCTGAGCTGCAGAGGCCATCACGACCGAGGATGTGCATTTATCCTGGGCTCTCAAGGAGGGTAAGGGACAGGGCTCCCATGGTACCACGTGGATAGCGGGACTGGGAGTGGCAAGACTATTTCAGAAGCAGGTACATGGCCAGGTGTTCCTCCACCCCCAGGTAGCCTGCCACACCCACCTCAGGTGGAGTCTGGAGGATGGGGAAGAGACTCCAGACTGAGGGCACTGGGCAGAGCCAAAGGCAAGAGGATTCAGGGTTTCTTTGTTGTCACAGGATGTGGGGGCTGCCTCTTTTTTTGGGTGGTTTCCCAGGTCTCTGGCTGAAAGCACTTCAGACCCCTGGCAGGATGTTGAAGGATTCCTTTTTAGGGAGACTTATGGACTCAAAGAAAAAAAAAGATTCTAAACACTTCCAGAGATTTAAAAACAAATAAAGGACTAGAATCAAGGTTTATTAGTCTTCTCAACAGTAACATTTGAAGCCAGGAGGTAATGGAAAAATGTCTTCAAAATTTTGTTGGAAAAATAGTTTTCTACTAGAATTTTAACCCAAATGAACAAACTATCAATCGAGACAATTCAGACACACAATTGTTCCATAAACACATCTCTCACTCTTTCAGTGAGGTGCTGGGAGATGTACCCCACAAAATGAGAGACAAAGACTTGAGATTCAAGAAACCAAGAATCCAAAAGGAAAGAGGCAATGGGAATCCCCAGAGTGAAAGGGAAGGGAAGCTAAGGAATCCGGTGCTGAAGAGGAAGGGAGGCTGCAGGAGGGGCATCTCCCAGGGAAGATGAAAACACAGAGGGCCTTTTGCATTTTGAGAGGAGATTTACAATTCTCACAGAGAGTTTAGGGCTGAGTTAGTGATATGTATATGAAAAATGAATCCAATGAAAAAGCAATTAAGTCCAGGAAAAACAAACTAAAAAAAAAATGTTTAAGGAGGAAATTGTATTTATAGTACACTACATGTCTCAGCTGTAAGTAATATTTATACAATGTCATGACATTTAATTGATCTACTGGAATACTGATCTGTTCAGACGTTACAAACAGCAGTGGGTGTGTGGGGGAAGAAAGACCTTGATAACAAGTAGGGACATGGTACAGAGATGCTGAATTCTTATTTTTCATTATATGAAGTCAGTAGCCAAAACTGAACAAAAGAAAGTTGGCAAATAGAAATATAAGCATGCTATTTAGAAATGTGGGGATGAACAGGTGCAGTTTTAGCTTTAAGTGGATTGCCTCTGGGGAGTGGAATGGACACTGCCCTGCAGATCTGTTGGTGGGTTTTTGTGTTTTGTGTGTGTGTGTGTGTGTGTGTGTGTGTAAGATGGAGTCTTGCTCTGTCACCCAGGGTTGAATGCAGTGGCACAATCTCAGCTCACTGCAGTCTCTGTCTCTGGGTCCAAGTGATTCTCTTGCCTCAGCCTTCCGAATAGCTGGGATTACAGACATGTGCCATCATACCAGCTACTTTTTGTATTTTTAGTAGAGACAGTTTTCGCCATGTTGGCCAGGCTGGTCTCAAACTCCTGATCTCAAGTGATCCACCCACCTTGGCCTCCCAAAGTGTTGGGATTACAGGCGTGAGCCACCATGCCCAGCCTGTGTTTGTTTTTAAGACTAGTCAAGTGCGGTAGTGAGAAGGGCAAAAACAGTAGAACCTAATTGAGGTTTATTTTCCTGTTTTTTACTTTTTTAGATACAGGGTCTTACTCTGTTGCCTAGGCTGGAGTGCAGTGGCGAGATCATGGATCACAACAGCGTCAAACTCCTGGCTTCAAGCAATCCTCCTACCTCAGCCTCCAAGTAGCTTGAACAACAGGCATGTACCACTGCACCCAGCCTGGGCTTTTAACCTATGTGCATTAAATGTATAACTGATTAAAAAAAATCTTTGGCAATTTAAAAAAAGAATGAAAGGATATGCTGAGTTTCTGGCACTTTCTGGCATTTTCTAGCATTCATACAATTGATGGGTATGAATAATTCAAGACCAGAAATGGGTATTTTTTTGAAATTAGGTAAAAAAAAAATTAACTGATTTTCACCTCATTATCTAATTATTCCCTATTCCCTAATTATCTGTGTGGACTTTGCAATAATTGGACATGGTAAAAGATGAGGTAGAAAAGAAGTCAAGATGTATGTGTAATGGGATGTAGTGCTATTCCTGGTCTTAAATAGGCAACAAGGAAAACTGTCTTTCCCTGAGCAGGGTGTCGGCTCCTCTAAGCTGTATTCTGTATGTAGGTGTCTGAGTGAAAATTCCACTAGGATAGTTTCAATGCATTCATGCTCCATGTAATGCTGTTTGGAATATATATTTAACCAGAAAGGTAATTTCATCTCTTCCTTTATCTCTGCTTCTCACCTGAAAAGAGAGTTATGGTATTGAGTCCTGCCCCCTTGAGTTGCTGCCTTGGTCCAACAGAGGACAACACAGGAACTCTGCAGGAATCACCGGGGTCTGGGTCTCAGATGCGGCCGGGTGCTCTTTCTTTCCCAGGTCCCCTCACCCGCAGTCACCACTGTGCACAGTTCCTGGGGAGCAGGGCCGCCGGCTGGGTGCAGGAGGGGCCTATGTTCATGTGACCCTTGGCACGTCCCCCTCATCCCCAGTGTGCTCAGGGGCCAATCCCAGTCTGTGATGAGGACCGGCATCTGCCTGGGAACACTGGGTCGCACTTGTCAGACAAGGACCAGCTTCTCTTTCTGTGCTGTCTCCATTGCCCCAACCCTGAAGGAACAGGACAGGCATCCCTGACTGTGCAAGGGGCGCTGGGGTACAGGAGCCCCACACCAGGAGCTTCGCCCACCCCAGGCTCCACCAGGTACCCGGGACACCGGCAGGTCCTGAATGTGAGGGGAGGCTGGGGCTGCTGTCCAGGTCCTGTCCCTCCCACCGGCTCAGGGCAGCCTCACTGCTGCTGGGTGACCCCAGCTACACTCTGGGGGTGACAGAGCGGGGAGCCCCACCTGGGTATCATGGATGTGAGGGGGGAAGGAACCCTAGAACTCAGCCGGCCCCCGTGTGGGGGAGCATCTTTGTTTAAGCCAAGGCTAGTGGGGATCTGATGGGTAAACTGAGGAAACAGCTGTGCTCAAGTCATGAGTAGGGCAGGATCTGCCTTCCCCATGATGGATGAGGCCTGGGACCCCAGAGCACCAGAAAATGAGTCTGGGCCTCCCCCACACTGGACAGGCCCTGGGATCCTGGAGCAAAAATTGAGTCCAGGCCTCTCCCACGCTAGATGGGCCCTGGGATCCCGGAGAACACCAGAAAGTGAGTCCAGGCCTGAGTGTAAGGACAAGGACATGAGCCCAGAGGGACAGGACCCTCCTGGGCACACGGCAAGGTGTGCAGGCGGTTAGAACAGGTGCTAGGGAGGGTCCCGCAGCCCCTGGAGCAGGCCAGGCTGCCAGGTGGCTGCCACCTTCCTTCCCCCCACACAACAGTTTCCAGCAGGGCTTCTGTGAGCATTTTGGTTCCCCAAGCAGCCCACAGCGGGTTCTGTTCCCAGGCCCTAGAGAGAGCCCATGGCTCTAGTCACCAGGAAAATATGCTCAAAATGAGGCTGTGCTTCCTCTTCTGTGGATTCAGAGACCTGCACACTGTCTGCCCTATGGCCCCATGTCTGATGGTGTAGACAGACTCTGTTCTGATTTAAATATCACTCCCATTCCCTCCAGAGAGCATGTCTTCTCCTCACCCACCACCACCTCTGCCTACAGATCAGGGCTTCTCAAACTGCAGCGCCTGTTAGAACCCCCAGCACGGTTTGCTGAGACACAGGGGCTGGGTCCCATCCCTGAGTCTCCATCCAGAGGACGCAGGTGCAACGGAAGAACTCCCTGAACCTATGAGTTCCCAGGTGATGCTGACGCTGCAGGTCTGGAAGGCCTCCTCTGAGAACCACTGGCCAGGCTCTTACGGAGATCGAACAGTAGGAGATGGCACAAGGGGTCGCAGTGGTCCATAAATAGCCTCAAATTCCGCCAGCATTCAGCTTGATCTTTTCCCTCGTAGTAAACAGGGTTGGAACCCCGACGCCTCCCCCCTCTACCACAGAAAGGCGCGTCTGAGCCCCGCTCGGCCCCCAGGTGCTGTCCTCTGCCCATGTGCGGCCTCAATGCCGTCTCATCTGGACCTTTGTAAGGAAAGCGGTTTTCAATTAGAGCCTGTGCTGTCTGCGCGCCCAGGGCACTCACCCAGGCGGCCGTACGAGAGGCCCATCTCTCAAGGGCCGTGGTGAAGCACCCTTGTCCAGATGTCAGCGCAGTCCTGCAGCAGTGGCAGCGCCCACGTCTTGGAGGTAGCATATGTGTTGCATAACAGCGTTATGCTTCCCTGCTGGCCAGGTCCTAACTGAGAGACTCAGGGAGCCAATTACCCCTCACTCTCCAGACTACCGTTCTGGGGGAAGGAGGGAGCGCAGGTCCAGTGCTGATGAGAAAAACCCGGGAAAAACAGGCATCATTTCAGCAGATCATGCCTCTTCAGGCAGGCCTTTCTCCTGGCGCTCACTGTTGGGTGCAGGGAGGCCATAGATGTGTCTGGGTCCTCTGGAGGGTGGGAGCCTCCACTAACTTGCATGTCTGGTCACCAGGCACCCAGCACAGGCACAGGGCTGCTGCGAGGGGACATGCTGCAAAAGTGATTGTAAAAAGGGCAGAAAAATGAATAGAAAAGTAGAAGGCTTTTCTAGGGTTTGCGTCTAGAAATATGTGACCACAAAATATAAGTCTACAGCATCTCTGCAGAACTGAGTTTCGGAGTCACCCAAGAATAAGCAATGTAAGGCACGGTTGGGTGCAGAGGCTTACGCCTGCAATCCCAGCACTTTGTGAGGCCAAGGCAGGTGGATCACCTGAGGTCAGGGGTTCAAGACCAGCCTGGCCAACATGGTGAAACCGGGTCTGTACTAAAAATACAAAAATTGGCTGGTCGTGGTGGTGTACATCTGTAATCCTAGCTACTCAGAAGGCTGAGGCAGGAGAATCGCTTGAACCCGGGAGGCAGAGGTCGCAGTGAGCTGACATCATGCCACTGCACTTCAGCCTGGACTACAGAGTGAGACTCCATCTCAAAAAATGGAGGGAGGGAAGGAAGGAGGGAGGGAGGGAGGCGGGAAGGAAAGAGAAGAGAAGAGAGGAGAGAGGAGAGAAGAGAGAAAACAGAAGAGGCAGAGAGAAAGACAGTGTTCCTGGAAGGGCAGAGCCGGGATCCAAATCCCCAGGCACCCTTCCTCCTGCTGCCCTGAGGTCCCGGCCTCCCCCGGGGTGGGGAAGTGGAGGGGTGGGCCTCAGAGGCAGGTGTGTTTATAGTCTTAGGAGCACTTTTTTAAAAAACAGCTTTAGTGAATCCTGAAAGCATACACTTTTGTTTTGCTTACTAAAACTCAGATTTCAGTGGCTGCAACATAGAATTTGTGTGAGAGGAACCCCTGGCCTCATCCTCCAAGTCCACCTCTACTGTTTACTTGTGAGACTAACTAAAAGGGAGAGGCAGGAGCATGGCCTGAGGCAGGCCTCTCAGACCCGAGGGCGCACGAGGAAGCACACAGGAGCTGTCGGGGTCAGAGGTGTGACCCTGGAGACCCCACAGAGGGAGTGAGGTAGGCAGGAGGGGGTCCCCCTGGGCCCTCCCTGTCCCCTTAGCGCCAGCCCCTGTCCCTCCTCATAACCCAGCCCCCCTCCGGTCCCGTGTGCCTGGAAGGTCTCCTCTGGCCCATCATCCTCCGGGGGACCTGGGACGTAACCTGTGAGACACTTGCCATCTCAGCAGAGCACACGGCCCACAGCCCAGCCCCTGACCGACCAGGAAGGCAGAAGAGTGTCTGGGGCATGTGGGTCAGCACAGACACGTGCCGGTGAGCAGACAGTTGGGCCTCTCCCCACACAGACTCCTCTCCATGCTGGGCCCAGGGCACTGGCACCCACGCCCAGAATTTCCCCACCACTCCTGAACCTGAGGTGGAAGAAGGCAGGAAGCCAGGCCCGAGCCGTCCAGCCAGAGAGAAGGACAGCAGCAGGCTCAGCCCCTCCCCACTCAGGGCCAGTCCCTGGGGCCCCGGGAAAGGAAGGCCCAGCCCAAGGGGTGGTGCGTGCCCCCGGACCCGGATGTGCCCCTGGGTTCCCAGTTCAGCACAATACCTGCCAAGGGCTGACCCATCAGCAGCCACACAGCGTCCTGCACATCATTTGGGTCCTTGCCCCGTTTCAGGCCCCCCGAGGCGTGTCTGCCCTGAGCTGCCTGCCCTTTGCTGCCCGGTCACCGCTGTGCCACCTCTGCCCAGTGGGCTCTGCTGTCCCATCCTTCCCGCCCCGAACCAGACTCTTGTCTGTTAAATGGGCTGCGGTGTGAGTGGGGACAGATACTGAGGGCGTGACGGCCACCACTCCCTTGGTGGAATCTGGAGTCGCGGCCATCGGAAAGGGAGAGTGGTTAAGAGTTCAGGGGTTTCTTCCCACACCCCTCAAGGAACCCCCATGGACAGGAGGGGACACAGAGGAGGGGCCAGGTTTTCCCAGATTTAGGGGGTGGGATGCGGAGGGGGCTGCACCCAGGACAGGGCAGGCCCAGGCAGGAGTTGCATGGACTCGTTTGGTGGCCGCCCGGGAGGGACTGCGGCATCACTCACCGCCTCAGATTTGCCACCTCAGATTTGCCACAGAAACCAGCTGTGGCTGCCAGTTATGCTTGGGGCTGGACCCCACGTTTTTCTGAATCCAACATCCCTGCCATCCCTGTCCCATCCACTAATGGGAGTGAGGGAAGTTTCCAGATCACTCAGAGGAGAGCGGGCACTTGGCCACCACCTGGCCCTGCAGGCGGCCTCTACCCACGTAGTTGTGCCTGCTGCATCCACATCGCTCATGGGACCGGCTCACTCAGGCCTGGAACACTCTGTATTCCCTGCTCGCTGGGCCCCCTCTCTTAGAAAGTGCCAGATACCACCTTGTGTGCGACCCCTAAGCCTCCACTGCCCCCATGCCTGCTGGGTGTGTGCCACAAGCCTCGGCTCCCTGTTCCGCCCACGCCTGCCCACCCGGGCCCTGGCCTGTCCTTGGGTCCTGGGCAGCACGTTTGTCTGCCTCTTCCTGAATTGCCTGAAGGCAGAGTCTGTGCTGTGTCTGCAAAACAAAAACAGAGCCCTGCTCCCGCCTGACTGAGCCCCGCTCCCACTGCTCTCCTGCGCCTTCCCCTCCTCCCAGTGCCCAGCCTAGCTGTCTGCCCACCTCGACCCGCCCGTGTGTTCTGTGGGGTCCGTGGTCTGGACTTCGCAGAGCTGCCAGCCCCTCGTAGAGGCTCGAGTCGCCCCTCTCCCTGCACACGTTGCACTTCCCTTGATTCAAAATCCTGCAGCGACATCACATTCCACTCAGATTAAAAGCAAAATCCGCAGCACTGGCTTGTGACCCACGCAGTCTGCACGGTCGGCTTCCCTCCTGGCTTATCTCTTGCCATCTCCTCTTCACCAGGCAGCTCTGGCCACCCATCTGTGCCCCAGTCAAGGCCAGCCACCTCAGACTCTCTCCCTCCTGCCCATGAGCCTGGGCTCCAGGGTCCTCCCATGAAGGAGTCCTCCCTGGTCTCTCCATGAATCCAATGCCCCCTGTCAGCACCCCCTGCCCTCTGGCTCACCGTGGACGTTCTACACGCAGACCTGGCATGGCTCTCCCTGCTGTCCATCCTCTCACCAGCACAAACTCGGTGCCACACAGGCATCTCGATAACCAGGCCTTTCTGAATGAATTTACCATCATCCTCCACCATGTTGCTTCGACTCTCAGGCTGAATGTGCCAGTGATGCGTTATGATCATCAGCACAGATGATTTCTGTGTGTGCCACGCATGACGTGTGGTTCTATGACATTTACACCTGTCCACTGTGAGCCAGGGCTGACACAGGCCTGCATCCAGCCTAAACCATCTTCACATCCAAGTACTGCTTTCTATGGGGTTTTCCTGCTCAGCTCCAGTCTGTCTCTAAGCCCAGCGTCCCAGGCCACAGAGGAAGCTTGCCCGAGATAACACAACTGACCACCGCAAAGCTAAGGGAAGACAGACCCAGACTGTTTATCGCTGTGCTACCGTGGGAGTGCCTGACGTGAGAGGTTTCGAGTCAATATCACTTTACGCTTAGAATCTGAGATTGTGGAGTTAATGTACTTCCGTGAAGCTGCACTTTATATGGAGTGTCTCAAAGAGCATACTTGCAAAAATTATTAGAGTGTTCGGCTCATAGGATATCATTCAGTGTTGCCCAGCTGTGGTGGTGATCGTTTATTAGTAGTGAAAACATTCTCCTAGTTGTTCAAAATCATCTCTGGACTGATAAGTATACCATATAAATATTTTATAGGTGTAATTCAATTAATCTCCACAGGAAAATTTCTGTTGGATGCATGTAAGCATACTGTTTAAATTGTGCGTCTTCCTTCCTTCCACTCCATTGACTGAGACTGTGGAGAACAGACTCTCAAAACTGCAGCAAAGCGCTTATTCTTTTTTTATCACCTGTCAAATTATTGCTGTGACGCCCATACTTGGTGGTGAAACATTGTGATCCACAGCTAGCTAGTAACGAGATGCCAAGTGTGAGTTGTGCATTGAGTTTAGGTAATGTACCAGAAAACATGGCATGAAAACACTAATTTTCTCAATATATATTAGTAGACACGGTGTTTACCAATGAGAAGTGAAGATGTTTTTAAACAGAGTTTGTTAACTCTAAGTCTCGGCCAGGCTGCATGCCCCTGTTCTCTAGCTTGTGTTAGAATTGAGGGCAGGGGTCTCCCCAAGGCTGGCAAGGTGTTGGCCACACCACTCAAGCCCACATGTCTCAGGGAGTGTCCTAGGCCACATGGACTCAGCCTTGAACGTAGCCATGACATACTGCCCAGGCACCGCCAGCATTCCTAGCATTGGGTCGGACATGAATAGCTCCTCCCCTTTTCTCCAGCCCTTGTCTGCGCAGCCTTCTGCCAGCCATGCACACCCAACTTTGGAAGGGGGACCTCCATACCCAGGCACCCTTGAGCCAGGCATGCTACTGAAGGAGAGCAGTGAGCTATTATTAAAACGCGTGTCAAGCTGTTGAGCAAGGAGCTAGTTTAATTTAATTTATCTGGCCTATAAAAATAAAATAAAGAGGAATACATGCTATGTTATTAGCAGCCTTAGATGACACCGGCATTCAAACATTTTATTATCTTATTATTGAACAGCGTCTCCAGCAAGGGCCTCTTTGTCTCTTTTGCTATTCTTAGGAAACCTATTCTTCAGTTTTAAGGAATAACTGTTGTCTAAGAGCCTGAAGAAAAGATGGTATCGTGTGGATTCTAAAAGTGGTTGATCTGAATGTGGTCCATGAAGAGCTCACTCCAGCTTTGCCCCCTTTGCCTCTCTGCTGGGCTCCTCCCCAGCTTTCTGTGCCATGGTTAGTCCCGGATATTTAGTGGGCTCCATTCTCATACCTTTTAAAATAACCCTCCTGAGCCAACAGGGACAGGGAAGGGGGTCAAACCCGGAACGTGTCCTCTGGCTGCCAAGGGCGGCCGACCCGTCGCAGGAGCACGCATGTGCTGATTGTCCTCGGGATTTTGACTGTCGGTGCCATGTTTCATATTCAAATTAAAGGGGTGGGGAAGAGCTGGGCCTTTGATCTCACACTGACACATACCTACCAACGCTCAAGTGCAGAGTGACCAGCACTACGTCAGCGGCAGCTCTCTGCACTCTGGTACCTGGTACAAGCATGCATTAATTCAACAACCACATTTAAAAGCAGTTGTTCAAAGGCCCTTTGGATGGTAGAATAAGGCATTCAGCCCCGAAGAGCACTTCAGCCAGAGCAGGGTCACAGCGGAGTGGCCCTGTCAGTGCAGAACCCAGGGAACTGCGTCGGTTCAGAGGGAGGGGCGTCCGCTTTGGCTTTCCTTATTTACATTTATAGCTAATTATTGCCACTTCATAATGATGCCCTGAGGACCCAAAGAACTGAATCGGGCTGGAAGATATCTAAAGGGTCGATCGGAAGGGCGAAGAGAATTCTATTTCAATTGAATTTAATAAATTCAGTACATTTTATACACCTATAATGTATTATTATAATAAAACTTTATGAAGGCTTTTTTGGTATGTGTGTGGAACATTTTGAATTTATGAAAAATCCTAAAGAAGAACATAACACCATTCCTAACCTCAATCCCAGAGAGAAATCATTGTTAATGGTATGGCCCTTCCTTGAGGCATTTCTACCATAAACATCCTATAGCTCCTGAAAGTCCTCAGTTCTGCAAATTTCTATGGCAAAATAGGGTTGGGACAGACCCTGAAAATCTATGGAACTTTGTAACTAGAGCCCTAACCAAAACCGCAGAACACAAATGTCTCTCCAGGGGACGTTTGGCAATGTCTGGATACATTCTCAGTTGTCACAGCTGGGGAAGTACGCCTGGGTGGAGAGCAGGGATGGGTGGGTGGAGAGCAGGGATGCTGCTAAATGCCCCACAGCGCACAGGGCAGCCCTCAAAAAGTGCCCATCTGACACACGTCCACCACACAGAGACAGAGAAACCCAGCCTGCCTTCCCTCCCGAAGGACCCAACAAAACCTCACCTTCTCTATAATGTGCCACTCATGCCTCCCTCCCCATCTGCCCCATTATTGATTCATTTGTTCCTGTTGTCATTTGGTCATTTGCAGACGTATCTTGAGTAGCCATTTGAGTAGCCGAAATGCTACAGATGTGAGCATGTTGTGGCCCCATAGTCTATAGAGGGTCTCATAGTCTATAGAGGGTCCCATAGTCTAGAGAAGAAGCCAGCATCAACCATACCAACAACATCAACCATACCAATGGCATCAACCAAACTGACAACATCAACCATGCCAACAGCATCAACCATACCAACAACATCAACCATACCAACATCATCATCAGCCATACCAACAACATCAACCATACCAACATCATCATCAACCATACCAACAACATCAGCCATACCAAAAGCATCAATCAAACCGACAACATCAACCATACCAACAGCATCAACTATACTAACCATACCGACACCAACAGCATCAACCATACCAACATCAGCCATACCAACAACATCAGCCATACCAACAACATCAGCCATACCAACAACATCAACCATACCAACAGCATCAACCATGCCAACAGCATCAACTATACCAACAACATCAACCATACCAACACCATCATCAACCATACCAACAGCATCAACCATACCAACATCATCATCAACCATACCAACAACATCAACCATACCAACATCATCATCAACCATACCAACAACATCAGCCATACCAACAGCATCAACCAAACTGACAACATCAACCGTACCAACACCACAGCATCAACCATACCAACAGCATCAACCATACCAACATCAGCCATACCAACAACATCAGCCATACCAACAACATCAGCCATGCCAACAGCATCAGCCATGCCAACAGCATCAATCATACCAACAGTATCAACCATACCAACACCAACAGCATCAACCATACCAACATCAGCCATACCAACAACATCAGCCATACCAACAACATCAGCCATATCAACAACATCAACTATACCAACAGCATCAACCATACCAACACCAACAGCATCAACCATACCAACATCAGCCATACCAACAACATCAACCACACCAACAACATCAACCATACCAACAACATTGACCATACCAACATCAGCCATACCAACACCATCAACCATGCGAACAGCATCAACCATACCAACAACATCAACCATACCAACATCATCATCAACCATACCAACAACATCAACCATACCAACATCATCATCAACCATACCAACAACATCAACCATACCAACAACATCAGCCATACCAACAGCATCAACCAAACTGACAACATCAACCGTACCAACACCAACAGCATCAACCATATCAATAGCATCAACCATACCAACATCAGCCATACCAACAACATCAGCCATACCAACAACACCAACCATACCAACAACATCAACCATACCAACAGCATCAGCCATACCAACAGCATCAACTATACCAATACCAACAGCATCAACCTTACCAACATCAACAGCATCAACCATACCAACATCATCATCAACTATACCAACAGCATCAACCATACCAACAGCATCAACCATACCAACAACATCAGCCATACCAACATCAGCCATACTAACAGCATCAACTATACTAACAGCATCAACTATATCAACAGAATCAGTGTACTTTGTATCCATTAACTGATGTAATTTTACCACCACTGCATCAGAAAGTCCAAATATTATTTTATTTTACAGATGCAGAATTTGGCACATAGACAATTACAATAGATCAGAGTACCAATATTGGCACGTCAATAATGCTGTAGGATTACAGCAAGTATTCATGGAATTCCTTCCATGCCTAGAGCTGTGGGTAACACTGGGAGCACAAACACTGACTTTTTAATGACATAATTCACGACAGCAAGAGGTTGTTTTAACATCATATGCCAAAATCCAAATAAAATTTATTTTGTAATGTTTATGTTTTAAAAATCATTTTTCAAAAACCTGACATTTTATTTTTAAAGGATAAAAATATTGCTAATTGCCTTTATATTGATCTGTGGTTTCTGGAAAAAAAATGACATGTGTAATTGTCCCATAAAAGCATTTTAAAAGAAATGACAACATGTAAATTAAAAACTATCCCCTGAGGACATCAGCAGAAGCAATAAATTGATAGTGATGAATTTTGTTTCTCTCATCTCAAGTTTCTAGGGATATTTTTCATGCTATATCAATGATAATGAAAGAAATTAACATTTCAGGTTATAAAAATTATTTTCCTGAGAGTCAGTGCCACAATGTGTTTATTTTTACATAACTGTTTGGGTGTGTAGTGGGGAAGTGGGATTAGGTAGCAATAAACATACAGAAAAGAACCTTATCAGCACTTTCCAACATGGTAGCCACTAGCCACATGTGGCTTTTTAAATTTAAGTTTGAGTTTATTCAAAATCAAATACAATTAAAAACTCAATTCTTCTTCCTCACTGGCCACGTTTCAGGTGCTCAACAGCCCTGTGTGGTTGGTGGCTACTGTCGTGCACAGGGTAGATGTACGGCGTTTCTGTTGTCACATAAAGGCCTCTCGACAGAGCCGTCCTGGGTACAACACCGTCCCGGATACAGAGCCGACCCGGATACAGAGCCATCCCAGACACAGAGGTGTCCCGGGTACAGCGCCATCCTGGATACAGAGGCGTCCCGGACACAGAGACTTCCTGGGTACAGAACTGTCCTGGGTACAGCGCCATTCCGGGTACAGAGCCGTCTCGGGTACAGAGCCATCCCGCATACAGAGCTGTCCCAGACACAGAGGCATCCCGGGTGCAGAGCCATCCCGCATACAGAGCTGTCCCAGACACAGAGGTGTCCCGGGTGTAGAGCCGTCCCGGATACAGAGCCGTCCTGGGTACAACACCATCCTGCCTACAGAGCCGTCCCAGATACAGAGCCTTCCTGGGTACAGAGCCTTCATGGGTACAGAGCCGTCCCAGATACAGAGCCGTCCTGGGTACAGAGCCGTCCCGGGTACAGAGCCTTCATGGGTACAGAACTATCCTGGATACAGCGCCATTCAGGGTACAGAGCCATCCTGGATGGGTCTCTGTGCTTTCAGTTCTCATCCAGCAGCAGCATCAGGTCTGGAACGCATCTCTGGCCCTTCATCTAGCCAGCCATTGTGTGTCAGAAGCATCCTCTTGTGTCAAATGCCATTTTTGAGATTATAAACATTGTGTCAGGTTTGATGCCTTCAGAGAAAATTGCTCAGACTTTATATAAATATGTGTTCAAATATGGTTTTGAGAAGTTCGCTGACTCAGACCCGGTGAACTGTTAGGAGGTCCCTAAGACCCTGCAGCTGTGTCCCAGGGTACAAGGGTGTTCCCATACAGTGTCTGTGGGGCCGGGCTGGACAGATCCCATCTCCACGTGTCTCCATCTTCAGCTCTAGTATGAAACTGACTTAGGAACCAAACACCACTGCCAAGCAGATGAGTCAAAACCCATGGGCTCCGCAAAGATTCCACAGGTTCTAGGTGGACATGGTATGGCCTTGCTAAAACAGGACATGGAACCAAAAGCAGGAGTCCCTTCCTTTAGGAAATGCCAGGGTCAGAACAAACAAGTTGACCTGGAATCGCTGCCCAGTAAGAAAAGAAGATCTGTTTCAGCCAATAGCTACCCACCTCCCTTCTGGACCTAAAAGTCCTCTGTTGAAGCTGTCAGGCCTCAGAGTCAGGGCGCTTCGGCATCTCACAGGGGCATTTACCTGCACTGCCAAAGGAATGATTCATGAGTACTAAGAGGAGGTGCCCGCTCTCGCCGCGGGGTCCAGACCATTTCCGATGGATGGGGCGGGGGTTGCCTGCACTTCCTAGTGCTGTCTGCGGTCAGGCTTCCAGCTGCAGGAAGCCCCGGTGAGACCCACAGCTTTGAATTATGAAAATCACAGGCGCAGGACGTAGCCTCCATGCTGCAGAATGGGCACATGCTTTGTGCAGTGGTGCCTTTCACACCAGACTCTGTGTGTGCCCTGTGTGGGTGTTCTTGGAGTGTGCCACAGGCGGTGTACCCCGCGTGGGTGTGCACAGGGTGTGCCACGGGCTGCGTGCCCTGCGTGGGTGTGCACGGGGTGTGCTGCCTGCACGCAGCTGCTGGCTGCTACCATTCTGCTCTTGTTTTGTTCCTTACAACCTCTTTGCACTGAAACCCAGATGCAAGTGAAATGGTCACAAAAGAAGTATCTGGGTTAAATGCGTGCTAAACAGGTTTAAAATTACAGCTCATTGTTTGGAAGCAGATGCAAGCCTCAAACAAATGCAAAACATCAATGCAGATGCAAACGGGAGGGCAATTTGAAAATTCAATCCTAAGTGCCTGATACTGTCAGGGGCGAACTGGGCTGGCTTCCCTGGGGGCCCTCGGGCCCGAAGGGCCAGCCCCAGGAAGGACAGCAAGGGAGCCTCTGCTCAGTGAGGGGAGGGGTTGATAAGAGCAAAACCCACACCGCTCTTTGGCTTCGTTACAGTTCTCTAATTTCTCAAACAACGTTAATGATATTTCTGATATCTTGGGAATGCCAAGAATAAAATGAGCTTCAAGCACATTCGTGTGATTTCCTTTGTGAGTAACTTTACGAGGGTGCCCGGAAGGGTTTTCTTTCTCCATGCACCCAGAAGCTTCCATGCTTTCAGCAAGGAATGACCCATATTTAATCTTGGGTTGGCTTCATACACATTTCCTCTTTGTTTCCTCCCTGGATACATTTTGCATGACAGTGTTGTTCGCATGATTCGTGAGTCGCTAATAACAGGCTCATATTTATGCAGTCGGCCCTCAGGCCTGGCTTCATACGCAAATGCATGGAACATATTACCTGTATTTTATGATGACAACACCGATTATAGAACCTGGATCTGCTGTCCTGCAGTATTCCTGGCAAGTTCTCCGTTTTATAACTGCCCTGTGGAGGCAGGGATCTAATGTTGATTGTTACGCGCTCCGCATTTTAATAAGCACTTGACTTTTGTCTCTAGTGGGTAGATATTGTTCCTTGTACTGACCAGTTAGGGCAGTGCAACTTGAGCAGGAAGCAACTTGCCCAGGGGACCCTGAGTGGGAAGCAGAGCCCCTCCCCTTCACCCAACCCAAACCCAGATCTGAGGTGGTCGCATCACACTGACCGTTCTGCCCACCTGGAAGGAAAGGGGTCACGCCACACCATCAGCAACTCATTCTTTGTTTTCAGTGTTTTAGTGTCAAGTCAATATTTGAAAAAAAAAGAAAAAAGAGGTCATGTTTTACTTTTGCTATGTGACTTTTGATTAATTGAATGCTTTCTTTTTTATTTTTTAATTTTTTAATTGACAAAATTGCATATATTGTATACAACATGTTGTTTTGAAATACGCATATATTGTGAAATGTTTAAATAGGCTAATTATATGCATGGTCTCACATACCATTTTTTGTAGGAGAACACTTAAAATCTACTCTTAGTAATTTTCAAGAATATAATACATTGTTACTAACAATGTAGTCACCTCCCTTGTACAATATATCTCTTGAACTTGTTCTTCCTGTCTAGCTGAAAGTTTATTCCCTTTGACTAACAGCTCTCCAGCACCTCACCCCCCGCCCCACCCCACAATCCCTCTGCCCCAGTCCCTGGTAACCACCATTCTATCCTCTGCTTCTGTGACTTCAACTCTTTTAGCTCTTTTAGCTTCAACAAGTGAGATTGTGCAGTATTGGTCTTTGTGCGGTTGGCTTATTTCACTTAATATAATGTCCTTCTAGTTCATCCATGCTGTCTCAAGTGAGAGGATCTCCTTCTTTAAGGCTGAATAATATTCCATTGTGTATGTGCCACATTTTCTTTATCCATTCATCCCTTGAAGGACACATAGGTTGATTCTATATTGGCACTATTCAAGCGCTGCAGGGAATGTGGGGGTGCAGACCGCTCTTAGACTTACTGACTCCAATTCCTATGGGTATATGCCTGCCTTTGGGACTGCTGAATCATATGGTGTTTGTATTTTTAGTTTTTGAGG
Organism: Pongo abelii; assembly: GCF_028885655.2. Taxonomy (NCBI): domain Eukaryota; kingdom Metazoa; phylum Chordata; class Mammalia; order Primates; family Hominidae; genus Pongo; species Pongo abelii. The sequence goes on from NC_071999.2 coordinate 118,123,600, forward strand.
AAACTCCGTACTGTTCTCCATCATGGCTGTAATTTACATTCCCACCAACAGGGTACAAGAGTCCCCTTTTCTCTGCATCCTCACCAACACTTGTTATGTTTTGTCTTTGACAATGGCATTCTAACAGGTGGGAGGTGATGTGGCATTGTGGTTTTAATGTGCATTTCTCTGATGATAAGTGATTTTGAGCATTTCTCATATACCTATTGGACATTTGTCTGTCTTCTTTTGAGAAACGTCTATTCAGCTCTTTTGATCTCTTTCTAATTGGGCTATTTATTTTCTTACTATTGAGTTGTTTGAAGTTCTTACATATCTTTGTACTAGCTACTTATCAGATGTGTGGTTTGCAGGTGCATTTCCCATCTGTAGGCTGTCTCTTCACTCTGCTGATTGTTTCCTTTGCCGTGAAGAAGCTTTTTATTAATCTTTTGATAAAATCTCATTTGTCTTTGTTGCATTTGCTTCCTGTGCTTTTGGGGTCATATCCAAAAAATCATTGCTCAGATTAATATCATGGAGCTTTTTCCTCTATGTTTTCTTTTAGTAGTTTCACAGCTTCAGATATTATGTTGAAATGCTTAATCCATTCAAGTTGATATTTATATATGGTGTGAGGTAAGGATGCAATTTCATTCTTCTGCTTGTAGATATTCAGTTATCCCAACACCATGACATATATTCTTATTTCATGTAAGCTCCATAACTGTTTTGCAAAAAATACTGAAACTTAGCTCTTAGACCAATGGACTGCTTTAAATTATCTTCCCCTTTGCTACTTACTACAGTTTAAAGAGAAATCTTAAAATACCTAAATGCTGCTTAAAAACATAAACCTCCCTACCATTTGTAGATTATTCATACATCTCCTCTTCCTGGGGAGATGGAGGGAAGAGGTGGGTTCCAGAAGGCATTCTTCCCCAGCTATCTTCTGCTAATAGCAGGCTCCTGATTATCAAGCTGGAAGTGGAAGGGGCTGTGATGCTGTCAAAACTTCTAAACTATTACCTTCTTAATGATAATATATACTACCTGCTACTATTATACACAATAATATATACTAGTGAGTTTCCTATATATATTGACTATTTCATTTAACACAACACCACCAACACTTTACTTATTCAATACCTATTTAAGATTCTACTGTGTACCAGGCACCCTTCTAGGTGCAGAACATACAGCAGTGAACTGTGTCCTGTTTTATTAAAAGGGGAAGATGGACACTAGCGAATCAACAAGCATGAAGACAGCAGATGCACACACAGGTTTAGGCACCACTGGAAAATTCAAAATAATGTAAGGCTCACATTTTCTCTATGTGTGTGTATATATGTGTATATATATGTATATACACATATGTACATCTACAGTGTGTGTATATACACATATATATATGTATATACACATATGTACATCTACAGTGTGTGTATATGTATATACACTAGTATATATTATTGTGTATAATAGTAACAGATATTATAGAGAGAGAGGTGGGATTTTGCTATGTTGCCCAGGCTGGTCTTGAATTCCTGGCCTTAAGCAATCCTCTTGCTTCAGTCTCCTAAGTAGCTGGGACTATAGGTGTGATCCATCACACTGACTTCACATTATATTTTTAACAGTATGGCCTTAATCTCAAGAGGCAACAGTGCTTTTCCATTTCTATTTAACTACAAAGCATCCCAAAGTACTGCTCTTTGTACTGACCAGTTAGGGCAGTGCAACTTGAGACAGGAAGCAACTTGCCTAGGGGACCCTGAGTGGGAAGCCTGGCCTTGCCCTACTGTCTCTGACCTGGTGTTTGCCCATCACTGTATCCATGAAACAAGTCAGCCTTCCCAACATCGACTGGCTTTAAAAAAGCATCTGATAAAAATATGGTTACTTTTATTACCAAGAAAAATGTTAAAATAGGCTGGGCATGGTGGCTCATGCCTGTTATGCTAGTACTTTGGGAGGCTAAGGCAGGCAGATTGCTTGAGCTCAAGAGTTCAAGACCAGCCTGGACAACATGGAAAAATCCCATCTCAACAAAAAATTAGCTAGGCATAGGGGCCTATAGTCCCAGCTACATGAGGAGCTAAGACAGGAGGATCGCTTGAGCCTGGGAGGTCAAGGCTGCAGTGAGCCAAAATCATCCCACTGCACTCCAACCTGGGTGACAAAGAGAGACCCTGTTTCAAAAAAAAAAAAAAAAAAGAAAAAGAAAAAGAAAAATGTTAAAATACATATGGACATAAAACTGTATATTACTATAAAAAGCACATTTTCTACTGTAGCCCGAGTGAATATGTTACCCCCTATGCTGAGTGCTGTCATAACTTGCTTCCAAATGTTGCGTTTTTATTGTTTCAGTGTTCTTCACAGAATTACCTCAGCTTTCTCTGTGCTTAGTAACTGCTTTCTGGGCGAATATTGCTTTGGGGTGCATTACCATGTGCTAGGAACAAGGAGAAAGTGTACCCTTCCCCACCCTCCTGCCCTGTGGTGCCTGTGTCTGGTGAGCCTGGGTAGGCCCCTAGGCAGGCGGGGGGAGTGTGGGTGCCCAGGAAGCTGGCCTCCAGTGACACTGTTCCCTCCCCGGGCTTGTCTCCAAGGGCTGTTCCAAGGGTGCATGAAAACATTCCAACAGTTCTTGGAAGGAAAACAAACATATTCTACAAAATCTTAAAAAAAAAATCTTTAAGGGTTGCAGCAAGTCACTGCAGGATTCACGCTGCTTCTGCTCTGCCACAACCATGAAATGTGTTTTCCTTCCGAGGAAAATAACCAAGGTGATGGGAAGTCGGCTTCACCCCATTCTTCTTGCCTTAATTTCAAGGCACCTTGAAGAAAAAAATAGACACCCTCCTCTCTGTGAAAGGAAAATCTTGGGGCCCCAAAATTACTAAGCCAAAGGAAAAAGTCCAGCTGGAAACTGTTCAGAGCAAACCTGCCTTCCATTCTATTCAAAGTCATCCCTCTGCTCACTGAGACAGATGCATATCTGATTGTCTGCTTTGGAAAGGCTAATCAGAAACTCAAAAGAATGTAACTGTTTGTCTCTCACCTTCCTGTGACCTGGAAGCCCCCTCTCTGCTTTGAGTTGTCCCCCCCTTTCCGGATGGAACCAATGTACTTCTTACATATATTGATTGCTGTCTCATGTCTCCCTAAAATGTATAAAATCAAGCGGTGCCCCGACCACCTTGGGCACCTGTCATTAGGACTTCCTGAGACTGTGTCATGGGCACATCCTCAACCTTGGCAAAATAAACTTTCTAAATTAACTGAGACCTGTCTCAGATTATCAGACTTCACACCCCAAAATATCATTTATTTGTATGCAAAAGATCTCTAACTGGAGGAAAAGCATCCCTCTGTGTAACAGACACAGAAGCAGCATTTGTGGGGTCAGATTACCATAAAACCAATCCCATTCCACTTTCAATTTACCAAACATTTACAGAGTGACTGCTAATTACCATTTACAGAGTGACTGCTAATTACCCTAGCACTGGTAGGCTAGTACATCTCCCCTTAAAAATAAAAGTATAACAGGATAAAAACATGGTTAAAAATTGGTTGAATTAATTGCTAAACATCTTTAACAATGTTGGAAGCACAGCCAATATTGAAGAGAGGATTTGGTTTCCTGGTCTAAAAACCAATATTGATTCCACTTGCCTGCACTTACCAATGATATCTTTTCATAGAGAAACATTCCCATATGTGAAAACTTTTGGAAGCTAAAGTTCATTAAATTTCCTTGGACCCAGGTGGAGAGGGAGCACCTTCAGGCACCGACACCAGGGGTTCTCCCTAACTTCGCTGCCTGTACCAGTACCTCCCTCTCCACTCTTGATCAATACCACAGTGTTGAGTCCCAGCACTTTGGGAAGCTGAGGCAGGAGGGTCACTTAAGACCAGGAGTTTGAAAACAGCCTGGGCAACAAAATTAGGCCCTATCTCTACAAAAACAAAAAATTAGCCAGGCACAGTGGTGTGCAACTGTGATTCCAGCTCTATGGAGGCTGAGGCAGGAGGATCGACCTTGGGAGGTTGAGGCTGCAGTGAGCTGTAATCACACCACTGCATTCCAGCCTGGATGATAGAGTAAGACCCTGTTTCAAAACAAAAAGAAAAAAGGCCATTATGCTGGGCGTGTCCTCTGCAGGGAGGTTACTGCCCAGTGTGTTCTCGGTTGCCAAACAGGGCTGGCTCGTGGTACCTTTGGAAATGCTACAGCCCACAGGGCTCATGTGAACTCGAATGTATTGCCCATGAAGCCATCGAAGATGGGCATGTGCTGCTGCTCCAGCTCAGGCCTTGGTGCAGATGACACTGTCCTTGAAGGGAAGGGCTGCTGGCTTCCAGGTAACAGTGCCAAGTCCAGGAGATGCTGAACTCATGGACTAGGGGACCGAGGAAGGCTTACCCCCGGGCGGCAGCTGCATGTTTTCTCTCCCCCTGAAACACAACACAGGGAGGAACAGAAATTCCTGCTGTGACAAAAAAAAAAAAAAGTACCTCAATAGGAAACGGGCTCCAAATCCAGTGAATTTGAAAGATATGAGAGTGTTCTCTTCATGGGACCCTAAAAACCAGTTTCTCCACACCTTGGATGTTTAAGATGCAAAGTTACCTGAAGAAAGCAACTTGCAGGGTAAAGCTGTGCTTTTAATTCAGAAGTGTGAGGTTCGGGACGATTTAGAGCAGGGGTCTCCAATCCCTGGGTTCCCACCTGTGAGCTGTTAGGAACTGGGCCGCGCGTCAGGAGATGAGCGGTGGGCGAGCGAGTGAAGCTTCGTCTGTATTTACAGCTGCTCCCATCACTCTCGTGATCACCTAAGCTCCGCCTCCTGTCAGATCAGCAGCGGCATTAGATTCTCATAGGAGTGCAAACCCTACTGTGAACTGTACATGGAGGGATCTAGGTTGTGGGCTCCTTATAAGAATCTAATGCCTCATCCTCTGAGGTGGAACATCCCAACACCATCCCCCCACCACCCCACCCACCATCTGTGGAGAATTGTCTTCCACAAAACTGGTCCCTGGTGCCAAAAAGGTTGGGGGCTGCTGATTTAGAATGTGGATGTGGTGACATCAACCAGCTGGCCTTCAGTCTGACAGCGTGGTGGAGCACCCGATGTAATCCACGTTTGCAGAGGAGACGGGGCAAGCGTGGGTGTGAATTGCCCCCTCCCAGCAATTCACAGGCAATTCCAGGCGTGTCCTGGAGTGGGCTGGGGCTGTGGGCCTGATTTGTGGGCCTGCTGTGCCTCGGTTTCCTCACGGTGTGGAGGGGTGCCACTGTTTCTGTTTCTGGGGCTTGGCAGCCCTTTGCAACCCTCCAAAGTGACTCTTCCTGGTCGTGACAGTCTAAACACTGGAAGAAAACCACTGGAAACATAATTCCTGTATTAGTGAAATTACAATTTTTCACAAAAGAGAGTTGGGCCCTCATGGCCGTGAAGACCATGTGACACTGTGCTGTTCTGTGTCCTATTAAATCCAAAAGGGGTCTTTTGTGAACCTTTCTCCTGTCGTCACCAGGGGAAACTGGAGCACGGTTAAATTCGTGAGGCTGTTTGCTGTGTACACAATGCTAAGCAGAAAATTGAGACCCAGGATTACTGGAGAAGAGACATTGTAGCCAGCAGTACAGCTGCATTATTTCTTCTTTATTAAGTCCAGACATGATAAAGAGCCCCGCTCCTCCCTGGGGTGTGGACAAGTGGATGTCTAGAACCCTTGCAGGCAACAATTATCTTGATAAATAGCCTGGTGTGAACGCACAGCCTCCTGTGTCCCCGCCTCAGAGCGCGGGAGTGCAGGTCCCATCCCACAAACAGCACTTGAGCTGTCACGAACGAGGGCACACAATACATCCAGGTATTAGTCACAGAACTCGGGTCTATGGGAGAAAGGCTGAGACGCCACGAGAGGTTAATCAATAGCAACCCCACCTGGAAAACGTGTTTTCAAAAACATCTTCACTTCCCACACTCCATTTTCCATTAGCAGAGAGCAGATGGAGCTCAGACGTCGGCCGTGTTGAACTTAGCCCAGGAAGATGGTGGAGAGGGAGGGTTTCTGGGAATTAGCAAGGTACAAGGCCTTCAATTTACATGTGGGTTCAGGCTGCAGGGAGCACCCAGAGAGTCCAACTTGCTCTGGGACGAAGGCCGTCTCTCCAGTCTCCTGCTTCAGTGAGAGGCTCCTTCTGTTCCCGTAATTATCTTGTCCTTGAAATGACCTCACTCTTCCAGGAGAGGCCATGGGCAGCAGGCATGCAGGGTTAGTATCAGAGAGGGGGCATCGGCCTCCCCAGGACTGGGATGAGTCAGGTAGACACAATGACCCCACACAAACAGGTCAATGTCATCGAAGAAAAGCACCAGCTCGGCACAACTTGCTGCTCAACAGCAAACCATCCCAAAGCCTCGGACTCCTTATTCGACCACGGGAGTAAAAACAGCGGCCTGGTGGGGATGCCAAATGCTTCCGTGGCTTTGTGGAGCTGTGTGGGCTGTGGCTGCTCATGGCTCCACTGCAGCCTGTGTCAGACACTCGACATCTAGCATGGTGGGGCGTGGGGACAGAGCAGCTTTGTTGGAGAAGGGGCTACAGAGACCATCTTAGCGAGAGGTTTCCTGTGTGGGTGACTCTGCCTCCTGCAGGCATTTGGGACTGGGGGTGGAGGGCACATAGGGCTCCTGGACACGCTGGATGGAATCAGGATGCTGAAGGGCCTGTGATCTGGGGCCAACCCTGGCTAAAATGCCAGCTGAGCAAACCAGGAGCAAACCTCTGCATTTTACATGGGAGAAACTGAGGCTCGGGGAAGTACAGTGAAGATCCTCAAATTGCTTCCAGAGAGAGAGCAGCTTTGGAGAGCGGACAGAGAGCACGAGGGCATCTAGATGGAGAGGGGCTGGAGCTCACATTTCCCAGTGCCTGCACACGGAGGGTCCTGAGCCCACACACCTGATTCATTGTTGTTATTTGGGGCTTTTTTGAGACAGAGTCTCGCTCTGTCACCCAGGCTGGAGTGCTGTGGCGTGATCACAGCTCACCGCAGCCTCGATCTCCTGAGCTCCAGGGACTCTCCCACCTCAGCCCCCCAGGTACCTGGGACCACGGACACGTGACACCATGCCTGGATAAGTTTTTGTTTTTATTGTAGATATAGGGTCTCCCTATGTTGCCCAGGCTGGCCTCAAACTCCTGGGATCAAGCGATCCTCCTGCCTCACCTCCCAAAGTGCTGGCGTTACAGGTGTGAGCCACCGCGCCGGGCCACCAAGTATCTTGTGAGGGGGGTCTTACCACCCCCATATTAGTCACAGAACTGAGGCTGGAGATGTAGCTAATTTCACTGCATTGCACAGCTGGGAAGGGCAGAGTGTGGATCTAAAGTCCCTGCTCCTTTCACCAAGGCAGACACACTTCAAAGAAGCTCTTCCCGCCTCGGTGTTTGCTCACAGCCCAGGCTTGTTTTTAAAGTAAGGCAGCAATTTCCTAAACCACCAGAAGCATTGTGGGGGTGGGGGTTGTGGTGGTAAATTATGTGATCAAACATGATCAGGAAATATGGCCTAGTGTATCCCCCTTGGATATTAAAAAAAAAAAAATCCATAAAGGTACTGATTCGTCTACAGTGAAGGCTTCATGTAATTAGTGTTTTCACTCATCCTGTTAATAGTGAAAAGTGCTAGGAGAAACCTGAGTGCCCGCCGTGCCAGTCAGCACTGACTCAGCCACAAGGAACAGCAAAGCTGAACGTGGGTGCACACACACAAGTGAGTTTTTCTCACAGCACCAGAGGTCCTAAGGCTGTTGCACTGCCATCTGGACAGCCTGGGGGCCCTGACCCTGCAAATCTTCTGAGCCTCCTCATGGCCACAAGAGGGCTGCGGTGTTGCCACCGTCTCCGTGCCATCCACTTGCAAGGCAGGAGCGGGAGGCATGGCCAACGGGGACGGAAGGTGAGGTGGGCGAGGTGCTGGCCACTTCCTGCATTGGATGGGACACGGGGCTGGGCGGTGCTCCTGCCGGAGAGCAGGTGTTGCAGAGCATCACAGCCTCGCAGCAGGAGCCGTGGAGCAGGAGATAGTGACGACAACCCCGATCCCTCTTCCCATGGAATGTATAGGGGGTATGAGGTATTGTTAGTATCTGGATTTCTATAACTTACTCTGTGTATATATTTATGTCTACACGACATGTACATTATGTATGTTATTTATATTTGTAGGTGAGACATTGAGCGCACTACAAAGCACAGGCGATGCGGATGCGGTCACAGCCTGCAGACTCCCTTGGTCTCCGCCTTGGTGGTGGGGAGGGTGCTCAGTGTGTCTTCTGAAGCACGAGCCCCCCAGGGCACTCCCATGAGTTTTGGTGGAAAGTCTAGAAATGGGGTTCCTGGGGTGCTTCTCCTCTGGGGTTCTCTAAAGGCTGTGCACGTGGAACTATGCTGTGTCAGCCATGAGCTGTGGCTGGAGGAAAGGGGGGACACAGCCCTGCTGCTGCCCTGGAGGCCCTGGTGTGGAGGCCCCCGTGTGGAGGCCCCAGTGTGGAGGCCGCTGCCCTGGAGGCCCAGGTATGGAGGCCACAGGGCTGATCCAAGTGGAGGCTCTCAGCTGCCCGAGGCCCTGAGTGCACCCGGCAGGAGCCGAGGGCATCCGCTGTTTGGAGCCAGATGAGACCCCCTATCCTTCCGGGGGTCTGTGGTGCCAAGACAAAGTGGGACCACACCCGAGGCTAATGTGCACGCCCAGTGCTGCCTGGGGAGTCCGGGGATGCACAGGGCTGCAGCCAGGCCGGCCCCAGTGGCGATTCATCCTGGCAGAGCCCCCCGTCACCTCCTCCTGCAGTCTCTCTCCTCTTCCTTCTCCAGCTGCCCACTGAGGGCATCGCCTGCCAGTCCTGGGAAATCCACGCCAGACCAGGAGGAGAGGCAGGAAGATAAGTGGCTCTGAGTGTTGGGAACAACACAAGGATGAGGCTTCAGTTTCACTTTGTTATACGACTTGACTGTTCATACGTGTTACATGCATTTCTAGTGATGCATAGGACAGGGTGTGTGACTGTTCATACATGTTACATATGTGCATTTCTAGTGATGCATAGGACAGGTCATGTGACTTCATACATGTTACATATGTGCATTTCTAGTGATGCATAGGACAGGGCATGTGACTTCATACATGTTACATACATTTCTAGTGATGCATAGGACACGGAGTGGAGGAGCACGTTTCCTGAGGGAGTCAGGAGTCCTCTGGAATCTGGAACTCTGCTCTGGCTGTGCTGCGGTGAAGGTGACACTGGGCATCCCGGGGGCATTTCCAGCCGTCGTTAGGGGAGTTTCCAGTGGTGGTTAGGGACAGGGAACGGGGAACATCTCTGGTGGTCCTTAGGGGACTGGGAATGGGGGACGTATCTGGCGGTCGTTAGGGGACAGGAGGACATCTCTGGCAGTCCTTAGGGGATGGAGGGACTTCTCTGGTGGTCCTTAGGGGATGGGGGGACGTCTCTGACTGTCCTTAGGGGATGGAAGGACTTCTCTGGTGGTCCTTAGAGGATGGGGGGACATCTCTGGTGGTCCTTAGGGGATGGGGGGACATCTCTGGTGGTCCTTAGGGGATGGGGGGACGTCTCTGGCAGTCCTTAGCGGATGGGGGGACATCTGTGGTGGTCTTTAGGGGATGGGGGGACATCTCTGGTGGTCCTTAGGGGATGGGGGGACGTCTCTGGTGGTCCTTAGGGGATGGGGGGACGTCTCTGGTGGTCCTTAGGGGATGGGGGGATGTCTCTGGCGATCCTTAGGGGATGGGGGGACGTCTCTGGCAGTCTTTAGGGGATGGGGGGACATCTCTGGTGGTTGATAGGGGACGGGGGGACATCTCTGGCAGTCCTTAGGGGATGGGGGGACATCTCTGGTGGTCGTTAGGGGACAGGGATGTCTCTGGCGGTCCTTAGGGGATGGGTGAAGTCTCTGGTATTCCTTAGGGGATGGGGGGATGTCTCTGGCGGTCCTTAGGGGACGGGGGGACGTCTCTGGTGGTCGTTAGCGGATGAGGGATGTCTCTGGCGGGCGTTGGGGGATGGGGGGATGTATCTGGCGGTTGTTAGGGGACGGGGGGACGTCTCTGGCGGTCGTTAGGGGAGGGAGGATGTATCTAGTGGTCATTAGAAAGACATCATAGCAGGCGTAGCTTGAGATGTTGATCTGGGAGTCATCAGGCCGGGAAAGCCTCTAGGCTGCTGTAGCACACAGAGTGGGGTCTTAACCACAGAAATGCATTTTCTCCTGATTCTGGAGGCTGGGAGTCTGAGGTCCGGGTGTGGGCAGGACAAGTTTTCCTGAGGCCTTTCTGCCCGGTGTGTGGACGCCGTCTTCTTCCGGGGGCCTCCACCCGCTGTCCCTGTGTGTGTGTCTGTGTCCCAATCTTCTCCTCTTGTAAAGGAAACAAGTCCGGCTGGATTAGGGCCCACCTCCACGCCCTCATTTTTCATTAATTACCTCTTTAAGGCCCTATCTCCAAACTCTCACATTCTGAAGTGTGGGGCCTAGGGCTTCAGCGTGTTAACTGTGGGAGACCTGATTCAGCTGTGACAGTGTCTAGAGCCACGGAACGGGTGGACACGGGGCTTGGAGAAGCAGCCTTTGTGGGGCCTTGTTCACTGGGACACTTTGCACGTCATCGCCTTGGTGCTTCCGGCACCCCTGTCTCCTACGTCCTTGGAAACGGGCGGGTCACACGCCACGTCCTGAGAAGCCCTTGAGCAGCGCTGTATGGAGCTCACCTCGATTCCTCCTTCCTCCGTCTTGCTCTGTGGAGGAGGCTTTGCTCTCCATTGGCTTGAAAATTTATTTCCTGATTTACCCACTCCAATCTCAGGAAGTCCCCAAATCTATCGGAATCATAAGGCCACCCTGAGAACCGTGGCTGCCAGAGTCTTCACTGTGCTTGGCTGTCGGAGGCCTCTGTATTCCCTGCCCTGGGAGGGACACACGGGAAGGATCTGGGGCCCCCGCGTCCCAGTTCCCAGTGTGGCTGGAAGACAAGGGCAGGTCCCCGTCCTCACGCTCCCTGTAGAAGGAGCCACTGCACCCCCGTGACTGCTCCATGCTGGGGGCAGAGCTGGCGAGAAGCAAATAGACCTCGAAAGTAGGGGACTGGGCCGGGTGCGGGGGCTCACGCCTGTAATCCCAGCACTTTGGGAGGCCAAGGCAGGTGGATCACGAGGTCAGGAGTTCAAGACCAGCCTGGCCAAGATGGTGAAACCTTGCCTCTACTAAAAATACAAAAATTAGCCAGGCACGGTGGCAGGTGCCTGTAATCCCAGCTACTCAGGAGGCTGAGGCAGGAGAATTGCTTAAACCCAGGAGGCGGAGATTGCAGTGAGCCGAAATCGCATCACTGCATTCCAGCCTGGGAGAGAGAGCAAGACTCTGTCTCAAAAAAAAAAGAAAGAAAGAAAGTACAGGACTGGAGGTTACAGCTGCCTGGGAGGCAGCCTGTGGGCACAGCCAATTCGTCATTCGCAGTATAGTTATGGTCTATAAGGACCCTGCAGACACTGCATTAGCAGATCCCAAGCCCTCCAGGGGAAATGTGGGGTTAGGTTCCTGCGGGCCTCTGGTAAGCCAATCAATATATAACCTGACTTGCATGTGTCTGCTTAAAGACACTTTATTCAACGTACTGTTGATTCATTAACACTGAACCCGCACCCAGCAGCACCACGGCTGCCACCTGAATGAAGCTCCCCGAAGGCCCCCCAGCCTCTCCTGCTCGGAACACGAGACAGCACCAGGCACAGGGCCATTCCAAACAGCAAAGTCACCGGCGAAAAGCACCAAGTGTGGAAAGCTGGGCACTACGGAGGCCTCCGAACGGCTCTGTTTAAAGTAAGCACTGAAATGGGGGAGCAGCACACCCTGGCTCTCCGTCAGCAGGGGGAAGGGCACACATGTGGCTCAGGTTCTCCTCCACTCTGCCCACCTCTGCAAATGGCCATGAGTCATTTTAGTGGGCAGGTGAATTCACAAATACAGAACCCATGAATACTGGGGATCCGCTAAATACACGTCCTGGGAGATAAGAGACTTCTCCAAAGGCAGGCAGCCGAGCAGCAGGTCTCGGAGAGGAGGCTCCGGTTCATGCCCTGACCCTGCCCTGTGGCTGTGGGGTCTTGCTAAGGTTATTAACCTCTCAGCACTCCACTGTCCCCATCTGTAAGATGGAGTGACTTACGTAACTCCAGGATACAGTGTCAAAGTGAGATCTGAGTGGCATCATGCCTACAAAGCGTGCCCGGTGCCTGAAGCAGCCTCACTTCCACCAGTGTTAATTGCTGTTATTGTGCTGTTTTGTTATCGTCACCCCCTGCAGAACCTCAGGCTCACCTAAGGGAGAGGACTTGCTGACTGCAGTGTCTGGGGCACTTCCAGGCCCACGCAGGCGCTTACTGAAGACGAAGTATCTGATGTTTCTGAAGCCTGAATTCAAGGACAAAGCAAATTGCTCCTCTTCTTATTTAATCTGTACATCTTCAGGCTGCACATTTTCCTATTTGAGATCTGAACTAAATATAGAGAGCCTGTTTCTAAATTTAGTACGATGAATCTCTCTGTTCAATTCTGGAGCTTTTCACTGTCACCAACCAGCACTCCCCACGGAGGTTTAATGATGCAGACCTTTGATGTGAGCTGAAAGAAAGTGCCCTCTATCAGGGCTGGAGTCTGGGAACAGGAGGGGAGGGAAAAGGCCCTGAGACCCTCTGCAGAGAGGACAGGGAGAGACAAAGTCCCAAGGGAGGAGCTCTCCTACCTGGTATTTGACTCTCCCTCGTTTCTCCCAGAGGAAAGGTCATGTGAGCCACGGCGGGAAAAAGGGTAATAACCAAGGAATGAAAAATAATGATGCATATTTGGTGAGAAGGTGACACGGGCTAGGACAACTCTGATTTGTCCTGGAGAGACATGGAAATTGGCATGAATTTAGCAACAGGCTGAGGCCAACAATTAGCCTTTGGGAAGAGAACTAATCACGCACTCATTGGGAAAAGTACTTACCAGTTATAATTAGGATTAGCACCTAAAAAAAAAAATGAAAAGAAAGAACGGAACTAGAGCTGGTGTGATAGACATATGGTCTACAGGAATCCAAAACCTTCCCTGAGTTCTGCTTTATCATTCCTTGGGGGGGCACGGTGGCCCTTACTCATGGTCCAGAATGGCTGCTGATGCTCCAACCATCAAGTCATGTTCCCAGCAGCGGGATGGAGGGGACGAGAAAAATGGCGTACTCCTTCCCTTTTCAAGAGACTACTCTGAGATCTCATGGAACACACAACTTCTGCTTACACCTCACTGGAAAAAACTTGGTCACATGGTCACATATGATTGCAGAGAAGACCAGGAAACAGTGTAGCAACGTGCTCAGTGAAAAATCATGGTTTAGTTAATTCTGGCAAAAAGGGAAAAGGATATTTGGAAGGTAAATGGATGTTTAGAAAGAAGGGACATGGATTTCTGGAAGGTAAATGGATGTTTAGAAAGAAGGGACATGGATATTTGGAATGGTACCTCAGGCATTCCCCAGAATGAATCTGTAACTAGGTGAGCGTTCACAACCCTCTGAGAAGGAATATGACAACTGCCTTAGAATCATCTGCAGTCGAGTCTTTGCAGGAGTTACAGGAGAAAAACTAGCAATGTGGCTGTCAGAAAATGTCTGCAGTGACACCCTCTAGGTAAATCAATGACAACAATGGCACCATGCAGCGGGGAAGGGATTGGCCTTCCTAACAGGACATTGAATTATCATATTGGTTAAAAGAGGGACGAGGGAGGGGTTGACCTGTTATGGAATTGGTCACGGGAAAATTGCTCCCCAGGAGTAGTTAGTGTTCTGCCTAGAGAGGCTGCTTTCAAAAGAGAGGACATCCTTACACTTGCTCAGTGGACCTGAGCCCCGAAGGACAGCCCATCTTACACAGGTGCGCACCACACGCATAGAGGAGGGTTGCACTGCCTCAGCATCCAGGCGCGATCCACCACGTGCTTCCATCACTGTTAAAAATGACCTGAGAGAGATGACATGGAGATTACCAGAGAAAGCACAATCAAGATTTCCTACAGTGTTCAAGCTCTGTGGGGAGAACGATGGAAGTGGAGGGAAAGAAGGATACGGAGGTGGGACACGCAGACGCAGGAAGAGGGCATCAGCAAGATGCAGGAGCAAAGCCCTCCAAAGGCAGGAACGCACAGCCCTCTGGTGCACCAAACCCTCAGGCTTTTCTTCCTCTGCCGCTTTCCTCTGCTCTCACTGCCCTCCTAGTTGGGCTTAGACTAGTGCTGTGCTGGGAAATATTTAAAATCCAGCCCAGGGAGTGGGGTTGCTGATTTGCAGTGTTGGCCAATTTCTGTGGTGTAAATGCTCCCTGGAGGCAGATTTCCTGCAGCCAGTGTGACGTCACTGAACTCAGAGCTGAAAAGAGTCACACAGTAGCCGCCATGGTGCAGCAGTTCAGCCTTCCAGACAGCATGATTCAAAATAACCTCAATGCCAGCCCGGGCAACCTGGTGAAACCCCATCTCTACAAAGAACACAGAAATTAGCCAGGCGTGGTGGCACATGCCTGTAGTCCCAGCTCCTTGGGAGGATCACTGCAGCCTGGGAGGCAGAAGTGGCACTGAGCTGAGATTTTGCCACCGCCCTCCAGCCTGGGCAGCAGAGTGAGACCCTGTCTCAAAAAAAAAAATAAACAAATAACCTCAAGACCACAGATAGCAGTAAAGTGCTCTAATATAATCAGGAGGTGATGCTTTCTGAATGTTTACCTTTTTAAAGAAACACCATTTATTTAATGTAAGGTTGTATGGCTTGATCTTTATTTTTAATAATGGCGAAGTTCTGATGAGAGGCTTGGCTGCTCTGATAGCTTCAGAAATACCTGTTCATTGGTGCCTTACAAATGTGTGTTCACTTATGTATCATTATGTCTGAAGAAATGACTTTCTTACTCCATGGGTGAGCCCTCTTCTCCACGGCATTAAAGTGTTATTCGTAACTTAACCTCTTGTTAATGAAGAGATACGTGAACTTGCTGCCAAAATGACTTTTTGACTCTCACTGCCTTCGGTCTTCTCTCTGCAGGCGCTACCATCACCACAGCGCAGCCCGATTGCAGCCAGCGTGTGCCTGAGCTGGCTGTGGCCACCGCCCTCTGGCCACATGTCCGGTGCTACACGGTCTTCAAGGGTGTGTGGGGCTGGGCAGCATCCGCCAGGCCCAGGCCCCGGGAACTGAAGGTGTTTCCTCCACATCCGCCTCTGCACCTCCTAAGCATGCACCTGCTACAGGTGCTGGGAGTCAGCACCTGAGACACCTGAGGACTCCTCCTCCTTGAAGGCCGGAGTCGACTGACTGCATCTTGTACTGATTTTGAAGGGATTTCTGGTCTTTTTTATCCAATGCACACTGGTACCCGCCGCTGCTGGAGTGAGGCTGGTTGTCTCTGAGTGGGCTCTGCACCCTCACAGCAGGCATCCTGACCCCTTTCTTTCCCACTCCAAGCTCATCATGCTGGATCCCGCACCAGAGACAGCCCCGAGGCCGCGCTCACAAGACCAGATGGCCGGCTCGCCATTTCTACCTTTCAGCGTCCAGGAGTTTTTCTTTTGTCTTTACTTGTTTATTGAGGAATGAAGAGTCAGTGAAGACTGATCAAGACACTGCCTTGAAAGGGTTTCATGGGCAAAGAACAAAAGCAAATCAAAGGGTTCATCCAGGCAAGGGGCTGACGCTCTTCCCCTGTTGGGGAGGAGGAACAGATGAGGGCAGGGAGGACACAGCCCAGGACTCACAGGGCCCTGCCGTCCACGTTTCCTGAGAACTGCAAAGCATCGTGCAGCCACGAGTTTCCCCAGACACCAGCACCCATCCCCAGGCCTGTGGGTCAGTGATTCTAGCTCATCTGATGGGCCGTCCGTGGGGAAGGGATGGGCCCGCAGTCCTGCCTGTTTGGTTGATTGAAGTGGGACCTCTTTCACGACAAACGCCAAATTGAAATTCATCACAGCAAATACCTAAGTTTTGAGAACAATATATTTATAGTGAGCTTATTAGATATTAGATGCACCTTTCCTAAACAAGTTGTTCTCTCACCAGTCTGATTTCTAACCTCCTGAAGAGCAAAACCTGTCACCGACCCAGGAGCAGCAGGTAGAAGAGAAATTCCAAAACATCCTGAAGAGCAAGAGGCTCTGTGGAAAATACCAGGGCTTGTGCAGGCAGGGGAGCTCACCACGCTGGGCCAGAAGCCCCTCACCTGGAGGCAGCGGGTGCTGCCCTGAGCCAGGGCCCACAGGAGGCTTCTGGGCACAGACACACCCTGCAGACAGGGTCCTGCTGGAACGCTTTGACATTTCTAGGATCTGGACTGTCCACGGGACAGACCAGGAGGGCATGAGAAATACGCTGAGTTGGGGCCGGGTGCGGTGGCTCATGCCTGTCATCCTAGCACTTTGGGAGGCCAAGGTGGGTGGATCACATGAGGCTAGGAGTTTGAGACCAGCTTGGCCGGCATGATGAAACCCCGTATCTACTAAAAATACAAATATTAGCCGGGCTTGATGGTGCACACCTGTAGTCCCAGCTACTTGGGAGGCTGAAGCAGGAGAATCACTTGAACTTGGGAGGCTGAGGCAGGAGAATCACTTGAACCCAGGAGGCAGAGGAGGTTGCAATTAGCAGAAATCATGCCACTGCTCTCCAGCCTGGGCTACAGAGTAAGACTCTGTCTCAAAAAGAAAAAGAAAAACACACTGAGTTGGAACTCACTGTATCACAAACATTGAGGCCTACTTGTATAAAATAGTTGTTCCAAGCAACAAATGTCACCAAATGCACACACTGTCGCCCAGTGTGATGTTTCTAAGGTGAATGCACAATGCGAGGACATGGAAGCCTAGAGGATGTGGGAAAGGGGCGTGCGGCCTGTGCTGAGTGCCTCCCATCCGCCAGATGCACCTGTGCTCCTGGAGGATGTAGGAAAGGGGCGTGTGGCCTGTGCTGGGTGCCTCCCGTCAGCCAGATGCTCCTGCACTCCCACCGCAGCCATGCCCTTTCCTTTCTTCCGCCAACTCTTCACATAGCCCGTGATTTTGGGGGGAAGAATTATTTACCAAATTTTTAAATCCATTTTTTCTTCCTCAATCTAAACTAATTTCTCAGGACTGAGGCCTGGAAAGCTTTATTCCCCAGGCCACTGAACTGCCCTCCTGGAGAGCAGGCCAGTGCTATGATTGCCTCTGAGGCCGTTTGAACCTGGAGCTGCCTTTCCTCTCCTACTAAAATCCAGAAGAACGAGAGGTAAATAAACAAGGCTCTCCCAGACAGCATGGGGCAATGAGCCTGTTTCCTGAGGTCCCCGCGGCCACACAGCTGAACCTTGCCAACTTCTTATCAAACTCTCAGCCCAAGAACAATTAGCCAGGATCAACACACCAGCAAAGGTCATTTGGGTTTGGATTACAAATTGCCATCACCTCAGAGAAGAGGAGAGGAAATCTGTTTGAGAAGAATGTTTCTCTGCAGCTAAGGATTAGCAGGCATCCTCAAGCCCGCCCTGCAGGGATCTTCGAAAGGTAAGGCGTGTGCGTGCTTCCTGGGTTGGCTGCAGAAAGGGCTTCTCCAGGATGCAGCCAGATGGACAGGTTCTGTGGAGCACTCGCTTCTGTGAGGACAATTATCTTGTGTTCCTGAGGGATTGGGGTTTCATCTCCAGGACTCACAGAATGTTGCTGTCATTTTCTGTTCCTTCCACTGTCTTAATTGCTCATGTGAGGAGTCCTGGGTGCATCGTGAGTTCACTTGGGTTCATGAGTCTCATTGATAGAGAAGAATCTCAACTGTTTGTTTCATGATTTAAAAAGTGGGGGGCTCTGGGAAACAAACCAACAGTATTAGGACACATTAAATGTTATAAATGGGATCCAATTCGTTTTAGAAAGCATTTCAATTTAGAGTACGCAGCTTAAATAAACTGGCTTTTCCTGGATCAGGGAAAGAATGAGGTCCAGGAGGTGCAGGATCCCCATGAACAGCCACGGCCTCCTTGGGAAAACAGAGCATCTGAAATGATGGGGGAAAGGGATGTGGATTTAGCACATCTTACAAGTTTCACCTGAAACAGAAGATTGCTGTGTGAGGGGAGTTTCCCCTAGTGTTCCCCTTGGCTCCCGGCGTGCTGGCTGGTTGTCCTTCCACAGGCATCCCCCGGTCTCCTGCTTGGCTTCCTTGGGCAGGGGGTGAGGGTGAGATGCCCGCAGTACAGCCCTCAGACTTCAGGAGAGGGCCAGCGGGGCTGAGGGTGGGTTCTGCTAAGCTTTCACAATGGCAAACTTTTCCAAAGCCAAAGGTGAGAAGCAGAACCTCCCATGTCTCCAGAACTGGCTATTTATTATTTTTCTAGTTATATGCATTCTTGTTCAGTTGATGAAATTATGTTCAAAAGTATAAAGCAATTATTTTCGAGTAAAAGTGGCCATACTCAGCACACTCAGTACTTCCACACAGTACTGAGGGTGTGGACACTCTAGAGGGGAATCTTGCTGTTTCCAGAGTCACCAAAATGATGATAACTTTGACCCTCTAATTCCAGCCTCAGAAATTTTTCCTGAGGAAACAAAGCTAAATAATGTACACAAAAAGATACATAATAATATAATAATAATTGGTAAGAAAAAGGTGATGAGGGAGGCATTTGTAAACAATGGTGTTAGCTCTGTTGGAATTTTGTTTTGAAATCATTTAACCGTATGGAAATTGTGAATGACAATGAAAAATGACCAAGGCAGATATGGACGTGTATGGTTCACATGGATTACACAGATGAGAAAAATTAACACAAAAAGGAAAGCCGGAAAGAAATGAGCGGTCTTTTTTTAATCTGGTGATAAGGCATTTTAGCTATTTTATAGTAATTTTGGATATATTTGAATTTGTATTTAGTCTCTTATACTTTCTACTTATTCCACCTGTGTCAGACAGAATTCCAAATGTCCTCCAGTTCCCTCTCCATCATGGAGCCCCCTCCCCTGGTGTGTGGGCGGGACTGTGAACAGGTGCGTCAGTGGCCACTTTGATTAGGCCACGTCACCCAGGACCCGTCTTATGGCCCCCCTCCTGCCTTGTCTGAGAGGCCAGGACCTGGGGAGCTTCCAGAGCTAAGAGCAACCCCCACCCAACAGCCAGAAGAAAATTAGACTTCAGTACTGGAACCTTAGGGAACTCAGTTCTCCCCGCAACCAATGAGCTTGGGAAAGGTCCTGAGCCTCAGATGCCATCACAGCCCCGGCTGCTGTGCTTTCAGCCTGGCGAGACCCTGACTGGAGGACCCAGCCCACCCACCTCCAGACCCGTGGCCCACTGAGACAGCGAGATGATGTGTGTGTGTGCTGTTTAAAGGCACTAAGTTTGTAATGATTTGTCACGCAGTATCACAGCACACAACACCATACACACCTGGTTCACAGCTCTTTGTTTTATCTTGAATTGTTTTAGATTTGTTGGGTTTTTTCTCTGATTTTTTCTTTCTCCCTCTACTGGTATAGTAGTTATCAATTGTATTTCTGTTCCTTTAGTAGTTGTGGTTATTAACACAAAATTTTAACATATCAGAGTCTGAAGGTAGTCAATAGATTTCGCATCTGTAGGTGACTTTAGAAAGAGAACAATTCTGTTCATCTCCTCCATCCTGACTTTTATACTATCGCTGCCACTTAATGGAATCCAGCCTTGGTTATTTTCCTTTTAATTCACTAGATATGATTATTACTGCTTTATACAGCCAGTGTTTACGTGGGTTCCCCATGGACTTACCATGCTTCGCATCTCCACGCCATCTTTCACTTCAGACCACACAGCTGGGATCACACCCTTCTGCTTAACATCACACTCCCCATTTCTGGCTTTCTGCAGGTGGCTTTCATCCTCCTCTGCATCTGAAGGACAATTTAGCTGGGTATAGGATTTGAAGCAGTCATTTTCTGTCCATTTGTTGAGAATATAACTCTACCTTTTCTGGCTTCCATTACTGATGAGTCAGCTGTTGGTTTCTCCTTGTTAAAAGTAGTTTATCCTTTCTCATTGGGTGCTTTGAAGACAAATTCTTCCTCATTGCTTGTGTTCTTTTACTGTGCTGTATCTAGGTATGCATTTTTCTTTATTATGATGTTTATGAATCACAGGCATTCTTCAATCTGCACAGTCTTCCATGAATTATGGAAAATCTCAGCTACTATTTCTTCAAATATTGTCTCTGGCGCAGTCTTACTCTTTCATTTTTCTTTTGAGATTCGGGATAGATATATGTCACAACTAAATAATACCCTCTCTGGTTTTTAAGTCTTCCTCCATATTTTCTGTCTTTTTATTTCTCTGTGCTGCCTTCTCTATAATGTCTTCACATCTATCTCTTCCAGTTCATTAACTTTTTCTTCAGCTGAGCTAATCTGCTTTTAACCCTGTCAATTAAGTTTTTAAATTAGTATATTCTCTTAAAAAATTGTTTTTGGTTTCAAGTTTTCATGACACTTGTCCCTTTACCCTTATTTTAGATCTTTATTTAAACATATTAAACAGACTTTATTTCCTGTGTGTCATATTTAACATCTTCCGCTGTTGCCATCTTTTTTATTCTCTTTTAAAGTTTTCATCTCTTTGCTGAAATTTCCTATCTGTTCATGAATAGTGTTCATCATTTCCACTAGTGCCATTAAAGTATTAATCATAGTTATTTAAAGTCTCTGTGTGCAGTAGTTCTGACTCTCAGGTCATATCTGAATCTGGTTCTATTGATTGCTTTATTTTTTAAGTGAGCCGCCCTCCTCTGACCCTCTGCCTTCCTCCTTTCCCCACCGCCCCTCCGCTTCTCTCTCTCCTTTTCTTTATTTCTCTTACATGTTTTGGTTGAAAATGACACAATGTGTGGGGGCAATACTGAGTAAATATTCGTGCCTGGGAGGCTGCAGGTCCTTTCTGCTTGGCTATTGAAGGCTGAGTCGGTCTAGCTGGGAGTTGAGCTGAGTCTGGGATTTCTTGTTGCCTTCTAGGCACCACCAGCTTCAACTCCTCAAGCTTCATCAGAGGGAAGGGACTGCTTTGCCAGAGAACTTTTCTTGAGGTTTGCTTCATTCTCAGTTTTGGGCTTTTCATTCTCACCGTGCCCCATGCACTTGCCTGTCCCATGGTAGACTGTGTGTTTCCCACATGGCTCCTGCTGACCTTGGTGGATGCCAAAGGCCTTCTCTGTTCTGGTACAGACTCAGTCTCAGGCAGGCATGGCCTCCCTGGTCTTGAAAGGCGAGACTTTTCTCAGTCATTCTTTCTGTCTCTTGGCAATAGGAAATCTGTAATGATTCAGACCCAAGATGGTTTCCTGCCCCTCACCCAAGGGTAGAGGGTTTTTCTTTTCCCTTCCTCCAGCCACATCAGGTTTTCATCTGTACTTTCAGGGGGAGTGACAGGTTTTGTTGGAGAAGGGTCCAGGTGAGGCTTTCTGCAAACTCCCTCATGCCTGTGACTCCTGCAGGTTTCATGATCTCACATTAACCCACATTGTCAGCTAAATTCCTCTCACCTGTCTCTAACAATGGGCAGCCCCATCCTCTTCCTGTGCCCCAAGCCAGCCAGGTGAGACAACACTCTCGCCCCATCTCTTCTTGCAGGCACCTGTCTCTCTCTAGATTTCAGTCTAGTTGGATGACCTGCACCCTCAGCTTTCAGAGGTCCAAGGGAAGGCATGAGGATAGATCATCAGCTTTGTCGTGTTGCCAGGCATAAGCGACTGTCCTTCCCAGCTGCCTGGATCTGCTGTTCAACTTCCAGCAACTGCTCACTATGATACCTTGAACCAGTTCCCTCTGAGCGCACTCCATGTTTTCCCCAATCGTTTGCTATTTCAAACACCTCTGTGAAAAATAACATTATTTCTCACACCTGTGAGTATCCCTGAATAAATGCCTAGAAGTGGAGTCGTTGAGTTGAAGGGATGCCGCCTCTGTAGTATGGACATGAATTGCCATGTTGGTCTCCGCAAAGGTTGTAGGGGCTCCCGACACACAGCTCCCACCCTTACCACGGTGTTTTGTTTTGTTTTGTTTTGTTTTTATCTTTACCTGCCTAAGAAATGAAAAAATTGTTTCTATATAGTTTTAATTCACTTTTCTCTTATTAAAATGTGGTTCAGCTTCCTTTCATTTTAAAGCTATTCACATTGAACTGTACACTTAAAAATAGTGAAGTTTTACAAGTTTTTTACTACAGTAAAAAGCTAGTTACATTCTTGTCTATGAACTAAATATTCATATTTTAAACGACTTACAATTCATGTGTTGGTCTTTGTTCTGTTTCAGTTGTTTCTTCTGGGTTTCTGTGTAGATATTTTCCTCAAATAAGGCTGAAATTGTATTCTCCTTTAAATAATATTGGGAAGTGTTGGCATTCCTGTTTTCCCCTTGACTTTACCAGAAATCCTTTACTACTCTCAATTAACTGGGGGTTGGCTATTGGGTTGATGGGGTCAGTATTTACCAAAAGAAAATTTCTATTCCTAGTTTCTTAAAAGCATCTTTTAGTCATGAAGCATTTTGTTTTCCCCTTGAAAAATGTAATTAAAATTAAAATTAGTATTGCATTTAATTTGTGAATTTGTTTCAGGAAAACTGTAGTTACATAAGTTGCTGGTGTTTAATCCTATGCATAAATGGATTAAATATTTATCACCAATCCTATCTACCATGACACTCCCATTCTGGAGTCACTGCTTAGATTCTTCTTTTAATTAGTTCATCTATATATTTGAGTATTTTTTAAGAAACAATATGTGGAGGTATGTTTTCTGAATTCTTAAGTAAGAATATCTTTCTCTTGCCTTCACCCATGAACAATAATGTGGCTAGACAATTCCTGGCCCCCATTTTTTACCCTCAGAATCCCGTAGTCCTTGCTCTATTGTAGCCTCACATCAAAACCAGCCTGACGTTTTTTCCGTTTAATATTTTATAAGCATCTACTTGGTTGCATGTCGACATTTTTATGCTTGGAAAGGAAAGATTTACCTGGGCTGTGTCGTTTATAAGTCTTCCTTTTATTGTTTATTTTACTCAGAGCGTGGCATGTCATTTCAAACTAAAGATTCAGGTCTTCAGCTTAGAAATGTTTTCTTAAATTATAACTTTGACTCTTGTGTCTCTTTCACTTATTCCAGCCTCTTCTTCAGAAATGCCAGTTCCTTGTATGTTTAATGTTTGCCGTGTGTCCCCTAAACCTACTGCCTCCTTCTCACAGCGTTTGCTTCTTTGTTCATTTTCTTTACTTTCATCCTCTATATCATTGAGCCAATGTTCTGCAACTTCATCTGGGATTTTTTTTTTCCAACACTGTTAGAAATTTTGCTATGATAGTCTTTCTTTTATTACATTCTTTCCATAATTGTTCCAGCTACTAGATAAAACTAGCTGGTTATCACATCCTTTAGCTCAAGTTCATAGACTTCACGTTGTCATTATATTTTATGGAGGGTGCAAAGCAGGTATATAAAACTTCCTTCTTTTTCCTGTAGTTAACCTTTTTCAAAACTATGCTAGTCTTCTCCCTCAAATATTAGTTTTATCCCTTTTGTATAGAAAACTATTTCCATAGATGTTGTACGAAGATTTTGTTGTGCTTTCTGTAAACTTGCCTTTGGATCAGGGGAGGTTTATGTCAGCCTGGTATTTCCCTTGAGTGTTGTCTCTTAGTTTGTTCACTGTTCACCTGCGTGCTCTTAAAATTCTGTTATTTGCTTTTAAGCTAATAGATCACTTGATAATAATGTATATCATTTGTTTGGTAATCTAACAGCATGGCCAGGCAGAGGTGCTGGGGAGGTGGGCAAACCTGCATATTAGTAGCCTTGTTTTTTCAGTATGGATGTGAGGTTGTGCGGCTTCCATTCTGTCTACAGAATGTGGCTGGATCTGAGTTTGTTACTGATGTCACCATCCCTGACATCCAGCAGGATTGCCATATTTCCTAGGAGGATGCCTGTGCATCAGAAAGAATAGGAGCAAGAAAAGCTCTCACCACCCATGCTTGTTCTTGGGTCTTCTGACTGAGGTGTTTCAGACACTCTGCCACATAGCCATGAACTGTTCCAAACAGGAGTTCAGTGTCTCTCCCTCTAACAAGGAGACTTTTTGTATAGTTGAAGCCGAAATTGTTTCTGCTTGCATTCTATGACATTGCATATTTTCTCGAGAAAATCAGCTTGGTGTTCCACTGGGTACCAGATGCACTGTGATCGCTAAAAGGGTTTCAGGACTTCCATTTCTTACTACAACACCTTAGCATGGAGCAGACCAGCCTTCCCATCAAGAGCCTGTAGAAGAGCATCACAGAATTCTTTCGAAATATCTGTGAGGGCACTGGAGAGCCACTAGGCCAGCTAGAGGTGCAGGGCCAAGCCCAGGGGATGGGAACTTGCTGAGGGGAGCCCCTTGTTCTGTACAGCTCTTGCTTCTGGGCCTTGGCTGGTGTATAAACACCGCAGGCCAAGAAATGGAAACTCTCTGCAGAGCTCAGACCTCTGAGGAGCTAAGGGCACTAAGGGAGAGCTAAGAGGAGAACTTCTTGAAGTTTCACAGAGCTGGTGAGACTAAAAGTGGGGTTCAGGTTACAAAGGTAGATGTGGCTGGAGGAACTCGGAGCCCAGACAAAAGGGGCAGACGCATAACTGTGGGTGGTCTTTCAGCTGGAGGCATTGCTGAATCCTCGCCATTCAAGGCAAGAGATTCAGCCGTGGCAAAGGGCCCAGTGGTCTTGGAGTGCTTGGGAGACAAAGGTTAGAGTCCAGGGCCCACTGAGGAGGAATTAGGAAAGCACTCCAGACTACTCCAGATCAATGTTTTACTCAGGAGATCAGGAGCAGGGGTGCGGGGGCTGAAGAAAATCCCCCAACCTTGTACACAGGTGTTCCCATCTAATAAACCAGCTGCACAAAGCTGGGACAGCCAAGAGGACAAGTGTCCCCGAAGGCCACTCCCATGTCCAAAGTAGAGTCACCTTCTAAGCTGACACCTCTGTTCTGCAAAGCTCCTCTAAGGGTTGATGATTTTTGGATGCTAATAATCTCGCAATGGGAATTAGAAGCAAACAGGCATGGTGGGAAATGTCACAAATGCTTTGACTCTGCTGATGGGAACGCTCTTGTGTGGAGAGGCCATGGTTGGGGTTTGATCCCAGCTCTGCCACCAGGCAGCTTTGTTCCCTTAGTGCCTCAGCTTTCTTGTCTGAAGGGAGTGGGCTGAACAGCTCTCTCTGGAGCTCCATTTGGCTCTGAATTGGGGTGCTGGGGATGGCAGTAGAATTACGCTTCATTGCTATGCATATAGAGTGATGCCATCATTAAACTTGACATGAGGCTGGACAGTTAAGGCGTTGGGCTAGTATAAAA
This sequence comes from Pongo abelii, assembly GCF_028885655.2. Classification (NCBI taxonomy): domain Eukaryota; kingdom Metazoa; phylum Chordata; class Mammalia; order Primates; family Hominidae; genus Pongo; species Pongo abelii. Next base: position 118,149,102 of record NC_071999.2, read on the forward strand.
GATATCCAGATGTGGCAGATTTGCATATTCATGCCTCACTGCTATTCCCAGGGAATCCGAAATGTCAGAATTGTATTCACGCCAGTTGTGGGCCTGCAGTGTCATGGTCCAGGGTCTGCTTGCCATGCAGAGGAGGGCATCGCACAGCCTCGCCGTGCAGAGGAGGGCATTGCACAGCCAAAATCATGAGGTTGGGATGATTGTTGTTTCCTTGAACCTCCAAATCCCCAAAATGCCTTATCAGCCATTAAATACTTAGGAAAGGTCTGTATATTTAGTGAAATTGGTGAAGTAATCACATTAATTTCAAGTGCAGAATGAAGGTAGCCTCAGCCATGGTACAATTTAAGAGGTGAAAAAATTCCTTACCTCCAAGAAGGCGACTGAGACAGGAACATGCATGAATTCACTCTGAACTTTGCCGACGTCAAGTTAGGTCCAGGGTGGGGGGACAGAGCTGCTGCTGGACTCCAGGCCCAGCTGTCTCTAGTGGTCAGCTCCACCACCTCCTAAAGACTAACCTAGTCCAATCCATGGTTTTGTAGAAATAGAGGAAGCCCACCCAGATGAGAAAAGCAGAGCCCCCTGACTTGCTGTAGCATGGAGCCCAGCCATCATCACTGTGTTTGGAAGAGACTCACACACAGGCAGAGGACCAGGAAAGTTTCAGAATGGAAGGGGGAGGGCTCAGGTGTGCCCGCACGGGAGGCTGTTGGCCTGAGGATGGTGGCAGTGGCAGACTAGAGACAGGGATCCTGTGTGGTTGGTGAGGGGTGCATACTTGGCTTTCTCTGTTAGTTCTGAGTTAGAAGTAGGGACAAAAGTTACAAAGGCCGACTATTAATCAAGTGCTGGCCACTAGGGGCTGAGTGTTATGAGGGTGGTGGTTTGATTTCCTGCATGGTTACTAGAGATTGACAGTAGGCTGACTTCCTGGGTCAGTTGCTGTAGATCATGGGTTGGTTTCCTGGGACCTGGGTCAGTTGCTGTAGATCATGGGTTGGTTTCCTGGGACCTGGGTCAGTTGCTGTAGATCATGGGTTGGTTTCCTGGGACCTGGGTCAGTTGCTGTAGATCATGTTGGTTTCCTGGGACCTGGGTCAGTTGCTGTAGATCTTGTTGGTTTCCTGGGACCTGGGTCAGTTGCTGTAGATCATGGGTTGGTTTCCTGGGACCCAGGTCAGTTGCTGTAGATCATGGGTTGGTTTCCTGGGACCCGGGTCAGTTGCTGTAGATCATGGGTTGGTTTCCTGGGAAGGTTGCTGCAGGTCTTGGGTTGGATTTCCATCTTTCTGGACGACCTGGCCATTGTCCGTTGGTATATTTAGTCCCTCAGTTTTTAAATACAGACAATGAGACCAAGGTCTTTCCCAAAACTTTAGGGAAATCAAGATCGTGCCCAATTCAGTCGACTCATTAAAGTATCCTAAACATCTTTTTAGGATTAAAAAAACACTCAAATCCAAACAGGGAGAGTGGGATGATATTCTGAATCCAAACGGGGAGAGCGGGATGATATTCTGCTCTTGTGTAAAGGGCACGCACTCTAGTGGGTTATATGTGATCCCATAACGAAGATGCAGAGGTCTGGGGGGGCCCAGACCCTGGGGGATGAAAGTCCAGGCTTGAGGCTTTAGGGTAACGGAGCCAGAATGCGGGGGAAGATGAAAGAACACCCAAGACTGCCCAGCGCCCACCACACAGACCCTGTCATGTCCGAGCACACTTTGACTCATGACATGGCTTGATTTCCAGGTGACTGAATTTTGGCAACAGTGTGCCCTGGAGAGTGTGGACAGGAATATCTCTATTACCGAAAGTGCACGCATGGGCTGCCGGTCCTCTGTGAGTTTGGGTTGCTGAGGGGGCAGATGGATAAAACCATTTACAGGCATTCAGACCAGACAGGTCCTACCCCAAGGAGGTTTTGATCCAGGGTTCCCTGTGGGAGCTCGGCCCTCAGGCCGTCATCGTCAGCCTCTCTCTAGTGCCTTTTGAGCAACACCACAGCCCTCTTGGGGCGGCCATAGAGGCTCTTAGTCAGTGCTGTGCTGAGCCACACGGGAGCTCGAGGGAAAAGGAAAACTCAGTAATTCTGATGCTGTCTTTATTCCCAATTTTGATATTTTGTTTTTCACAGATTTTTACATTGATGTGTATAAACACTGCATTAAAATATTCTTTCTCTCAATGCCATTTTGCACCCAAGTGACTGTCTGGCCTGAGCCTGGTCCTGCCCGCAGTATCCTGAAGGCCCCAACAGAACACTGGGTCTCCTCCTCCCCCAGATACTCCTCTCTTTACTTTATGCATTCCAAAGCCAGCTACTCAGCTGAGCCCTGATGCAAGGGAAAATGTGTAGTTAAAAATCCATTGTATGGGGAGCCAAGATGGCCGAATAGGAACAGCTCCGGTCTACAGCTCCCAGCGTGAGCGACGCAGAAGACGGGTGATTTCTGCATTTCCATCTGAGGTACCGTGTTCATCTCACTAGGGAGTGCCAGACAGTGGGCGCAGGTCAGTCGGTGAGCACACCGTGCGCCAGCCGAAGCAGGGGCGAGGCATTGCCTCACTCGGGAAGCGCAAGGGGTCAGGGAGTTCCCCTTCCAGGGGTGACAGACGGCACCTGGAAAATCGGGCCACTCCCACCCGAATACTGTGCTTTTCCGACGGGCTTAGGAAACGGTGCCCCAGGAGAGTATAGCCCGCACCTGGCTCAGAGGGTCCTACGCCCACGGAGTCTCGCTGATTGCTAGCACAGCAGTCTGAGATCAAACAGCAAGTCGGCAGCGAGGCTGGGGGAGGGGCGCCCGCCATTGCCCAGGCTCCCTTAGGTAAACAAAGCAGCCTGGAAGCTTGAACTGGGTGGAGCCCACCACAGCTCAAGGAGGCCTGCCTGCCTCTGTAGGCTCCACCTCTGGGGGCAGGACACAGACAAACAAAAAGACAGCAGTAACCTCTGCAGACTTAAATGTCCCTGTCTGACAGCTGTGAGGAGAGCAGTGGTTCTCCCAGCACGCAGCTGGAGATCTGAGAACGGGCAGACTGCCTCCTCAACTGGGTCCCTGACCCCTGACCCCTGAGCAGCCTAACTGGGAGGCACCCCCCAGCAGGGGCAGACTGACACCTCACACGGCCGGCCAGGTACTCCAACAGACCTGCAGCTGAGGGTTCTGTCTGTTAGAAGAAAAACTAACAGAAAGGACATCCACACCAAAAACCCATCTGTGCATCACCATCATCAAAGACCAAAAGTAGATAAAACCACAAAGATGGGGAAAAAACAGAGCAGAAAAACTGGAAACTCTAAAAACCAGAGTACCTCTCCTCCTCCAAAGGAACGCAGTTCCTCACCAGCAACGGAACAAAGCTGGACGGAGAATGACTTTGACGAGCTGAGAGAAGAAGGCTTCAGACGATCAAATTACTCCGAGCTACGGGAGGATATTCAAACCAAAGGCAAAGAAGTTGAAAACTTTGAAAAAAATTTAGAAGAATGTATAACTAGAATAACCAATACAGAGAAGTGCTTAAAGGAGCTGATGGAGCTGAAAACCAAGGCTCGAGAACTACGTGAAGAATGCAGAAGCCTCAGGAGCCGATGCGATCAAATGGAAGAAAGGGTATCAGCCCTGGAAGATGAAATGAATGAAATGAAGCGAGAAGGGAAGTTTAGAGAAAAAAGAATAAAAAGAAACGAGCAAAGCCTCCAAGAAATGTGGGACTATGTGAAAAGACCAAATCTACGTCTGATTGGTGTACCTGAAAGTGACGGGGAGAATGGAAACAAGTTGGAAAACACTCTGCAGGATATTATCCAGGAGAACTTCCCCAATCTAGCAAGACAGGCCAACATTCAGATTCAGGAAATACAGAGAACGCCACAAAGATACTCCTCGAGAAGAGCAACTCCAAGACACATAATTGTCAGATTCACCAAAGTTGAAATGAAGGAAAAAATGTTAAGGGCAGCCAGAGAGAAAGGTCGGGTTACCATCAAAGGGAAGCCCATCAGACTAACAGCGGATCTCTCGGCAGAAACCCTACAAGCCAGAAGAGAATGGGGGCCAATATTCAACATTCTTAAAGAAAAGAATTTTCAACCCAGAATTTCATATCCTGCCAAACTAAGCTTCATAAGTGAAGGAGAAATAAAATACTTTACAGACAAGCAAATGCTGAGAGATTTTGTCACCCCCAGGCCTGCCCTAAAAGAGCTCCTGAAGGAAGCGCTAAACATGGAAAGGCACAACCGGTACCAGCCACTGCAAAATCATACCGAAATGTAAAGAACATCGAGACTAGGAAGAGACTGCATCAACTAACGAGCAAAATATCCAGCTAACATCATAATGACAGGATCAAATTCACACATAACAATATTAACTTTAAATGTAAATGGACTAAATGCTCCATTTAAAAGACACAGACTGGCAAACTGGATAAAGACTCAAGACCCATCAGTGTGCTGTATTCAGGAAACCCATCTCACGTGCAGAGACACACATAGGCTCAAAATAAAAGGATGGAGGAAGATCTACCAAGCAAATGGAAAACAAAAAAAGGCAGGGGTTGCAATCCTAGTCTCTGATAAAACAGACTTTAAACCAACAAAGATCAAAAGAGACAAAGAAGGCCATTACATAATGGTAAAGGGATTAATTCAACAAGAAGAGCTAACTATCCTAAATATATATGCACCCAATACAGGAGCACCCAGATTCATAAAGCAAGTCCTGAGTGACCTACAAAGAGACTTAGACTCCCACACATTAATAATGGGAGACTTTAACACCCCACTGTCAACATTAGACAGATCAACGAGACAGAAAGTCAACAAGGATACCCAGGAATTGAACTCAGCTCTGCACCAAGCGGACCTAATAGACATCTACAGAACTCTCCACCCCAAATCAACAGAATATACATTTTTTTCAGCACCACACCACACCTATTCCAAAATTGACCATATACTTGGAAGTAAAGCTCTCCTCAATAAATGTAAAAGAACAGAAATTGTAACAAACTGTCTCTCAGATCACAGTGCAATCAAGCTAGAACTCAGGATTAAGAATCTCACTCAAAACCGCTCAACTACGTGGAAACTGAACAACCTGCTCCTGAATGACTACTGGGTACATAACGAAATGAAGGCAGAAATAAAGATGTTCTTTGAAACCAACGAGAACCAAGACACAACATACCAGAATCTCTGGGATGCATTCAAAGCAGTGTGTAGAGGGAAATTTATAGCACTAAATGCCCACAAGAGAAAGCAGGAAAGATCCAAAATTGACACCCTAACATCACAATTAAAAGAACTGGAAAAGCAAGAGCAAACACATTCAAAAGCTAGCAGAAGGCAAGAAATAACTAAAATCAGAGCAGAACTGAAGGAAATAGAGACACAAAAAACCCTTCAAAAAATAAATGAATCCAGGAGCTGGTTTTTTGAAAGGATCAACAAAATTGATAGACCGCTAGCAAGATTAATAAAGAAAAAAAGAGAGAAGAATGAAATAGATGCAATAAAAAATGATAAAGGGGATATCACCACCGATCCCACAGAAATACAAACTACCATCAGAGAATATTACAAACACCTCTATGCAAATAAACTAGAAAATCTAGAAGAAATGGATAAATTCCTCGACACATACACCCTCCCAAGACTAAACCAGGAAGAAGTTGAATCTCTGAATAGACCAATAACAGGAGCTGAAATTGTGGCAATAATCAATAGCTTACCAACCAAAAAAAGTCCAGGTCCAGATGGATTCACAGCCGAATTCTACCAGAGGTACAAGGAGGAGCTGGTACCATTCCTTCTGAAACTATTCCAATCAATAGAAAAAGAGGGAATCCTCCCTAACTCATTTTATGAGGCCAGCATCATCCTGATACCAAAGCCTGGCAGAGACACAACAAAAAAAGAGAATTTTAGACCAATATCCTTGATGAACATTGATGCAAAAATCCTCAATAAAATACTGGCAAACAGAATCCAGCAGCACATCAAAAAGCTTATCCACCATGATCAAGTGGGCTTCATCCCTGGGATGCAAGGCTGGTTCAATATACGCAAATCAATAAATGTAATCCAGCATATAAACAGAACCAAAGACAAAAACCACATGATTATCTCAATAGATGCAGAAAAGGCCTTTGACAAAATTCAACAACCCTTCATGCTAAAAACTCTCAATAAATTAGGAATTGATGGGACGTATCTCAAAATAATAAGAGCTATTTATGACAAACCCACAGCCAATATCATACTGAATGGGCAAAAACTGGAAGCATTCCCTTTGAAAACTGGCACAAGACAGGGATGCCCTCTCTCACCACTTCTATTCAACATAGTGTTGGAAGTTCTGGCCAGGGCAATTAGGCAGGAGAAGGAAATAAAGGGTATTCAGTTAGGAAAAGAGGAAGTCAAATTGTCCCTGTTTGCAGATGACATGATAGTATATCTAGAAAACCCCATTGTCTCAGCCCAAAATCTCCTTAAGCTGATAAGCAACTTCAGCAAAGTCTCAGGATACAAAATCAATGTGCAAAAATCACAAGCATTCTTATACATCAATAACAGACAAACAGAGAGCCAAATCATGAGTGAACTCCCATTCACAATTGCTTCAAAGAGAATAAAATACCTAGGAATCCAACTTACAAGGGATGTGAAAGACCTCTTCAAGGAGAACTACAAACCACTGCTCAAGGAAATAAAAGAGGATACAAACAAATGGAAGAACATTCCATGCTCATGGGTAGGAAGAATCAATATCATGAAAATGGCGATCCTTCCCAAGGTAATTTACAGATTCAATGCCATCCCCATCAAGCTACCAATGACTTTCTTCACAGAATTGGAAAAAACTACTTTAAAGTTCATATGGAACCAAAAAAGAGCCCGCATCGCCAAGTCAGTCCTAAGCCAAAAGAACAAAGCTGGAGGCATCACACTACCTGACTTCAAACTATACTACAAGGCTACAGTAACCAAAACAGCATGGTACTGGTACCAAAACAGAGATATAGATCAATGGAACAGAACAGAGCCGTCAGAAATAATGCCACATATCTACAGGTATCTCATCTTTGACAAACCTGACAAAAACAAGAAATGGGGAAAGGATTCCCTATTTAATAAATGGTGCTGGGAAAACTGGCTAGCCATATGTAGAAAGCTGAAACTGGATCCCTTCCTTACACCTTATACAAAAATCAATTCAAGATGGATTAAAGACTTAAATGTTAGACCTAAAACCATAAAAACCCTAGAAGAAAACCTAGGCATTACCATTCAGGACATAGGCATGGGCAAGGACTTCATGTCTAAAACACCAAAAGCAATGGCCACAAAAGCCAAAATTGACAAATGGGATCTAATTAAACTCAAGAGCTTCTGCACAGCAAAAGAAACTACCATCAGAGTGAACAGGCAACCTACAAAATGGGAGAAAATTTTCGCAACCTACTCATCTGACAAAGGGCTAATATCCAGAATCTACAATGAACTCCAACAAATTTACAAGAAAAAAACAAACAATCCCATCAAAAAGTGGGCGAAGGACATGAACAGACACTTCTCAAAAGAAGACATTTATGCAGCCAAAAAACACATGAAAAAATGCTCACCATCACTGGCCATCAGAGAAATGCAAATCAAAACCACAATGAGATACCATCTCACACCAGTTAGAATGGCAATCATTAAAAAGTCAGGAAACAACAGGTGCTGGAGAGGATGTGGAGAAATAGGAACACTTTTACACTGTTGGTGGGACTGTAAACTAGTTCAACCCTTGTGGAAGTCAGTGTGGCGATTCCTCAGGGATCTAGAACTAGAAATTCCATTCGACCCAGCCATCCCATTACTGGGTATATACCCAAAGGACTATAAATCATGCTGCTATAAAGACACATGCACACGTATGTTTATTGCTGCATTATTCACAATAGCAAAGACTTGGAACCAACCCAAATGTCCAACAATGATAGACTGGATTAAGAAAATGTGGCACATATACACCATGGAATACTATGCAGCCATAAAAAATGATGAGTTCACGTCCTTTGTAGGGACATGGATGAAATTGGAAATCATCATTCTCAGTAAACTATCGCAAGAACAAAAAACCAAACACCGCATATTCTCACTCATAGGTGGGAATTGAACAATGAGAACACATGGACACAGGAAGGGGAACATCACACTCTGGGGACTGTTGTGGGGTGGGGGGAGGGGGGAGGGATAGCATTGGGAGATATACCTAATGCTAGATGACGAGTTGGTGGGTGCAGCGCACCAGCATGGCACATGTATACATATGTAACTTACCTGCACATTGCGCACATGTACCATAAAACCTAAAGTATAATAATAATAATAATAATAATAATAATAAAATAAAAAAAAAGAAAAAAAAATCCATTGTATGTGAGGACATAATGTAATACAAATAGAGCAATGCAACGTTGCTCCAAATTTTAGAAGTAACAGCAACAGAGAGACCCGCTTACCATTCTGCCATTAGGGACAGATGCCTTCCTGCTTTTGAGCTTAGGAAACCCAGGGGCTGCTAGACAGTTTCAGACACGGCAGACTGTGTTACCAAATGAGAACAGAGCAAGGTGGGTGGATGCTGGCCACATGTACCAGGAAGTGACATCCATGTGCACAGCAGGCCACCCCGTCCGCCCGGCAACCTCACTGCCCAGTGCAGGGAAGCTGTTTATCAGACCGCATTGAATCCTCCTCCTTCTCATGTGGCATTCCTGCTTGGACAGTGGCAGCATCAACAGAGGCAGCATCAACAGAGGCCTCTTTGATGCAAGGCATGTGACAAATCGATGATGCTGAGGAGGATGGCGATATTTCAATGCCCTGGAAGGAGGAAAACTGTGAAAAGAGCCTGATAAGGTGGGCACTGGTCTGTGTGGGGCACGGACCTCTAGGACGAGCGGCACTGGCCCCCTGAAAGGGGCTTCAGTGAGTGCCGCTGCATGGGAAGGAGGCTCCCCTGGCAGCCTCCAGAGGACACTGCGGTGCACACAGAGGGCAGTGGGGTGAGTTCATGGGCTGCTGCGTGACATAAAGGACGACCAACGAAATTTGAATTTTGGATAAGCAATGAAGGCTTTTCTAGTATAAGTATGACCCACATTGTGCACAGGCATCCTGTATTTTCACTTGCTACCTCTAGCAACCCCGAGTGTCAAGGCTCAGAGGGCATGGAAGGCTCTGTTTGTGTCTCCCATACAAGACTGCTGGTGGCTATTGAGAGCCCAGGCGAGGGTACCTGGGTAAGCCACGGCTCTTTCTGTCCCAGCGGGGCTGTTGGGAGCCCAGGAACCTGGGTGGCTTTAGCTCCGGGTCTTTGTAATTTCTTAAGAAAAGCCACTGAGTTAGAAAAAGGCAGGAGAAGGGGAGGAGTTGCAGAGAAAAGGGAAGGGAATGATTAAGGGTGTATAGGACTACTTGATTTATGGCTTATGGGTAGAAATGGAAAGAGCTAAATAGGATTTACCTTAATCGTACAGTGACTAATTGCTCAAAGATCGGTGACAGAGATGAATGCCGGTAAATATCTTTCTGGGCAAAAGCATCAAAGGTGATTAAACTCTGCTAGAATTAAGGACAATGCAACAGGGTTAAGAAAAGAGGGGAAAACATTAGTAAGATGAAGAATTTTTCTCTAAAACCTTACCGCATCCTTATTCATCATGGGTCCTGCATGCTACATTGATCTCTGATGTTTTACCCACTAACTTGTTCTTTGGATGTTTTCCTCATTCCTGAAAACTTTTGTTCCAGTCCTTTGGAAGTCACTATGGAATGGGGGTTTGGTGAAGGAAAGAGGACTCTGGGGATGTTTCTGTTTCTGAGACATGAAGTAAGCACAGTGTGTTAGGAGAAGTGCGAAATTCTAGGGGAGGATGAAGATATCCTCCGAATGAGGGGCAGGTAGGCAAGAAGCAGCAGCACCCAGGGTAGCTGCAATTTGCTTATAGACCTACCTCTTTGGGACTTACTTCACACCAGGGTCTCCAGGGAAGGAACTGGACAAACTTGCCAGGGAGAAGCTTCTATTTAGAAGGAAGGTCCTTCTTAGAGGCAAGCACATGGTTCTGAATACTGGGAAGCTACTGCAGGATCCAACTTTGCCTTTCATCAGGGCGTGGCAGTGAACTTCCTGTACCGCATGGCTGGTGAGAGCAGAGATGAGGCCTTAGTGTGTAAACCATCCCCCAGCCACCCCCAACCCCGTCTGTAGCAGCTCCGTTGACCCAGGTGAACTGATGAATGCTGTGCCCCTTCATGAGGGGGGTCTTCAAAGCATGCCACCTGCTTGTGTTGGTGACAGAAGTGGTCTAGGAAAGTAACTCTCTGCCAGACAACAGCTTCATGAACAATTTTGATCCCATGTTTATACATTTAAAGTCTGAATGAGCTATTTCAATTTTTGAAATGTATAATTTATTGCATGTTACTGGGAATACAGTGTTGTTTGAGAATTTGGGGAGGGACACTCTTAGGATATGCCCATTACAAGTGTTGGGACGTACCATCATTTTTTTTATTGAGAGTAAAAAAGGGAAGAAAAAGAACCCCCCAACTTGAGTTGCTGCAACTTAGCTAGCAAGCCGACTCACTGTAGTCTCCCATTTGGAGACTGTCGCTCCTGCCTGCCTGTCAGTTGGACGATTAGAGGCTGAGTGGCCCTTCCAACGTGGAGAAGCGTGTTTGATGTACATTTTCTTCATGTCCATCAGCTCCCAGGTATGAACTTGCTGAAGGCTGCCCCAGGAACAGGACTGATACAGAATCAGAATCTTGGTTTTATAGAAAATAGTTAATGATCTTCCGCGCAGAAATTGGTTTGTAAGAATATTGTAATATATATTATGTGTGCACCAATCATTCTTCTCAGAACAACAGTGAATGTATTAGTCTTTTATTTACTGGGTTGTTTTTATTGTTTGTCAACTATTTAGTTCAGCAATTAGAATATAAGCTTCAAGGCAAGAATGTATATTCATAATTATAATTAGGTTTCGGAAAAATTAAAACCAAGTGAAAATAAATGGCTCCCTCTCTAGAAGAAAATTGCTGCCTTGTTGTTAAGTTAGCACCGAGGCATTAAGAATTGTAGGTGGTTTACAATCCAGTCTTATTTATGTAGTAGGGAATGCAGGAGCAAAGAATACGTGCAGCTCCTCTGCACATCTGTTCATACGAGGTGACTTGAATGTTTGTTTTGTGTTTGGTGCCTAAAGTCCAAGCATATTTAAAGCCAATTGGTAAGGACCTGAAGTTGGTACATTGAAATTTGTGACTTTCTTTGGTATTATCCTGCTGATTGATGGTGCTGGTCTTGCAGATTCTCTAGGGTGCAGTCAGGAGCAGGCAAACTGGCAATTTTAACACATTATAAGATGGTCTGGAAGCCCCAGAGAAAGCAATCCCCTGAGACACTGGCAATTTTCTTTTTTTTTCTTTTTTAATTTTTATTTTATTCTTTCCTTCTTTTTATTATTATACTTTAAGTTCTAGGGTACATGTGCACAACATGCAGGTTTGTTACATATGTATACATGTGCCATTTTGGAGTGCTGCACCCATTAACTCGTCATTTACATTAGGTATATCTCCTAATGCTATCCCTCCCCACTCCCCCCACCTCATGACAGGCCCCAGTGTGTGATGTTCCCTTTCCTGTGTCCAAGTATTCTCATTGTTCAATTCCCACCTGTGAGTGAGAACATGCGGTGTTTGGTTTTCTGTCCTTGTGACAGTTTGCTGAGAATGATGGTTTCCAGCTTCATCGATATCCCTACAAAGGACATGAACTCATCCTTTTTTATGGCTGCATAGTATTCCACGGTGTATATGTGCCACATTTTCTTAATCCAGTCTATCATTGATGGGCATTTGGGTTGGTTCCAAGTCTTTTCACTGTGGCAATTCCTCAAGTATCTAGAACTAGAAATACCATTTGACCCAGCCATCCCATTACTGGGTATATACCCCAAGGATTATAAATCATGCTGCTATAAAGACACATGAACACGTATGTTTATTGTGACACTGGCAATTTTCTGCTTCTTGGAAAGAATTAAAGTCAACCTGAAGCAGGCCTCTCTGGTTCAGCAAGCATGGAACCCAGCAGCTCCCTGGAAGCCCCCATAGAGCTTGTATGGCGACCATAATGGTGCTTGCAGGGGGTGAGGGATTCTTTTTGTCCCCTCTGTGCTGAAGAAACCATTTCGCTTTCTTGCCTGAGTAAAAATGTTGCTGTTGTTTAATATAAGTATCAGGAAGAGAACCCAGCACAGCAGGTACATGGCATCCAAAGACTCTCTGGAGAGACCTAGAGTTTTGTTTGGCAACATTTTCTCTTTCAGGAGTGTCTCAGAGGTAACTCTGTGCTTATCTGATGACCTGTGGTCTGTCTGCCATAGGGCAAGCTCACGTCCACTCTGTTTAAGCAAATAGCCCCTCCAGAGGGCCACCTGGAAACAGTGCTTGCTGCGGAAACCCTGCTGGGGGACTCAGGAGACGCAGGGTTTAGTTCTGCATAACCTGGGCGACTGCATAATCCTGGGTGAGTTGCTTGACTTCTCCAGGCCTTGGTTCCTTTATTTTCAAAACAAGTTTGGACTTGATCTTTTCTAGCTCTTAAGTTTTGCAATTCTATGTTTTATTGATATAAAAATGTATTCTAAGCTCAATATTTTTCTGACAGAAGTTCGGGCTCATTTTGCTCAATCACTCTCTAGAACCAGAATCCAAAAATTAGAGCAGCCTGTGTGTGCATGTCCTCTTCCCACCAGAGCCCCTGAGCTCTGTGTTCCTGCTACCCACAGCTGCTCCCACAGGCAGTTGGAGCAGGGCCCCTGAGCTCTGTGCACCTGCCAGACAGGTCTGCTCCCGCAGGCAGATTGAGCAGGGCCCCTGAGCAATTTGTGCCTGCCTGTTACCCAGGACTGCTCCCATGGGCAGATGGAGCAGAGCCCTTGAGCTCCGTGTACCTGCCACCCAGGACTGCTCCCGCGGGCAGATGGAGCGGGGCCCCTGAGCTCTGTGGGCCTGTTACCCAGGGCTGCTCCCGCAGGCAGATGGAGGAGGGCACATCCCACATCCCACATACTTTGGGATGTGCTCTTGTGCACATGGTCGCTTAGAAAACAAGACATTCATCACAATTAAGTTGATCTCATTACCAAGCAATAAATTGGAAATTGCAATAAAATGAGGTTGATTTCTGACTGGCAAATTTTGGTTTCAGGGCGGAAAGGAAATAATCATATTTAAAGCTGCAACAGCTGTTGCATCGTATTATATTTTAAACCCTTTTAGAGGAATTAGTTAATTAATTTTAACATTGTTAAACTCTCTTTAATAGTGTTCCAAAATACCTAGCAGTGATTAATCATGATCGGAATTTTTATCAGTCATGATCTAATACGTTTTCCCAAAAAGAAGATTTTATTACACATTAAAATTACTTAGTTCATATTCTTTAATTGTAGATCTTAATCTTGTTTGAAAATACAATCTTTATCCATTCAGTGTCATGCAAAGTTAGTGCTTCTCCTCAAAAAAACATTTTCAAACTTTGCTTGGATTCTTTTCTTCCTTTTTGCTAAGCCATATCATTTAATTTCATGTGGCTTTAATGAGTAATTGTTTTCAACAGTTTCTAAGAGTTTCAGTCAGCAATATTTCATTCCAGAATAAAAGGTAATGATCCGTAAATTCCTAATGCCATAATTTTATAGCCAGTAAATTAGTCTTTAATGGGTTCAATAAGTTCTGTGATGTATGTCATTAATTGTTAATGGTGTTTTAACTAGATAATTGTTAGGAAGGGCTGTTTATCATCACCACCGGTGAATGACTGATCCGTAGTTTTGGTTCCACTTCATATCGTGGAGCTTATTTTATCTGGCTTTGTGTGCTGAGAGCTGATCAGGTGCCCAAAACGCACAGGCTAAGCATCCCCTTCCCACATTAGCATATCCTGCGCTGAGACACGTAACTCTACAGCCTTCCATGCCAATTTACTTTATCTTCTGTATCAGTTAGCTATTGGTCCTGTTATGCTGGGTAACAAACCACACCAGAATGCAGTGGCTAAAATAACCATTGTTCATGCTCACTGTGATGGTTGGTTTCATGTGTCACATTGGTGAGACTGTGGTATCCAGTTATTCAGTCAAATAAGAATCTCATGTGACCATGAAGATACTTTGTAGATGTTAACATCATGATCCAAATATGAATCATGTTTGAAGTCTCCTTTCTTGTAGGAGATTGTAGATCTCCCTACAATCAGGAGACTCTGAGTCAAGCAGATGACTCTCCCTAATGTGGGTGGGCCTCATCCAACCAGCTGACATTCTTAAGAGCAAAGACCGAGGTTTCCCAGAGAAGGAGGACTGCAGTGTTAGCTCCTGCCTGTGTTTCCAGCCTGCAGCCTATCCCTCGATCCTGGACTTGCCAGCCCCCCTCGCACATGCGCAGGCTCTGTGAAGACGGGCTGGTCTCCTGTGGGCTTGGCTGGGGCAGGCTCTCCACAGCAGGTTGGGTCCACCTCTGTGCTCGCACCTCTCCTCCTCCTTGAGCGAGAAGGCTTCCCAAGACATGCTCTTCCCGTGAGTAGTGGCAAAGAAGCAGGAGGGCTAGCCTCATCTTTTTTTTTTTTTTTGAGACAGAGTCTTGCTCTTGTCACCCAGGCTGGAGTGCAGTGGCATGATCTCTGCTCACTGCAGCCTCCACTCCACCTCCTGGGTTCAAGCTATTCTCCTGCCTCAGCCTCCCAAGTAGCTGGGATTATAGGTGCACACCAACACACCCAGCTAATTTTTGTATTTTTAGTAGAGATGGGGTTTCACCATATTGGCCAGGCTGGTCTTGAACTCCTAACCTCAGGTGGCCTGCCCGCCTCAGCCTCCCAGAGTGCTGGGGTTACAAGCATGAGCCACCATGCCCGGCCTGTGGCCTCATCCTTTGAGCATATTCCTTGCTGGTTTCAAGTTGGCCAACATCTCATTGGCCAATGCAGATCACAGGATGGAGCCTGTGATCTCCATTGAGTATGGGGCAGAGAAGTACCCTCCACTTATGGTGGGAAGAACTATAAAGTCACTCAGCAAAGAGAGGAGACAAAGGAAGGGTGGAGGAGCGTGGCAACAATTCACTCTATCTCAGCTCCTCAGCCAAGTGAGGCCAGAGACCCAGGGGCCCCAACAGACACATCTCCCAGTTGCTTCTTACATATCCTGGACCAGAGAGAATTAGTTCCAGCAAGTCAAAGACACACTCAAAGCTCCTGCAGAGGTATGGTTTTCTCTAAAAGCCCCATCAAGGCGCCACTGGAGAGGAGCACAGAATTCGCATTTGACAGCCTTTATGTCCGTCATGCTCAACGCCTGCTTTCGTGTGTCATGTTAGCGAGGCTGTAGTATCCAGTTATTTAGTCAAACAAGAATCTCATGTGACCATGAAGGGATTTTGTAGATGTTTTTCCATTCAGGCAACTCTACTTGTGTTGACAAACAGGGGGTATACTTTTGGAGTTTTTGCCATTATAAAAACGCGGCAATGAGCACACGTTCCCTCTCCTCTCTGCATTTATGACTATTTCAGGTAGATAGTGTTGGATGCTGCTGCCATAAGAACTCAACAATTACATCTGCATGGGGATGTCGGGTGGAGAAAGGGGGCACAGAGAAGATGTGGCAGGGCCCTTTGGAGGGAAGGGCATGGCTTTGCCAGTGAAGATGGATGAGCTTTGAAACAGGAATTCCTGGCCAAGGGAAAAACATGAGCAAATTCAGAGACAATGATAATTGGTGATAAATGATAATGACTTCAGCTTAACCAAGCCTAACTCAGCTGATGCACATTCCAAATATTAACGCTTGGGCATGCATGCCTTTGGTGATCTGTGTAATCTAGAAAAAATTACTCTCAAAGAACGTGCACAGGCACACATGAGACAGACTTCCAAAGCCTTCAATAGCGTAGTGTAACACACAACTACAGAACTCGTAATGTATAACACACGATTACAGAACCCATAATTTTAAGGAGTTTGTGGGCTGCAGTACTATAAAAAAAGGTATTTATGAAGCAGAATCCATAGGATTGTTGATCAATTGAACATATGAGATTAGGAAAAGGGAAAAATCAAGAATTGCCGAGTTTTCCAAATTGATGGATTAAGTGGAGACAATGGGGCTCACTGTCCTGGGGCACATGGAAGGGTGGGGTCTCCGGAAGGTGAAGGTTTCGGGTGGACCCCGTGCGGCTCATCCATGCCTAGGAGGCAGCTGTCCCTCCCTATCTGAGGCCCAGGAGAGAACTGGGCTCTGAAAACAGAAACCAGGCATCGCTAATACAGGAAGTGTTTGGGACATGCCTGTGTGGCCTCAACACTCCTGGGAAGCGGATAGGGACTGTGCCAGGCCGTGGGAGGCAGGCAGGAGAAGTGGAAGCACCTGCAGAGAGCAGCGTCTCAGACTCAGGATGGAAGGGCGCACTCGGAGCAGAGAGCGATGGGAGAGTCAGGTGCCAGGGCGAGAAGAGCACTGAGCAGAGGACATGGATTTAGCACAAAGATCATTCGTTTTTAAATTAAACCACCCAACCCCTTTGGAGATGCCTGGACTACTTGCCTACCCCATCTGCTCTCATGGGAGACAGTGCAAGTGAGCTGAGGAGCTGCTGCAGGCTCTGGCAGTGGGTCCCAGGGTCCCTGGGAACAGGTGGAATCTGGAGTTACTGGAGGGCCCCAGAGGGTCTGAAAGGCATCCACATTCACCTACCATTGAGAAGCACTGGTCTTGAGGATGGTGTCGTGCCCACAGTTAAAATTCTGGATGCACTAACTGTTCCATGAAGTACTCCTTCCTTGAAATTCATGAGAATGGGACCTGGATTCCAATTCATCAAAAATATCCATTCTATACCACCCATGCAGAGAGTGGTATAGAAATACACTCAGGGCCCAATGGTGGCAGGTGCAGCCCCCACACAGAGTTCTTCCTGCTATCTGAGCCTGTCATCCAGAGAGGCTGGAGATCTTCATGGGATAAAATGTTGCTGCTGCTGAGGAATGGTAAATGAGTTATGTGCAGAGTGACACCGCATCAGTGGAGATAGAAAACCAATGATGCTTCGTTGTTCATGCTAACATCTAAAATATTCCTAAGCTCAGCTCATGTATTCATAGATTTTTGAAATGCAGTGTATTGCACTGCCAATATGAAAGCACTGATATTATGAGGTGTCCAAGTAGTGCTAACAAAACAAAAGTAACATAGCTTACAGAAACCCTGGAATTCAGGCAATAATCAAAAGTACTACTGTACAAATCAGAACAAATTTAATAAAGATAGTATCAGGTCTTGAAAAATAACCTCCTCATTATATGTAATAATAACAACAATATGAATCAGTGGAAAGCAAGGTTGACTAAGCAGTAGAAAAAATATAAGACCACATCAACATTATCCTCGCTAGTTTCAAGATGCGTACAAACTTTCTCACACATAGAAGTTCATAGAGATCAAACATAACCACTACAGCCACCAAGAAACAATGCAGGTTGAAAATAAGAATAGTAAGATTCATTCAGCACACTTGAATAGCTGCTATGGGCCAGGCAATACATGAGGTTCAAACACACAGAAATTAGTAATATTTCATTGCTGCCATTGAAGAACTAGCATCTTAATAAGTGAAATAACCTAAGGGAAGTATTCTAATGTTTATAGCAACCCATTGATCAACACATCACTGTTCATCTCTGAATACTTTTCCTTCCTTAGTTTTTTAAAATTTTATTTTCAATTTACGTATAGTAAAATTCACCCTTTTCGGTGTACAGTTATGTGAGTTTTGGCCCATATATATGGTCATGTACCCACCACCACACTAAGATGCAGAACCCTTTCACCACACCTTGAAACCGCCTCCCACTGCAGCTTCGTGCCACACCTCCCTTTACCCTGAATCCCTGACAACCATAGATCACTTCTTTTCCAGAATGACATATGAATGGAATAGTACAATATATAACATTTGGAGACTTTTTTTTTTTGAGGCAGGGTCTTTCTCTGTCACCCAGGCTGGAGGGCAGTGGCTTGATCTCAGCTCACTGCAGTCTTGACCTCCCAGACTCAAGCCGTCCTCCCACCTCAGCCTCCTGAGTAGCTGGGACCACAGGCACGCACCACCACGACGGGCTATTTTTTGTATTTTCTGTACAGACAGGGTCTCACCATGTTGCCCAGGCTGGTCTCAAATGCCTGAGCTCAAGCCGTCTACCGACCTCAGCCTCCCAAAGTACTGGGATGACAGGTGTGAGCCAGCGCGCCCAGCCTACCTCCTCTCAACATAAAACACTTGAGGGTCACCATGTTGGTGCTTGTATGCTGCTCAGAATTCTGTGGTGTGGTGAAATACACATTCCCCAACTGAGGAACGTTTGGCTGGTGACTAACTTTTGGTAATTATAGCAAGAGCTACTGTACACATTCATGTGTAGGTCTTTGTGCAAACAAGTTTTCATTTCACTTGGATAAATATCAGGAGTGGGATCGCTGTCTTGTATGGTAAGTGCAATTAGTCTTGGCAATAGCACCTGAAACAAGATGTTTTAAACAATATAAATTAGACTTTATCCAGACTAAAAGATTTTGCTGTAGGGAAGATTCTGTTAAGAGAAAAGCAAGCCAAAGGCTAGGAGAAAATATTTGCAAATTATTTATCTGACGAAGAACTTATATTCAGAATACATAAAAAACAGTCGAAACTCAACAATAAGTAGTAATCCAATAAAAAACGGGCAAAAACTAAACATATTTTACTATGGCAGATAAGCACATAAAATGCTCAACATTGAGCCGGGGGCACAGTGGCTCACACCTGTAATCCCAGCACTTTGGGAGGCCGAGGCAGACGGATCACCTGAGGTCAGGCGTTTGGGACCAGCCTGCCCAACATGGTGAAACCCCTTCTCTACTAAATACACAAAAAAATTAGCCAGGTGTGGTGGTGGGCATCTATAATCCCAGCTATTTGCGAGGCTGAGGCAGGAGAATTGCTTCAACCCAGGAGGTGGAAGTTGCAGTGAGCCGAGATTGCGCCATTGCACTCCAGCCTGGGCAACAAAGGCGAGACTCCATCTCAAAAAAAAAAAAAATGCTCAACATCATTAGTCATCACAGAAATGCAAAATAAAACCACAACAACAAACCACTAGCCACCCTTCAGAATGTCTAGAAAAGAAGCAAACTGACCACAGCACATGTTGGTGGGGATGAGAGCAATGGGAACACACTGCTGGTGGGAATGAGAAATGGTGAATTCACATTGGAAGATGGTTTATTCACTCATCAACTGATAGAGCTTTGGATTGTTTTTACTTTTTGGTTATGAATAATGCTGCTGTAAATATATGTGTACAAATTTTTGTGTATGTTTCTAATCCTCTTGAGTATATAACTATAAGTAACATTTCTGGGTCATATGGTGACTCCATGTTTAAGTTTTGAGGAACTTTCACACTGCTTTCCATAGCAGCTGCCACATTCTGTATTTCCACCAGCCAAGAATTTGAGTTCCAACTTTCCATACCCTCATCAACACTTATTATCTTTTTGATCATAGTAAGCTGGCAGGTATGAAGCAATATCTCATTGTGGATTTGATATGCATTTCCTCGATGACTTATGATGTTGAATATGTCTGCATACATTTATTGGCCATTTGTATATGTTCTTTGAGAATGTTCTATTCAAATCCTTTGACCGTTTTATAAATTAGATGACTGGTCTTTTTACTGTTGAGTTCTAAGAGTACTTTTCATATTCCGGTTACTAGACCTATGTCAGGTATATAATTTGAAAATCTTCTCCCATTCTGTAGATTTGTCTTTTCACTCTCTTGGTGTTGTCTCCGTGAACAAAAGATTATAATTTCAATAATATCCAGTTTATCTATTTTTTTTTATTTTGTTGCTTGTGTTTTTGGTGCCATATCTAAGAACCATTGCCTACTTCAAGGTCATGAAGTTTTGTGCCTAAGTTTTCTTCCAAGAGTTTTGCAGTTTTAGCACTTACGTTTAAGTCTTTGATCCATTTTCAGTCAAACTTTGTATAGGGTATCAGGTAAAGGTCCAACTTTATTTGTTTGCATTTGGGTATCCAATCGTCCCAGCACAATTTTTTGAAAAGACAACTCTTTGCCCATTGAATTGTCTTGGCACCTTGATTGAAAATTGATTGACTCTAAATGTGATGGTTGGTTTTTGGACTCTCAGTTCTTCTCCGCCACTGATCTATGAGTCTATTCTTATGCTCAGACGACACTGCCTTGTTTATTTTAGCTTTGTAGTAAGTTTTGAAATCAAGAAATGTATCGTCCAACTTCTTTTACAAGATTGTCTTGGCAGTTTTGGGTCTCTTACGTTTCCATTTACATTTTAGGCTTACCTTAAAATGTCTACAAAGAAGCCGGCTGGGATTTTGATAGCATCAAATCTGGGGCATATTCCCATCTTAATACTATTAAGTCTCTTGTTCTGTAAACAGTGAATGTCTTTTTATTTTTTTAAGTCTTCTTTAATTGTTTTCAGTAACATTTTATAGTTTTTAGTGCACAAGTTTTGCATTTATTTTGTTAAATTTTTATGCTATTGTAAATGTAATTGGTTTTGACTTTTATTTTTAGATAGCTCATTAGTAGTATATAGAAATACAATTGATATTTGCTTGTATCTTGAAACAGGGCAGAACTTATTTATACTAATTTTTGTGTGTGTGGATTTTGGGGATATCATATATGCACAGTTAGGTCATTTGTGAATAGAGATGGTTTTACTTCTTTCTTTACAATCTGAATGCTTTTCTCCCCTTACCTAATTGCTCTGGCTAGAATATCCAGTACAGTGTTGAATAAAATTCTTAAAAGCACTTCTTTTTTTGTCTTGTTCCTGATTTTAGTAGAAAATATTTCAGTATGTCATTATTATACATGATATTAACTGTGGATTTTTACATATGCCTTCTCTGAGGTTGAGAAAGTTCCTTTCTATTCATAATTTGTTGATTATTTTTTATCAGCAAAGGATGTTGGGATTTGTCAAATGATTTGTGAGTTAACCATGTGGCATTTATTCTTTATTTTATTTGTATGATCAATTTTCATATGTATTCACTTTTCTTTTCTTGTGATGTCTTTGCCTGGCTTTGGGATCACAGTAATACTAGCTTAATGAAAAGAGTTAAGAATTATTCCCTTTTCTTCTGTTTTTTGAAGAGTTTATAAAGAAAAAGTATTCATTATTCTTTAAATATTTGGTAATATTTACCATTGAAATCATTTGGTCTTTGTGGGAAATTATTTGATTATCAATTAAATCTCTTGTTATAGGTCTATTCAGATTTTTAATTTTTTCTTGAGTCAGTTTCGGTAGCTTGTTTCTTTCTAGGCATTTGCACATTTTATCTAAGTTATCTAATTCATTGGCATGTAACTGTTCATAGCATTCATTTGTAATCCTTTTTATTTCTGTTAGGAGTATTATTCCTTTCTTCATTCCTGATTTTAGTGATTTGAATCTTCTCTCTTTTTCTTCGCAGTCTAAAGTGTATCAATATTATTGATCTTTCAAAAGAGAAAAGCTTTTGCTTTTGTTGATTTTCTCTATTGGTTTTAATTCCTGATTTTACTTGTTTCTATCTACTCTCATCTTTACTATTTTCTTCCTTTTGCTTGCTTTAGATTTATTTTGCTCTTCATTTTTCAATGTCTTAAGAGCGTTAGCTTACTGGTTTGAAATTTTTATTTTTTAAAAAAATGTGCATATTTACAGCTATAAATACTCTGAAAAGCACTGGCTTAGTTGCATCCCATAAGTTTTGTTATGCTGTGTCCTTTTTTTCAGTCATCTCAATGTACTTCCTAATTTCCTTTGTGATTCCTTCTTTGACTCATGGGTTATTTAGGAGGATGTAAATTTATTTCCACCTTTTAATTTTCCCAGATTTCCTTCCGTTATTGATTTCTAGTTTCATTCCATTGTAATCAGAAATCATACTCTTTATTATCTTAATCATTTTAAATTTATTGAGTTTTAAATTTAAATTTAAATCCTTTAAAAAATTTTTAAATCAATAAATTTAGAATTACTGAATACACTATAGCCTAACATTTAGTCTATTCTGGAGAATGTTCCATGTTTACTTGAGAAGAGTGTGTATTCTACTGTTGGATAAAATGTTCTGTATGTATTGGTTAGGTTTAGTTGATTTATAGTGTTTTCTAGACTTTCTATTTATCAATTGATCTTATGTGTAATTGTTCCATTCATTACTAAAAGTCAGATATTGAAGTATCTGAGTATTATTATTAACTATTTCTACCTTCAATTCTGTCAGTTGTTGCGTCATGTATTTTAGCCTCTGTTTTTAAGTGCATATTGTTTATAGTTGTTATAGCTTCTTCATAGATTGATCTTTTATCATTAAAATTGTCCTACTTTGTCTTTAGTAGCAGCTTTGTCTTAAAGTTCATTTTTAGTATAGCTATGCCAGCTCTTTTTTTGGTTATTGTTTGCACAGTATATCTTTATCCATCCCTTCACTTTCAACCTACTTATATCTTTTGAAATAAAGTATATCACTGCAGACAGCATGTAGTTGAATCATGCCATTTTTATTCATCCTGCCAATATCTATCTTTTGACTAGAGCATTTAATTCATTCATATTTTGTGTAGTTATTTATAAGGTCTGGTTTACATTTGCCATTTTGCTAATTGTTTTCTATATGCCTTATATCTTCTAGGTTCCCATATCTTATCATTACTGTTTCCCTTTGTGCTAAAGGTATATTTTCTAGTGTACAATTTTAAGTCCCTTGTTTCTTTTAGTGTATTGTTTGAGTTATTGAGTTATTTTCTTAGTAGTTGACTGAGGATTACCATTAGTATCTTAAAATCATCTAGTTTGGATTAATACCAATTTAATTCTAATTGTACACAAAACTTTACTCCTCTGTAGCTTTATCCTCCCCCATTTATGCTGTTATTATCCTATAATTGGGCATCTTTACAGAGTGCATGTCTGTCACCACAGATCTGTAATTGTTGCTTTATGCTATTTCCTTTTAAATCAGATAGGAGAAGAAAGGTACAAACAAAAAATACTTTTATAAAATACTTTTATATTTAGCTATATTACCTTTACTGGTGGTACTTTAGAAAAAAATTCTTTATTTGGATGTGAGTTACAGTCTAATGTTCTTTCATTTCAGCCTGAAAGATTCTAGTATTTCTTGTAGGGCAGATCTGATAGTGATAAAATCTCTCAGGTTTTTTTTTATTTGGGAATGTCTTAATTTCTCCTTCATTTTTGAAGAACAGTTTTGCTGGATACAGAATTCTTACTTGACTTTCTTTTCTTTCAGCATTTTGTAAATGTTATTCCACTGCCTTCTTGCCTTTATAGTTTCTAATGTAAAACCAGCTGTGGATCTTATCGAGAATCCCTCATATGTCATGAAGCACTTCCCTGTTGCTGCTTTCAAGAGTTTCTTTGAAAATTTGTCTTTGTTGAAATATACCCTACTTGGAATTCGGAGAGCTCCTTGGTTATATAGATTAATGTTTTTTATTCAATTTGGAAAGTTTTTTGCCATTATTTCTTCAAATAGTCTTTCTTCCCCTTTTTGTCTTTCCTTTCATTCTGAGACTCCCATTACACATATGTTTATTTATTTGATCATTTCCCACAAGTCTCGGAGGCTCTCTTTATTTCTCTTCATTTTCTTTCTTCTGTTTCTCAGAATGAATAATCTCAGTTGATGTATCTCTAAGTTTGCTGATTCTTTAACCTTACTAAAATCTGCTATTGGTTCCTTCTGGTGAATTTTTAATTTCAGTTACTGTAGTTTTTAGCTCCAGACTTTCTATTTGGTTATTTTCTTACAATTTCTGCCTCTCTATTGATATTTTTGATTTGGTGAGACATTGTTTTCATGCTTTCCATTGGGTCTTTGAGCATATTAACAATAGAAGATTTAAAGGCTTTGTCTAAAGAGTTCAATGTCTGGCCTTCCCCAGGGATAATTTGTATCAAATATCTTTTTCTTTGTGTGTGGGTCACACTTTCTTATCTCTTTCCTTGTCCCATAGCTTTTTGTTGAGAGCTGGACATTTTATGTAATATAATGTGCCAACTCTGGAAATCAGATTCTTCCTCTTCCTGCAGGCTTATTGTTATTCTTTGTTTAGTAAATTTCCTAAACAAATTTTATAAAGTCTATAATTTTTAAAATAATATGTGGCCAATGAAGTCTCTGCTCAGTTATCTTAGTGGTCAACTAATGATTAGACAAAAATGTCTAATGTCTTAAATGTCTGGAACCAGGAAGTCTCCCATCTTTGCTGAGGGTCCAGGCTGAGTGTTCTCACTGTGCTTAAAGATCCTGCCTTTAACCTACATTTGGTTGATTGCAGTTCTCAACTGTTTCTGATTTTAGGGTTAATTTTTCCAACCCTAGGTTTTCTATTTGTTCCTTCAATAAAGAAGCATTTTAGAAGCTTCTTTTTTTTTTTTCAAATATTTGGCTAGATAATTTTATATAGCTTAGATATAACAGAAAATAGACATAATGGGATAATCTTAAGAATTATTATTTTTTAATAAGGACATTAAAAAAAAAGTCAGGTAGAGCAAGATAGACAAGCAAGATCTTCCTGGGGCTGGAAAGAGACCCCTTCCTCTGTCACCCTGTGAGCCCTGGGCTATACATTGGTTACCTACCACAGTTAGAACAGGCATCCTGACATTCAATATACAGGTATGTGCACTTGTGTTTCACTGGCTAGGGGACCACAGAGCACAGAGGCCTTTGACATCTCTTATCACCCAAAGTATGTGGCTCAGCACCGTGCTTATAGGACACTCTCAATACATTTTTTGACAGTGATGGGAAGAGATTGGATTTCCATGCCCAGGTCTTTCCCTGGTTTGTTCAGAGCCTGGAGTATTTATTTACCCTCACTCTTCAAAATGGACGAATTCATTCTTGTCATAAATGTAAGGTTTGCGGGACCTTGGCAATTAGTTAAGGCTATCATTCATTCTGCAGAAATCGCTTTGTAAATCAGCTTGATTATTTGGCTCAGTTTATATTTGAAAATTTTGATATGGAGGAATTCATTGCCCAACCGAAGACATAGGCCCTATTCAAATGCACAGACAAATGCAGACCTCAGGAAACAAAACAAACGCACTCCCTGTACTGTTCCTTTAGATCATTGGTCTCCGATTCCAAGCTTTAGCGGAAATAATGAAATGTCAGCCCTCGCATGCCACAAAATTCGAATCACAATGAAAAAGAGGGAAAGGCTCTTTGCCGTTTGCTTCAATATATACAGAACACAAAACAGTGATTTGGACACCAGCAATTTATGACGAGGCAAGGAAACAAACAACAAACACAAATCCACAGGTGGGTTTATTTTTTAAGGTCCCTTCACAACAGCAGCAAACAGCCTTGGGCAGCAGGAAACCTTCAGACCCGCCTCTCCTCCTGCGTGAGTCCTGGAGGCGGGAACGTGGCTGGTTGAGGTTCAAAGACCTGCGCTCTAATTACCAGCATAATTAGAATAAGAACATGTTGCTCACTCCAGAGGGCCAGCCCCGCGCCTCTGCTGCTCTGGGAGAAAGCGTGTTTAAGAATTCCCATGGAGTTGCACGGGAGGAAAAGCGACCCCACGCTGAGCTGCCAACATGGTTGTTAGCGCGCCCCGTGTCATTTCGTGCCACTGTTTTGAATGTGCTAACGAGGCCGCGCCGGGGAGGGGATCAGATTCCCGCACAGTTGTGCCGCTGGCGGAAGTGACTCGTTTTCTGACGACCCTCGTGACAGCCAGAGAATGTCCGTTTCTGGGAGCGCAGCACAGGCTGTGCCATCGAGAAGCCTGGGGTGAGGGGCCCGCTGGGAGGCTGTGGGAGGGAAGGTGACTCCCCACTCCCGGGACGAAGGGCAGGGGGACCAGAAGCCTCCTTTGAGCGCCGTTTGGGATTGAGATGAAGAAGCCACAGCGAGGGGTTAGAAGCAGGTCAGGCAGAAGGCGAGATAAGAACGCCGAGTAGGGTTCTGGGCCGGAGCCGTTCACCGAGACAGGAACCTTGGGAGGGATGCGGTGTCTCCCTGGCATCTCGGTGCAAATGCCCAGAGAGCGGCTGGAACCCCTCGAGGCTGGAGCACGGGGACGCCGGCCTGGGGTGTAGGTCTGGGAGCAGGTCACTGACCCCATGAGTCTGGAGGGGCAGCCCGGGCTGTTGGCGGGTGGCGTGCTGTGCAGGGAGAAGGGTCTGGTTCTGCCCCAGGGGCTGGCAGCAGCGACAGTGAGGGACTGGGAAGGGAGGGGACCACAGAGCAGGCTAGGGAGGGAGCTGGGGGGCCGGGGACCCCAGCCCTGGAGTCATGGGCTCAGGAGAACCATCTGCCGGAGGCCTGAGGGACTGAGTAGCACCCACTGGGAGTCATGACCCCGGGTTCCGGGCAAGGCTGGCTCGTGGGCGGGGAGAGGAAACAGACCTGGGTGACTGGAAGAGCAGAAAAAGTGAGAAGTCGGGGAGAGGGGGTGGTAGCAGGAGGGTCTTAGGAGCAGGGAAAGACTTTACAGAACACCCCAGGGGAGACTTAGGAAGAGGAAATCCAGAGGCCTGGGGCTCGGTGGGGTCCTGAAGGGCGTGCACCTTCTCCAGCTTCCCAGACACCGTGACAAAAGACATCATTCTACGCTGCTCAAAAGCAGCCAGAGGCGGCCTCTCCCACGCTCAGGGAGCGAAGGGAATGATCTGGCCAGAGAGCAGCACTCCAGGGTGACTCGGTCCTGCTGTCTAGCCGGCCTCCGGCACTCGCAGGTGGGCCACTCTGGGCAGATCATCTGACTCTCTGAACCACTCTGAACATCAGTCTCTTCATCTCTAAATGAGGGTGCTGGCCGTGTGGATCCACAGGTGTATCCTGAGGTTTGACAGGTACAAAAAGCTTAGGACAGTAAATATTAATAGGCTGGTGCAAATAAATTGCGTTTTTGTCACTAAAAGTAGCAAAAACCCGCAATTACTTTTCCACCAACCTAATATTAAATGTGAGTGACTGGGTCAACTTGATGCAGCTTTCTGATCCCTGCCCAGCCTGTGACCAGCTTCTAGGAGGACAGGAGTGGCCTGTGGCCGTGGGTCTTAAGGGCAAGAGAACAACAGAGAGATGTTTCTGGCCCCTCTTGTGTGAAGTGAAGACTTTTAAATGTGAATTTAGAAGCAAGTCTTGGGAGCGAAACCAAAATCAGACCTTGGAGAATGGCAGAAACTCCGACGGAGATGAATGCTGGAGAATCCCAGGCGAAGTTAAATCAACTCGACAGAAGAGCACAGACATGTGATGGGACACCAGGTGGGGGTGACAGGAGGGCACAAGTTGCCTTCTGGGGTGATGGAATGCTCTGTAGCTTGCTCACGATGTGGGGTACTCACAAACGAGCGCTGGTCAGAACTCATTGAATGGTAGCACTTGAGATCTGACCAGTTCAATACATGCTCACTAGACCTGCATCTAAAAAAGGAAAAGGAGGAAAAAAAAAGAGTTAGAAACTAAGGGCTAGAGGAAATATGTGACAGACAAAAGAAAGGCTTCTGTAACCAGAATGTGTCTTTTTCATGGGGAGAAATGAACGATATGTCTATACAGGTGTGCACATATGAACATGAATCTGTGAATGTGCACACACATGCATACACATGTACATGCACACATATGCACAAATGCATGTGTGTACACCGGTGTGGGAGTGTATACACATGTACATGAACACGTGCACAAACGCGTGTGTGTACTCCCACGTGGGAGCATATACATAAGTACATGCACATATATGCACAAATGCATGTGTGTACACCAGTGTGGGAGTGTATACACATGTACATGAACACGTGCACAAACGCATGTGTGTACTCCCACGTGGGAGCATATACATAAGTACATGCACATATATGCACAAACGCATGTGTGTACACCGTGTGGGAGCATGTACACATGTACCTGAACACGTATGCACAAATGCATGTGTGTACACCCACATGGGAGCATATACATAAGTACATGCACATGTACACACAAATGTATGTGTGTACACCTGTGTGGGAGCGTATACATATGTACATGCACAAATACATGTTTGTACACCCGCGTGGGAGCGTATACAGATGTACATGCACACGTACGCACAAATGCATGTGTGTACACCCGCATGGGAGTGTATACACATGTACATGCACAAATGCATGTGTCTACATCCGCATGAGGGCGTATGCATATGTACATGCACAAATGCATGTGTGTACACCTGTGTGGGAGTGTATACAGATGTACATGCACAAATGCATGTGTGTACACGTGGGAGCATATACATATGTACATGCACAAATACATGTGTGTACACCCATGTGGGAGTGTATACATAAACCCTAACATGTACATGCACACATATGCACAAATACACGTGTGTACACCCGCGTGGGAGTGTATACAGATGTACATGCACACACATGAACAAATGCATGTGTGCTGTGTGTACACCCACATGGGAGCATATACATATTTATACACATGCACGTGAATATGCACATGTGCATTTATCCACGTATACATGTACACACACGTGCATGCATATGCATATGTATAAACCCAACACACGCAGATGAAAGAGTGAAAGAAGACACAGAAAAGTGAATCTGTGCTTTTGCCAACTCACACTTCTACTTGAACAAGTCAACTGTGGTCCCTGCCAAGTGCACATCAAAAAGGCCTGAGCATCCCTGATGGTCCACTCTCTGCATGGACACTTGGCATTTCCCAACAGAGCCAGGGCCCGTCGGAAATGTGGGTTGGGTTCAGAGGTCGGTTTCCATGGCGTCCTGCCGCACTCCAGCTGCTGGTCTCACACGTAGCCGTCTAACTTCCCCACACATCAGCCATCCTTCTACAGCTACAGACGAGCACAGCAAAGACAGAACACATGTGTAAGGCACATATCCTGCACCCAAAACAGACGCGTGCTCAGTACAGGACGGTTCACATCATCTCCGTCATCATTATCACCGTCATCGTCACCTCATCATCATCGCCATCACCATGAAGGGGAACAGCTCTGCCTTCTCCAGGATCTCTTCCTTAGCCATGATCTGTCTTTGGAACCCTAATGGAACAGAGGAAGACAGCATTACAAAGGCAGACTCCAGACTCCAGGCCCCACACAGTGGGCAGGCCCCGTTCCCGCTGGGCCCTCAGCTCTGAGAGCAGGAGGCTGGGAAGGCTTGTGCTGGGTACAGGGCCAGGTGGGTCCTGCACGTGTGAATGGGCACAGGTGGGAAAGGCGTCTAGGGTGGGAGGAGCCACACACACGAAGGCTGTGAGCTAGGAAAGGGCAGACGGCTAGCAGAGTTCAGGTGGAGGCCTCTGGGTGTTGCGGCTGGTGCCAGCTCGGACACCCTGTGTCAGTCCCGAACAGAGGAGACATGCTCCCTGTCTGCATTAGTCCATTCTCACACTGCTGGAAAGAACTGTCCGAGACTGGGTAATTTATAAACAAAGGAGGTTTAATCAACACAGTTCCGCATGGCTGGGGAGGCCTCAGGAAACTTACAATTGTGGCGCAAGGGGAAGCAGGCACGTCTCACACTGTGGCAGGTGAAAGAGAGCATGTGAAGGAGGAACTATATAAAACCATCGGATCTGGTGAGAACTCACTATCACAAGAACAGCATGGGGGAACCCCCCCCCCCATGATCCAATCACCTCCCACCGGATCCCTCCCTCGACATGTGGGGATAATGGGATTACAATTCAAGATGAGATCTGGGTGGGGACACAGCCAACCCATGTCACCTTTCTCCCGTGGCATGCATCCCCACGGGCGAAGCTCATGATACGCAAATACAAGCACACACAAGCAGCGCACATGCCTGCAGTGCCAGGAAGGAGAAGAACCTGGGCAAGGAAGTGCCAGGAGGTCAGAAGCTGCTGCTCCGGGAGGAGCTGTTTGAACATTTCTGGGCTCCCTGAGGAAGTCACACCCAGAATCTGAGCATCTTTATAAGGATGGAGGCCAAGGTTCCAGCTCTACCCAGTTTCTGTGCTGAAACCCAGCCTCCAATGCTGTAGTATTGAGAGGTGGAGCTTTGGGAGGGGATTAGGTCAGGAGGACAGAGCCTGCATAAATGGGATTAATGACTTATGAAAGAGGCGCCACTCACAAAGCAGAAAAAGCCCTTACCAGACATGGAATCTTCCAGCACCTTGATCTTGGACTTCTCACTTCTAGAATGGTGAGCAACACATTTCTGGTGTTTAACAATCACTCAATCTGAGATGTTTTGTTATTGCAGCTTCAGCAAAGTAAGATAGTCACTAGCAAGCCCAGGCTGCAGGACGCGCTCTGTACAAGCCAGGTGCCTGCTCCCTGAGCCCCAGAGTGTAGCGTGGTAGCTGTGCCCACGTGGCCTCAGCCCCCGTGGCGTGGTGGAGTTGGGGAGGTCATGCTTCCTGGGCTGCTCACTCCCAGGAGAAAGAAGGAGAGCCAGGATAGACATGCCCAGCATTCCTCCCAGATGCACCAGGTCAGGCCCCCACCCCCCCAGGGTAGAGGGAGGCCCGAGTTACACTGGGAGCCTCGTTCAGGGGAGGGCCATCCCCTCAGGAAAGAGAAACCTAAGATGTGGTTAGTGGTGAATTAGGAGGTGGGCGGAGGACCTGTGTCTGAAAGCCCTCAGGCCAGAGAGCAAGTCCCGCGTTGGAAAGAGTGAGAGAGGTCCCCGCAGTTGGGCCCCGTACGGGGTACGGGGACAAGAGGGAACACAACAGCCAGGGGAGGGCCATGCAGGGGACTCTGCTCTGACTCGGCCTCTGGGCGTGTTTCAGAAGGAAACTCATCACGTTTTTAAACAACTGCTGTGGACGACGTGGAGGAGGGCTGTGGGTAGGCCATCTCCATAGACAGATTGGGGAATTCGGTAAGGGTCAGTGAGACAGGGTGGGACCCTCACTGCTCCAGGATCTAGTGGCGGCTTGAGAAGGAGGTCGAGGGGACAGCGAGGTGCTGAGTCACCAAGAAGGGGAGTGATTCAGGGAGGAGCAGGGACAGATCTCGGGCAGCAGGAAGCTCTGGAGTGATTTGGGACAGCAGCTCTGAGATGCCTGGGAGCTACAGCAGGAACCCAGTGGGGACATCCATGCTTTGAGACAGCAACTCTGTGCTTCCTTCAGCTGCACCAGAAACTGATTCTAAAATGTTGAGATTTGCCCTCCTGAAGCCCAATTTTTATTATTCTTATTTTATTTTTATTTTTTTGACACGGAGTCTTGCTCTGTCACCAGGCTGGAGTGCAATGGTGCTATCCCAGCTCACTGCAACCTCTGCCTCCTGGTTCAAGTGATTCTTCTGCCTCAGCCTCCTGAGTAGCTGGGAATTACAGGCGTGCACCACCACACCTGGCTAATTTTTGTATTTTTAATAGGGATGGGGTTTCACCATGTTGGCCATGCTGGTCTAGAACTCCTGACCCCAGGTGATCCGGCCGCCTCGTCCTCCCAAAAGTGCTAGGATTACAGGCATAAGCCACCCCACCTGGCCAAAAGCAACCCTGAAGCCCAATTTTTAAATGACATTAAAAGTGTATCACAAAAGTCAAATAGGCATATAAAAAACGTGCTCTGCATAATAAGGTTGCTGGATCTAAAAACCAAAAATTGAACAGTTTAAGACAGGAGGGAACTGGCTTCCATGAGGGCGTCGGGTTGGACAAATTCCCTCTGAGCATGTCCTGTCGCCATGATCACACAGTTGTGGGCTCCTTGCTTTGGGACGTGGCCGAGAGTTCAGATTCACCACTATAAACAGGAACACTGAAAAACTCCAGCTGAACCTAAGAACCCACCTTTGAGCCAGGTTTCAGCCAATTTATCTCATTCTGCAATTTCACCCTGAGTCACGCTGCATATTCCATGGATAAATCTCAGAGTGTAAACATCTTTGACATCCTCGGACAGAATGCAGACGCAGGCACGCCAAAGCTTGGGTCTTCATCCTACACCGGAAAAGATGGGGAAAGAATACAAAGTGGCATATGTGGTATTTAGTTTGGGGTCAAGGACAGTTGCTAGGTGAGTCAACATCACACACACAACACAGCCCACCCACATTCCAGTGGCAACCTGGGCCTCCCCATGCTGCTGTCCCTGCCCAGGCTAATCACAGCAAAGGGTTGGCGTATCCCAGTGGCAACCAGGCCCATCCCTGCCACCATCCCTGCCCGGGCTAATCACAATAAGGGTTGGCATATCCCAGTGGCAACCTGACCCCCCCCCCAACTACTGCCATCCCTGCCCAGGCTAATCACGACAAGGGTTGGCGTATCCCAGTGGCAACCCGGGCCCCTCCACTGCTGCCGTCCCTGCCCGGGCTAATCACAGCAAGGGTTGGCATATCCCAGTGGCAACCTGGCCCCCCCCAACTACTGCCATCCCTGCCCGGGCTAATCACGACAAGGGTTGGCGTATCCCAGTGGCAACCCGGGCCCCTCCACTGCTGCCATCCCTGCCCGGGCTAATCACAGCAAGGGTTGGCGTATCCCAGTGGCAACCTGACCCCCCCCTCCCAACTACCGCCGTCCCTGCCCGGGCTAATCATGACAAGGGTTGGCGTATCCCAGTGGCAACCCGGGCCCCTCCACTGCCGCCGTCTCTGCCCGGGCTAATCACAGCAAGAGTTGGCATATCCCAGTGGCAACCTGACCCCCCCCAACTACCACCGTCCCTGCCCGGGCTAATCACGACAAGGGTTGGCATATCCCAGTGGCAACCCGGGCCCCCCAACTGCCGCTGTCCCTGCCTGGGCTAATCACAGCAAAGGGTTGATGTTACTGGAATGCACTCTTATGTTCACGCCGATTTATCTATCCAAGTGGTCAGCCATTGTTATCATCGGGTTCCTTTCTTCATTGGTTAAATCTAGAGTGGCCAGTGGGGCTTAGTTTTTAATTGCCCTCACTGATGTACTTTGGAGCACACCTTCTCTGACCTCCATGTCAGCCTGGCAATCAGAAATGTTTTTTGTCCCTGAACAGCGACAGGTGCACTGTGTATGGGAGACAACTGACTAGAATGTGGCATGTTCCTCCAAAGCCAACCCTGACTGGCAGCATGCGGCATGGCACTGCAAGGTGCTACGTCACTCTTGCTCAACTGCCTTTTGTACCTTTCAGGTGGACATGGACTCCATGGAAGCCTGAGCCGCCAGGGGCTTCCCTGGGGTGGCGCTGCTTCACGTAGGCTCACAAGAAACTCCCAGGGTTCCTGGGTAAAGAAGACACAGCAAGAGCTTGCCTCTGCCACATCCGCCTTTGTCACCAGAAGCCCATCTTTAGG
The DNA here is from genome assembly GCF_028885655.2 of Pongo abelii. Classification (NCBI taxonomy): domain Eukaryota; kingdom Metazoa; phylum Chordata; class Mammalia; order Primates; family Hominidae; genus Pongo; species Pongo abelii. Next base: position 118,182,624 of record NC_071999.2, read on the forward strand.
GCATCTCTCTCTCCGCTGCTTGAGTTTTAGGGTCTTGCCATAAAACTTCATTAAGGCCTCCCAGGCGAGGCTCAAAGCACCCTGCCCCGTGTAGGTAAAGGTTCAGAGCACATAGAGAAAAGAGCAAGGTTGCACCCCAAAAGAATGACAGGCGGGGAGACAAATGCTGGCTCAGCCAGCCTGACTGCATTCCCTGGGTAGCCGAGAGGGATGTACGATGGGTCTTGTGAGGGTGGAAGGTGCCTGCCTCGCCCGAGGGAGGCTGCGCCCACGCCCCTGCTGCCAGTTCACCCGAAGGAGTTGCCGTTTTTAAACGAACATGAAGTCTCTGCTCTTCAGAGTGTGACGGGCTGCCCCTGTCTGCAGAAGCTGTCCCCGAATAGGCTTTCTCTGAGCTTGTTACCGTGGAGGGCTGGGCCCGGTTTCTAATCGCCCCCTTCACCGGGCTGCCTGCTGCTGGCTGCGGAAAGTGTGGGTTTGGCTGCTTGATGGCCTCGTAATGGCTGTGGTGACGCCCTCTGCGTCTTCTCCCAGCGCCAGCCTTTCAACAGAGCAGCACATTATGCCTGGATAAGACTCAAAGAGCAGCTTAATATCAGGTTCTCTGGGGCTGTAATCATCGGTTCAGGATGGAGCAGACACAGCCGCAGCAAGGCCTCTGTGCAGCCCCCAGCTTAAAACACATCAACGCATCCGTGGGCACTTTTTTGAGTTAAAGCTCAACTTACACATCTGCCTGTATCCACAGGAAATGAATGAAAATAAACAAACAAATTCCTTGCGTTCAACGCAGCGTAAGAAAAACCACATCCTGCTCCCCAGTAGCTGAGGAAAGCCGGCTCACGAGAGCATACAGGGAGAAGAGGCCAGCATTGTGTGGCTGCCAGCAAAGCTCACTTGTATGTCAAATGCAGCGCTTTTGTTAGCCCATTATGTTATTTTTTTTTTTCTTGAACACTCCTGTGTCTACTGGGATCTCCTGTTTTTATTGTTTTGAGATGAGATTTAAAAAACACCATTTAATGTGGCCTGTGTGCTCTTGTACATTAAACCAAAAAGAAACCCTGGATCACCGCACAGGAGACTCTCCCCATTCTCTAGGGATGCACCCTCATGGGGAAACCCTCTTTTCTCATTATTTTTGATGGTGTGCTCTAACAGGACGATCTGGAGGAAACGCCATGTTCACAGGACACATTTCTGCAACGTGGCTCGGAGGCCCACACCAGGGTTTGGCTCACCCATGTCACAAACTAGAGGGGAGGAGGGTGCTGGCTGTTTCCCATCTGCAGTCTCAGTTTCCCCACCAGAGGATTGGAGAGAATACTTGGGTGGGCTGTGATGCAGTCCCGGCACGAACCCCCAGTGCTGGCATTGGAGTCGGAGGTTTGGGCATAGTCGCTAACGTCGCACTTACTTCCATGCCAGCACCAAGTCTGTGGCTCCCCAGGCCACTCTCACTTCTGACCACAAGTTCAAGGCTCCCACAGCCTCTTTGGGGTCTGTATTTCACTAGAACGACTCACAGAACTCAGAAAAGCTCTGTCCTTACAACTGCAGCTCTACCACCAAGGCCACGCTGAGGACCCACCAGCAGAGACGCATCCAGGGCCCGTGGAGATCAGAAGGGTCTCAGCATGGGGCTCCCGGACCCTCTCCCTGTGGAAGGGGGCAGGGGGCACTTCCCCTCCCACACGCCTGCGAGTTCTCATGGGGGCCTCCTTCTGTAGGGATCACTGCCCAGGTGATGAGCTCCGTCTCAAGCCTCTTCCCTTTTGGGAGGTCAAAGGTCAGCTATACCATGTGGCCCCACCCTGTAATTGCATAGTTGGCCTTTCTGGTGTGGCCAGCCCCATGCAGACCCTAACATGCCTAGGGACCTCCTTGAGTAACAAATTCCCATCACTCAGGAAATTCTGCAGGCTTAGATGTTACCTCCTAGGAACCCAGGACAAAGACCAGGCACATTTCTTACTATGCAACAATAATGGTAAGCTATGGCAGGAGTGTCGTGAGGATGAAATGGGAAGATGCAGGTCAAGCATGAGTGGTGGGGCCTGTGATCCATGCTTTACATACTGAGTGAGTGCTTAATAAATGTTAGCTGGTGTCAGCACCATCGCTACATCATCATGCTCCTGAGTCAAGACCAGTCCAAGCCCCACAACACCTTCAGTTAAGGTTCCAGCAAACTTACAAGACAGGGTCCATTTGATAAATTATCATTTCTGTATGAGCTAAGACATAGGCAAACAATTTTTGTCAATGTTTAAAATTTTCACTGCTTCTCAGAAAAATAGTAGGTCAGAATCTTAAACTGTATTTTACTTACAATATCACACACAAATAATGTGATATTCTGGTGTATTTTATGGAAGATTGATTAGTTAGCACTAAAAACTCACAGGCAAACGAATAAATGCAAATCATTTTCACACTCATCTGTAATTTTATCCTGACAGTGCTACTTTGAAATTAGTATTCTTGTCCACAGTTTCTAAGTAATGATTCTGATGAGCCTCAGAGAGGGGATGTGACTACCCAAGTTCATAAATTTGGTCAGCGATGAAACATTTCAGCAAAACCACAGAGTTATTGAATAGGAAGAAGTACACGTGGTGGCCTCTGGTTCGAGGTATCCAGAGCTGTCCTCGGGTGGGGGAGAAGCAGTGTCACCTCCCATCCAGCACGAGGCTTGCCCTGCTCCAGAGTGGGGTATGGGGGTGCGTGTTCTGTTGCTCCAGCACTTACACGGGTAAGGCGAGGTACCAAGACATTTCAGGTACCAAAGCAGATCAGGGGACAGACTGAAATTCTGTAGAAATTTCACATTAGGTGGTCAAGAACTAGTGAAATGATTCACTTGCATTAAGGACATACACGGTTTCACTAGGTGGTGTGCTTGATAAATATCTTGCAACTGGCTCTCCAGAAAGCAGAAAGAGAGCTTCCTTACAGTGTGCCAGTGCCCATGGTATAAATGCCCTCACCGTGGCAGATTCCAGAAAGCAGAAAGAGCTGACTCACAGTGTGCTAGTGTCCATGGTGCAAATACCCACACTGTGGCAGATTCCAGAAAGCAGAAAGAGCTGACTCACAGCGTGCCAATGTCCCTGGTGCAATCCCCTCACCGTGGCAGATTCCAGCCCCCCAGTGCAACATTGCTGAATGCAGACTTGGGAAAAGACATGCATGTCAGTCCTTGCAAGATGCTCAGCACACCACTGGTTTCAGTCTGGGGCTCCTACCCCTCACGACGATTTTGAATCTTGATTTTGTTATCAATCATGTTTATGTTACCTGCCCAAGTCACCTTCAGTGTTGTCAGGGTGCCCTATGGATAGGATGGTGAGTGGGCAGACTGAAGGCAGTCTCAGGGCACCCTGTAGGGCCCTCCTGGGCACATGTCACCTTATCTACTTTGAGCAAAATTCTTTGCTCAACATAAGTCTCCCTACCTATATTCTTACCTAAATCATATTTCTCTACTTTCAATGTTAAATAAAAAATAAATAATTACGCTTAGGGCATTTTCCAGTCAGCAAACCTCCATTTCATTCTGACACTGGTCTCATCGATCTCTCTCATAGCTTGGGTCTTCTGCAGATATGTAAGAATGCCCTGTAGCCAAATTTGATGTGGCCAAATGTTGTATTCCCAAGTTCAGGAAGGGCGGGGCTCGCTTTATAGCAATGCATGGAGAATAAAAGTTTGTGCTGATTGAGTTACAACAACCAGGTTAATAGGACTTTGGAGAAGCAGAACTTTGGTGGAGGATATTAAGGTGTGTGAATAAAGGCATGAGAGGGTCCGAAAGATGTTGCTGAGGGAAAATAGCAAGACGTGACTGTGCTTTAGAGGGAAGGCATGGAGGGGGAGTGGAGTGTCGGAAAGGACCCCAGGCCTAGAGTCTGAGAGCGGGGAACCTGGTGAGGCCAGGCTGGAGGTCATGATCCACAGTAAGCAACAAGAAAGCAGCGCCTGACAAGGTAGCTGTGGAGAGCCAAGGACTGCCAGCAGCCTCTTCATCACCCTCAGGGTGAAGACAGAGGAAGAAGCAGCCTGTGGGAAGCATGTGGTAAAAACCTAGCAGAGGCTCCAACTAACCCAAAGTGCATCGTAAAATATCATGAGAATAGGATGCCATGGAGGAAATCTACAAAAGACTGTTGTTTCAAAAACGAGAATCCTTTATGCAACAATCAGGAGACCACAGGCTTTCCCAGCCCTGCGTTTGAAGGTTTCTGTGGGAATTTCACCTTGTTTTCACCCGGCTGTGCTTTCTGTGCATTTGGAAATGATGCCACCCGCATGTATCTGCGTGGCAGCCAAATCCAGGCCATGGCCTTCCATCGTTTTCCTGTCAGAAGCCCGCAGAGCCCGCTCCAGCCCAGCGCCAGCTCAGCACCTCCCAGCCGGCCCTGGAGGCCACCCGTGGCACCCCCTGGCTAATTGGCTGCCGCTGGTGCTGCCGGAAGTCAGGAGCAATGTGGCCACCACCGCCCCCAACTTCCTCCATCAGTATTTTTAGCGTCTTTTCTCTGCCAGCCCAATTCACAGGCGTGCCACATGCGTTCGCCTGCAGGAGCAGTTTGGATATTCTGCTGTTTAATAGCCTTCGCAGTTACGCAGACCCGGGAGCAGGACTGCGTGGTTGAATACAGTGACAAAGCCCAGGGACAGGATGTGTTGCAGGTCAGCCGCTTGCAGCTGCTGGGTGGGGCGGTGTCTACTCTTACCGGCATTGGTTCCGTTGGAAACCTGATCCTATCTTGATAATGCAGTATCGCTGGGCTCCAAGAAGCCTCCTGCCTTTTAAAGCATTTTTCTTGTGCAGCCCATCGTGATATGACAAATAAGCCTTCCATGTACCGTCGTGTGTTCACAGAGGGTCCCCGGCAGGGGGTGTGGCTTCTGTGGCTCAGGTTAGAACCCAGCCTCTGTCCCTGTCCGTCTGTGTTCTAGCTCACTGTGGTTTCCCAGACTTAGATAGTGGACCAGCAAGGCAGGCGGAGCACGTGTTCGGAGTGTGGCCCCCGCGTCCCCGCTCCCTTCTGCATCCCCGCACCCCCACCCTCAGCGACTGTCACTTTCTCTCTCACGCTGCCCTCTCACTCCTGTGTGCCAGTGAAGGCAGGGTCAGAGCTCTGCTCACAGCTCTGACACTTCAGTGGCTTCACGTGACACAAGTTTTATTTGTCCTCACTTCACAGTGCCGTATGTTGGTTTTTGGGGTGGAAGAGAGACCCTACTCCATTCCGTGGTTCAGAGACTGTTGGCTGGAACTCAGTCTCATAGCTGCACTGATGGTGGCTTAGGCACGTGAAGTCACCGGTGGGCCAGGGAGATGGTGGATGCGTGTCATGAGCATCAAGCCAGCCTCTGACTCTCCTGAGACTTACAAAGAAAAATGCAATTGCTTCACAGTCCACATTCTAAAAACCTTTTATTTTTTATTTGTATTATTTTTTGTTTGTTTGTTTTTGAGACAGAGTCTCAGTCTTGTCACCCAAGCTGGAGTGCAGTTGTGTGATCTTGGCTCACTGCAACCAGCACCTCCCAGGTTCAGGTGGTTCTCCTGCCTCAGCCTCCGGAGTAGCTGGGATTACAGGTGCACGCCACCACACCCGGCTAATTTCTGTATTTTTAGTAGAGATAGGGTTTTGCTGTGTTGGCCAGGCTGGTCTCAAACTCCTGACCTCAGGTGAACCACCTGCCTTGGCCTCCCAGAGGGTTGGGATTACAGACATGAGCCACCGCGCCAGGCCCATAGTCCACATTCTTATTTGGGATGGGAAGCAGTGGTTTAAATTTTAAAGATTCCAAATCTACCACCTCATAATTAGTTGGGAGCAGGCAGTGCCTGGCCCCTACACACCTGGAGCACTTCCAGACACCAACGCCATTGCACACTTCCAGACACCGACGCTGCTGCACACTTCCAGACACCGACGCTGCTGCACACTTCCAGACACCGACGGCGCTGCACACTTCCAGGCACTGACGCCTCTACACAGTCTTTATGATCTCTTTGTGGCCATGTTGAGCTGATTGAAATGGAAGAAATTCCCTGAAATCAGAATCGGAAAAATCTGCAATGAGATTTCCAGTTTTGATCCTGGTCCCAGGGCAACATCGTACTTAACTTTGAGACTTAGCTCTCGTGTTACTTCCCTCTGACACCTCCCCAGCTCTTTTCTTCCTTTCCTCAAGCTCAGTTCCTGTGTTCCTACATTTTCCTAATGACCTGCGAATCCCCATGGATCCCAGATCTGGGCTATGCCATCCCTGATGTTTCTCCTCCCAAAACGTGCGCCCTCGGGACGGTGGCTGCCCTGTCTGCACTTGGAGCAAGCACCGTGTACACCGTTGGTGCTCAGTCGATGCCTATGAAACGGACCCAGGTCACGGCCTCCAATGCAGCTACACAGAATGGGAATGGAGGCCTGAAATGCTTCCTGTGCCTCGTGGCTTCTGTCAGAGGGGTCATTACCAAGGAAATGGAGAGGGGCTCGGTTCTTGACCCTAGTTCTCATATTTCTCAAATTTTTAGAAAAGAGTTCTTCAAATTCTGCCTGTGTCTCTTTTCCTTTTTTCTTTTTCATGTTTAATGTTTGTGGGTACATGAGATATTTTGATACAGGCATGTAACATGTAATAGTCATGTCTCTTTTCTAATGGACAAATGAGCTTCTGTTCTGCTGGGGCCGTTGTTAGGGAGCAGAATTCTTCCCTGAAAGGACAGCGCTAATGTCAGGCACTGAGGAACGGGCAGAGGCTCCAGGGACAGAAAGCGTGGAGCGGGGCAGAAGCCTCAGCCCAGGGAAAGAGAGCCCCTTCCTCTGCCTGGCTGTGCTCTTGGAGGCTTAACCCCAAGGCTACAGGGACCCTGGTGGTACAGAAGGAGAGACTTCTACTCCAGGACAGGGGCCTACCCAATGGAAGGGAGCTGGCACCAGGCACCTCCAGGAAGGTCACATCTGAGGAGTCGGGGCTGGGTGTCTCTCCTCTGAAGTTCTCTCACCCTGAGCCTGCAGGGAAGTCACGTGAACACAACAGCCTGACCTCCTGGGAGCTCTGGGAAGTCCAGGTGTCTGAACCTTGCTTGATCTGGAGATATAAGAGGGAGAGGCTCCTGGGGCCCAGGGGTGTTGATGGCTTGATGGGTGAGAAGCACGAGTGGGGAGAGTTTTAGAAGTGAAGTCGCTCCCTGCATGGTAGGACGGTGGACAAAGCTCACGTATGCAACCTGGCTGCTGTCTTCATGGAGCGAAGGGACTGATTCCTTTTTAAGCATAAGTAAGGTGTCAAAGATGGCGTCTGGCAACAGATTCTTTCTTCTCTGTGCACTAAGAGTGGAGATTTCTTTGTTCTCAAAAAGAGGAATTAGAAAGTAGCAAACATTCATACCTTCTCTTGGCAAGATATAAAATGTTGCAGACATACACCATAAGATGTAAAATACATTCTGTAAAATATAAAATGTGTGCATTACATACTTTTGTACATGGGCATTACACATATACACACACATTCCCTCCAAGGAGTGAATGAATAGCGTCTTCTGATTCCTCTGGAGCAGCATAGAATGTGGTTTGGAAAATGCTGTCTTGACCCAGTTTGGAGGTCCTGGCTAGAGGTGGTCAGGTTCCCTTCTTCAGCCCACACCCTGACAGCCTGCTTATTGGGTCACCCTCCAGGCCACTATCTGTCTGAGCTGATCACACCGGGGCAGGTGCCAGACAGCTAGAGACAGCCCCGGTGCCACAGGGCCTGCCGGAATTATTCAAACCAGCCAATCCTAAGCCTGCCTTCCCTGCTCCGGAAACGGCCATAAAGGCTGGTAGATAGAGGCTCCCTCCACAGCTCCTCTCCCTCCCGGCCAACCCGGCCTTCCCTGTGTGCCCTGCAGGGTGCTGTTTGCCTCCTTCTCCTGGAAGCAGTGACTGTAACAAACTCTCTCAATGGCAGTCATCTCCCGATCTGCTGGCCTTACTCCACTTAAATCATAATAAAATCTGGCCAGGCACAGTGGCTTATGCCTGTAATCGTGGCATGGGAGGCAGAGGTGGGCGGATCACCTGAGGTCGGGAGTTCGAGACCAGCATGACCAATATGGTGAAACCCCATCTCTACTAAAAATACAAAAATTAGCCGGGTGTGGTGGCAGTCACCTGTAATCCCAGCTACTCGGGAGGCTGAGGCAGGAGAATCACCTGAACCTGGGAGGCAGAGGTTGGAGTGAGCAGAAATCGCACCACTGCACTCCAGCCTGGGCAGCAGAGCGAAACTCTATCTCAAAATAATAGTATTAAAACACAGTGGTTAATCAGCCTGTCTTTTTCCAGTTGAAGGATCAAGAAGTCCATCAGCTTCCAGGCCAAGGCTGTGCTGGCATCCCTGACACTGTCCACCTCTGCTCCTCTCCATCCACTGGAGGCGAGGCAAGGCGAGTGGGCGCATCTGGACCCATGGCAGCCGGGGCAGGGGGCCGTTATCTCACTTCTAATGAGAAAAGGCTCTGGGTGAACCCCTGGCACAGCAGCAGCCAGGCGGTGGCTGTAATGGCCGGGAGAGAGTCTGGACACTCTAATTCGTGTTCTATGCTTGCCTGTGGTTGTCCTCACTTGATTTCTAACTGCAGCCTCTCGGTTTTGCATCCACGTTTTATCTTCTACCTGCGTAGGGCTCTGTTTCTATCTGATTCAGAGTAAGACTCTCTGTCACCTGGGGTCGGACCTCAGTCCACTGGATTTGAGGATGGGACCCTGGTACACCTTTTCCTTCAGCCAATAAGGCGATGCCTCCCCCGAGGGTCTCTCTAGCATTGTGGGCCCTGGGCACAGTGGGGCCCGGGCGCGAGTAGGGGCCGCACGTCCTAGGATGACGAGTGGACAGGGTGGGGTTGGTGAAGGGAAGTCGTATCCCGCCGTGAGTGGTGCTGGCGGTGCTAGGAGGTGCTGGGCAGGTGCCGTGCTGGCCTGGGGGAATGTCACTCAGGCCACAAGGTTCTTAAGGTTCCAGATCCTGGATGGACGGACTCCCTGTCCTGGTGGAGCTCATGGCTGTGACTCAGTGGGCATCGAGCCTTCTCTTCCTTGTGCCTTGGCCTCTAGATACTTACCCCACGTCTTGCCTTTCATTCTTTCTCTAGTCCTTTTGGCAAATGGGAAAGTGGGGAATTCCTGCTTTTCTCACAAACCTCCTGCTCCTGGCCTCTGGGTGGATGTGTGCTGAGGCACCCCCCACCTCCGAGGGAGCCCTGTTTATGCCCCCTTACTGCTCCCCAGTATCTGTGCTTCAATACTGCCCCTCACCAAAAGGGTGATGGGACCCCCATTGAAATTACCATCAAAATGGGGTGGGAATCTCAGCCAATGGATCCCTAGAGACTGGCTCCATCTACCCCAGACCCAGGGCTCCTTCTTCAGGTCCAGGTACCCAGAACGCAGGAACCTGTCTCCCTGACGATGGGACCCATAGTACATTCAGGAGGCTGAGAGCTGGCCCAGGTGCTCCTTTACCTCCACAGAGGCCATGAGCCCCGCAGTCTCCATTGTCTCCAAGGACATGGGTGTACCCACAGCCATTGCTCTTGCCTTGGAAAAGAGCCATCTGTGAGCCAGCCAGCCAGACGCCTGCAGGCCAGCATCTCACGGAGAGCAGAACACCAAGATAAAGGGTGTACCTGCTAAGTGAACTTGATGAACGTCGGTGGCCAAAACCATCAGGAGGGGGAAGAGCCAGACCTAGGACCACACACCAGAGACGGCAGCATGAGAAAGAGCTCCCGACCCCATCAGCGAGGAGCCAGCTTGGCCAGGGGGACCTCACGCCGGTTCTGATGTGCACAGTCAACCTCTAGGAGCTCTTGACACTGCTGAGGGGTCACCCAGGGAGGGAGAGCTGGTGGGGGGACCCACAGCCCCCATCCCTGTCCCCATCTTCTCCAATGCCGTGGCTGCTCCTGCTCCTGCAGGTGCCCGGGCAGCCTCACACTCCTCATTTTATGGAGGAAGAATGGAGGCTCCAACAACACAAGCCTGGCTGTTGTTCCTGCAAGCTTCGTGTGCTCTGCACATGTGTCTAGGGGCTGATCCTCCAAGAGTCACAATAACTCCATCCCTATCACCTACAAGACTGACACTCAGTATTTATTTCATTCTCCTTGTTGAACTGATATGGTGGCTGCAGCCACTCACCTCCTCAATATCTGCAATGCTCCAGGTTTAAATTTCTAAGGTTTCATCTTGCTCCTGACTCTGAGTCCAAAAGTCCTCCAAATGCATGCATATTTTATTTTGTCCAAAAGTCTAAGGGTTCTGTGGGCAGATCTGACACTGCAGTGCCTCTGGAGAGAAAGAGTTGGTGTCCTTGAGTCTCTCCTGCAGAGAGCCTGGCCTGATTCTTACTCTGTAGGACCAGACTCCTCAAACTCCAAAATGCCTGAACAAATCAAGGAGAGGCTGCAGAAGCACTCTTTTCAGATATGGGGGTCTCATTCTCATCCTGCAGAAACTGGCCAGGGACCCAGCAACCTGGGACCATCACACCCCAAGGAGCAGAGGGGATCAGCATTGCTCAGTGGGAATCAGGGCTGTTAGGAAGAAATTGCAGCAAATCACCTGCAGACACTGGTCCTGCCGCTTTCTCTGGAGGGAGGGTGACTGCCTTGGAAGGCTTGCATCGACTGGGGCAGAACTCTTGCTTTCTGTCTTGTCTTGAAGGTGCTGTCTTTTATGCACCAGTGAAGTATGCCACCAGGCATTCTGTGTACTCTCTGAGCATCAATGAGCTGCTATTAGGATACTTTCTTCAGGGTCGTTCTGGGTACAAGGTTGTCATGACCTGCAGTACCAACTGCTTTGAAACTGTCTCGACCTCCCAACAGCAAGTTTCCTGGAACAGGAGCCCTCATTTCTGATGACCTTGCATCCACGTACATTAGGGTCTGATTGAAGAGGTTCTTGGATTAATTCTGCCACTGAGAGAGGAATTGGGAGTTCAGCATTTGCTGCTGGAAAGAATTAAAGAATTCGCAACAGTGTGCTCATGCTAAATCTGCTGCATCCATATTTGGGTCCTTAGTTCAGTGTGCATCATGCCCTGCCTGAATTTGCATGACCTTCTTCTAGCAGGTCAGCCTGCCCAGGGTCTCCCACGGGCCCAACGCATGCCTGCTGGGACATCATAGTCCGCTTACTACAGGCCGGCCTGACTCTGTAGGTTCCTAGCTTGAACCTCTTCAACAATGTCCCATTGCCAAGAAATTATCCATATGACCTACAAAGCCCAGCAGCACCTGGCCCCTGCAGGCGTCCCTAGACTCTTCTTCCACGCAGAGTCCTCCCATTCCACTCCTTTTATATCTCCAGGCCCCTGCACGCCATTTTCCTAAATGCTCTTCCTCCCCACACTGTTGCACATCCTTCACCCAACTAACCTTGCCTTTCCCTGATGAACTTGGCAGGTACCTTCTTACAGATGGATCCCCCACCCAGCATCCCAGTCTGGGTTAGGTAGCCCCTCTGTGTGTTCATAGCCCTTGCCCTCTTCACCAAAGCACTTTTTTTTAGACAGGGTCTCACTCTGTGGCCCAGGCTGGAGTGTGGTGGTGCGATCGTGGCTCACTCAGCCTCCAACTCCTAGGTTCAAGCCATCCTCCCACCTCAACCTCTCAAAGTATTGGGATTTTAGGCATGCACCACTGCATCCAGCCCCGAAGCACTTTGTCATTGTCCATTTTTCCTCCCTGAACCATGAACACCCGTATATGAGGTGCGATCCGTGCCTGAATCCTCTCGGCGTTCACCTGTGTGGCTGGTCACTATCAATGCCTGTGACTGCCTGGGGCGTGTCTCGAGGTTGCAGGGGTGAACAGCTGGCGTGTGGGGCAGGCTGGAAGTAGCCTTGCAAGCAGCTCTGGCCAGAATTGATGGGGAGCTGGGGAAGAGCACCAGCCTCCTTGCCCCTTCACAAGGGCAGTTCTGGGGTGGGTTCCATACTGCCTCCTGTGGTCCCGCCATGGGGTTAGGCTGCAGTGGACCGCAGCTGTCACTTGCCTGGTGGGTACCGTTTCTCACCCCACCCCACACCCCTCCGTGCGAGCGAGTGGCTGTGTCTCTCCTGGGATCACTTTCCACTTAAGCCTCTTGCCCTCAAGTCCTTGTCTAGGGTCCCCTCCTGGAGGAGCACACACTGAGACCACCTAGGAAGCAGGTATGGGTGAGTGTCAAGAAATACTACTTAAGTAAAATACAATACACTTCAAATAGGTCTATTTTGTCAATATCTGTAAGGAAGGGTCTGGTACGAGGAAAGACATGGAGAAAAATCATGACCAAAATGAGATCACCCACAAATGGCAAGGCTTGGAATCCTCGCGAAGAATGGGGATGCTTTGCTCCAACTCCAATAGGCAGAGCTTCGTGTGCGGTGACAGGACTTCCGGACCCTGCAGCCAAGCCCAAGGGCAGTGAGATTTCCTGTTTCTTCCCTGCACACCACAAGCCCCTTTCTCCCGCTCCCCAGCCCTGCCGCACCGTGGAGCTCCCCATGCTGAAACTCAACTTAGATCTCTGACTCAGCTTCTACCAAAGCAGCACCTGCTGAGCATGGAGCTTGAGGGGGGAGCGGTATTCAGGAGGTGGGGGGCCCTGGGAAGAGTGCACAGGGCCAGGGGTCCAGGCTTCTCCTCCTCCCTCCCTGTCACCTTAGAGGTGACCAGTTCCTCAGGTTTCCACATCTAAAGGCTTCCAGGGACCACGCTGACCAGCTGTCCAGCTCATTATGTGAGGTTTGCACGCCTTGCTTCCTTTCCACCTCCTATGCTGCCTCTCTTCTGCCACCCTGCCCTGCTCAGCCTCCTCTCCTTGTAGTTCCACTAAGTGCAGAGCTTGGAGTGAGCCTCTGGCCCCAGGCTCAGCCAGCACTGCAGTTCCTCAGCGTGAGGCTCCAGGGGTCAGGCTGTGACACGCGTTTAACCTGCCCGGCTCAGTGCTGCAGCGAGTGACCCACCAAGATGTGGTGGGAAAGCGGCGTGGGAAATTGGACCGTAATGTATATGCACCCTTCTTGCTGCCAACAAGAGCAATTTGAGAATAAAATGCTCCTTTTCTCAATGAAAGCCTCAGGCCATCTTTCTCCCTCTCGTATGCCCTTTCCTGGAAGCTCTGCGTCAGGACAGCTGCTGCCTCAGCAGCGATGACATTACCCGATTGTTGAGACTTCTCACAACTAAACACAGACTCTTACACAAAGCATCCAGGGCCGCTCAGCCACCTGGGAGGGACCTAGCAAGTCACTATCTCAGCTTTGGAGAAGAAGACGCTGGCGCTTCTGGAGGTGGCACTGTGGCTTCACCGAGTGACCACGGAAACTGCAGACGGGCTCTGATATGAACTTGTTAGTTGATTAAGGCCAGAAGTGAACACCTGCCTAGGACTATTTGCCAGTGCTTCAGTTACTGGAGTCACACATGGTGGAATATGCAGTCTGTAAGATTGGAATTAGAGTGAATCCATTTAGAAAAAGCTAGAAAACAAATTATCTCTATCTGCTCTATCTGATCAAATAGAAGATGGGGTGGGAAAGTGTTCCTGGCCCTTTCCTCTAGAACAGGCTGGAACCCATTGTATGTCCCAGCCTCTCCCCGCCATGCCTAAGTGTGAGCGAACGGCCATGGGTCACAGTGACACTGTCCTCATAACACATCCTGACAAAGGGTGGGAGGTGGGGCCTCCCTGTAGGATCGGGGGAAAGGACTGGGCCGGGTGCATTTCTTTCTGCCCCTGGTGCTCATCCCCTGAGGGCCTCTCTATGTCCCACCGAAGAGCTACTGGACCACCCCCAAGTGTGTGGACATCCCCCCCACATTCTGTCCTCTCATTCCTTGTCTAGCTTGTTCTCTCTCCTTTCTCATCTTCAAACAAATGGTTTTCTTTTCTTTTAAAAAGGCTTCTTTATAATATTGTGTCCATTGAACTCACTGGCTAACTGTGGGTGTTTGCGGGGAGGCCTGCCCTCTGCAGCAGGTCTGTGGTCCTGGCGTGCACCTCCTCTGGCCTTCTGAGGTCAGTCCCCTCCACTAACATGAAGGGGAAGGTGGCTGGATCATGGTTCGCCCCACACAGGGCTTTAAGACAAACAGAAACAGCTCTGAGCCCACTGGACACCCTCTTGATTTTGGGAAACTCATTTGGGGCCACTCAAGCCCACCAAACATAGTACTAAGAAACAGGCCCCTCCAGCCGCAGGCCAAGGTCTCCTGTCTGGGAGGAGCACGCAGGAGCTGGGGCTGCCTTCTCCCATCCGCTGACCTTCCCCAACCAGAAAAACAATTTTCTCCTGGAAGGGAGATTTTAATAAGCTGTAAGATTCAGGGGGTGACTCAAGAGACTGTGGTTTAGCCCCCACCTGCCAGTCCCCTCCTAGCCCTCCAGCCCTGCTGCCCATTCCCTGGGCCTTCTTCCCCTGCCACCTCCACCTGCCTGCAGATCTCAGCATCTGCTGGCCACCCTGGGCCCAGGAAGTCAGCCTGTCGGAGTGACTCGCCAGCAGTCGGACCCCAGAGTGGGAGAGATGGGACCTGGGGAGGCCTCTGTGGCTGTTGCATCCAGAAATTGCTGCTCTCTCATCTTCCCTCTCAGGCCGGTGAGTGAGGCGCACATGCCTCTCAGTCGTCCACACGGCCACGAGTGTTTTCAGGGCTCCTAAGCGCTGGCAAAGACCGCAGCTGCCCCTCTAGATCCATCACATTCTAGCAATGTTCCTGCCTGGCCTCCGATGGCCCTGTCTGGGAATCCAGGTGCGCCTCGCGTTACCAATTTTGCAATGCTTCTTTGTTGGCTCAGCCAGTGGCCCAGCCCCTCCTACAGCGATTTCATTTACACATCAAGTATGAAGAAATTTTTACCCCTCGCTGGGGTGTTCTGAGAGTTCAGCAAGATAACGCCTGCGGACAGTGAAACATAGACCTGGTGCATGGCAAGTGACAGTTAAGCATTATTAGGATTAATCCAGTGGATCTGGATTGTTAATCATCACTATGATTAAGTCAGGAGTGTTGGCATTCTCATTCAGAAACAGTGTAGGTCCTAGTCAGAGCCCTGTTATGTCGGGAAATCCTCTCTATAGGTTATCTGGGGTTTGGACGGAGAGGAAGAGTGAGTTTGAGGGAAAATCCTTCTATGAATAGTTCTTCTGTGGATTGCCTCTTGCTCTCTGAGTTTTTGGTTTGCTTTTGCTTTTTAACCCCACTGCAAAGACTTCCGAAACAGCCAGGTCATTTCTCCCTCTGTTTACTGTTAACAGGTTGCCCATAGTTTATAACTAATTTCAGCCTCACTGGATGATGCTTATCTGATCTGAGGAGAACCAGAAATCAAAAAGCAATCCAACCAGGTAGGCATGAGGACATGAGAAATGAACATTAGGAGAGACACCTGGCTTTATTACATTTAAATCTCATCAATCTACTAAGTGTCTTGGGGAAAGTACAAATCTAATGTCCACATAGAAAGGTCTGAGTGTATCATGCAGAGCTGGTAGATGCCTCCATTTTAGGACGTCAGTGCTGACATGTGGGATTGGCGGATTCTGCCACAAGATCCAGACCATGGGTACCCCTGGGCACCACCCAGTGGGCCCCAGACATGGCCCCTCATAATGTATAATTTGAAAAATCAGGAATGTGGGAAGAACAATGGAGCCCTGGCTCTGGCTTCCTGCAGCCTCAGTGTGGGGCTGGATCCACAGGAGGCAGGGAAAGGCCAGCCTAGACCTAGAGGCGGACACGGAGCACTCCCCATGGTCCCTGATGCCAGGGCAGAATCTGACCGCTAATGTCACTCTAGAGCTGAGGTCCATGAATGATAAATCATAGTTTCCTGTGGACATCTTTAAAACAGGAAAGTTTTTTTCACTATTTTGCTCCCTATTTGATTTATATTCTAATGACTTTATATGGGTTGTAAGTGGGTTTCATGCGGCCCCAGGACAGAAAGACGCCTGCTGCCAGTGTCCATGTGCTGTTCCATTGTCAAGAGGGAAATCGGCCTAAACAACCAGCCTCCAGATCTTATAAGTGCCCCAAACTGCCACTGGCCACACTCCAGGACCACGTCCATATTTTTGGCCACCACTCCCACCCAAGCCTGGCCTCTCTTGAAATCCATGTGACTTGGAGGAACAGGCACCCCACCCCTTCCTACTGGGCCTCCCTATAAGTGTTTGTGGCCAAGATGAATGTAGAGTGATACCCACTTTGAGATTTTCCTGGGTCAATTCCATCTGAGGAATTGGGGGGGGCTCCTCTACCGAGTTCTGGAGCAGACCCCAAATTGTGTGGAAGAGACTTGGTCCAGGGGTGTCCTCCTCGGCCACTCCCAGTGGAAAGGAAGTCCAGCTCACACTGCTCTCATCAGCTCTTCCCTGGGGTCGGCCTGCTAGGCTGACAGTCACAGTGTGGCTGGACCCTTCACCATTCCCGGGAGACGACTGTGTTCTGAAACCGCAGATCCCTCCTGATGGGCCGTCATCAGAGGCAGGATCAAGAGCAGCCCTGTTTACCAAGGACAGCCCTTCCACGGGGTCTTGGATCCACTTCTTACCTGGGCTGTGTTATTTCAGCTCCTGCAAAGCATTGCTTTCTTGAATTTCTCTTTGCTGTTTTCCACTGTCTTACTCTGGGGGCAGAAACGTGACACGGCCCCACAAGTGTGTTCCTATGTTTACCTTAGAGCTGTCGGTGGAGACATTGTTCCTTACCGTGTGTGCGTCTCCCACATAGGCACCTTCAGGGGACATATTTCTGGATTTAGCACTAGAATTTTAGGGTTTTCTTCTAGACAAATAGTTTATTTTTATGTTACTGATGTTTAATCACCTATCTGATCACACTGCGCTTTTTGCAGTAGTTGCTAGAAAGTCTGGAACTAAATGCATGGCCAGCTTCTAGCAAGGGTACCAGTCCTCACCATACGGCTCTGTGCACTTGTCCTGGACTTCTCAGGGTCATCATTTCTTCCCAAACTCCCTTTGGACTGCTTTCCTCATTCTTGTTTGTTTTGCTGTATTTATGTAAGCCATCGTCAATTCAGATCGTAAATGCTTTTTCTTGGAATAAGATGGAGGGTGTGAAAGGATGAATGTACACTCCATTGAGTCGGAAACAATTCAGCCTGGTTTCTGGAGTCCCAGCGTTGTCACAGGTGGAGTTAGCCTTGGACAGCCTTTTCACATGCTGTGGGGACCGGGGGGCTGCACTACTCCCATGCAGAGGTAGCGCCAGAAGGCAGCCGTAAGGAATGTGAGATGCGTGGGTGCAGATGGGAGGACCTCAAATGCACATGGGCAGCCCGGGCCTTGGTGTTCCTGTGTGTCAGGCTGCGGGAGGCTCTCTCTGTCCCCAGCCTGCCCCATGTGGTTCTGGGACCTGCTGGGCCGGAGGGTTCCCTTCACTGGTGGATCTGATTCTATGTCATACTCCTCCTCCACCCAGTGTCGGGAAACTGGCCAGCCCACATAGCTCAGGACTCCAAGATCATCCAGCACCCTTATGGTAGCAACTTGTCCTGAATCATAGATAATGTTCAGACAAGACATTTATGAATTTGTGAACTTATATACCACTGGGGACATCAACTTTTATCTAACACCGAGACCATCACCTTTTTGATAAGAGGGGGCTCCTTAAAAATAAATCAGAACGGAGAAATAAAATCAAATACTCATGATAGACCAAAATAAAACAAAAAACCACAGGGAACTTAACAGAAAACCAGGA
This sequence comes from Pongo abelii, assembly GCF_028885655.2. Classification (NCBI taxonomy): domain Eukaryota; kingdom Metazoa; phylum Chordata; class Mammalia; order Primates; family Hominidae; genus Pongo; species Pongo abelii. Next base: position 118,200,409 of record NC_071999.2, read on the forward strand.
AAGACGTCTAGACCCAGAAGAAATCAGATGTCACAAATATTTCAACCCCGTGCACACTGACTCTACACTTTATCTCATGTTCACATGGACCTGCGCCTGGAGCCAATCCTAGTACACTTGTTGCAGGGAGGTTTCTTAGCCCTTCGTTTCATCCTATTGGAAAAAATACACAAATACATGGAGATAGGATTACTGGGCATTTTGTGGGCCAGGTAGAATTTCTGAGCATCTTGTGGGCCAGTTAGAATTTCCGTGGCGTCCGGTGGTTTTTGAAAACTACTTGCCAGGTTAGACCCCCAAGCTCTTACTCACCTGCCTGGCCATGGCACGAAGGACTTTGTTCAGGAGCAGGGAGAGATGCTTTTCCTAGAAGAAATAAGTGGTACCTAGTACCCAGACATCAAGCTTCTTCCCAAAGCCTGTGCACAGAAAGCACGTTGAGCCTCATAAGGACCACACGGCTGAACACCTGCCCATGCCGGGGACTGCGTGAGAGCCCCCACAGTGGCCCGGCAGGGTGGGGGCTACTGTCCCCGTTGTAAGAAGGAGGCAATTCGGCAGACCTAAGCCCGTCTGATTGCAAAGCCCCGGCCCTTCCTTGCGTGCGTCAGGAGTGCTTCTCTATGCTGCCGTGGGGGTCTCCCATGGGGTTCTCTCGGACTCATCTGTTTCTAGAGCAAAAATGTCTTTACACGCAGGACCCAGGCAAAGCAAAACTCCCAGCAGCCAGGCATCCTCCCATCACGCAGAGCCTGGAGTCGCTCACACCCGGGATGCCACTGGGTCAGAAAAGTGCATTTGAATTTCAGGGATTTTAAAACACTAAATGTTTCATGACCTATTAATTAAAAATGTAAAAACTCAAGAGTTACAACTTCCTGGTCTTTCTCCTACCCGGAGTGAGACGGCCCAAGGCATTTAACACATCCTGTTCTCTCCAGCTCTCCCCTTTCAACCTAAAGGGCGTCTCTCCTTTGCTCTTAGGATGTCAGCAAAATGCTGAGACTTAGTGCAGCTGAGAGTGTGCTCTGCACAGCTCCAGTCCACGTTCCCAGGGGCCACTTGGCATCCCCACCACCTGGTCTTCGCCCCAGCCCCGTCTCATCTGCCGCTAGAGTTGGGTAATGTGAGTCCTGGACAGTTGGTTCCACCCGAAGTTGGTGTCCGTGCCCCAGATCCCTAGCAGGGCCCGCCGTGAGCCTGTGCTGAGGTGCCTCTGAGCCATGGAGCTGGGCCCAGCTGGGAACGGGATTCCCACGGAGCCTCTGGTGTTAGGTGTCCAGTTCCCAGGGCCTAGGCTATGTCAGGTCCCACATGGGCAGCATAATCATTCAGATGAGCTGAAATCCATCATATAATGAGTCCCATATGATACTCATCTTGGAGGAGAAATGAATAAATCATTGTGCCCAACAGGAGACTTATTTATGCGCAGCCTGCCCTGGGAAGAGGTGTGGGGGTGCTCTGATGCGCAGTGCCGGGAGACAGCAGCAATTCAGGAATGAATGCACCTTTCTGTCCCGGCCCCCCGAGGCCCTGGCACCTGCTGAAACTAGACCTGGGCACAGGGCACAGCCCCGCAGCTAAAGAAAGGCAGTGGGAACAAAGCCGTCTGCCCTGGCCCCACTCGCCCAGGCTGGGAACGTGCCATGGCTGCACAGATGCCTCCAGAAGCCCCCAAGCCCACAGCCCCTCCTCCTGGGACTTGGCTCCCCTGCGTGGAGCCCCGTCTGTTGAGGCAGTGGGGCCAGGCAATCCGTCACTCTGTCCATTTTGCCTTTCCTCAATAGAATTCTCATTTTTATCCAAGATTTCCCACTGTGTTCAAGGAAAGACAGTGTGGCATCATGCTGAGATGGGGCTTGGGGCACAGGTGCCGGTCTACCTCTTCTCTACCCAGGTGTGACGGAACAGACACTGCTTTGCAGAGTCCCCAGGTGCTGAGGATAAAACCCTTGGTAGGGCCCCACTCGGTAACAGTGGCCGCAATAGGTGCAGGATGGTAAAGTGACCACCACTCAGAAACACTGTGGGGACCTCCGTGCCTCCGGCCCTTTATGGGCCTGGATATGACACAAACAGCTGATGTGCAAGCCCCAGCGTGTCGGAGCCTCCAAGGCCCTGCCTATTCTTGGACAAAGGAAAGGGGATGTGAAGAGAGAGAGGAAGAGGAGAGAGAGGAAAAAGAAAGAGCTTCCTGGTGTTGGCATTTTGACCTGTGTGTGCACGGTGGTGATAATCCAGTGTGAAATCCAATCAGACAAACAAGCCTCAGCTCTCTCAGAAGCAGACGCCCACCGGAGCTGCTGGACTGGCGTCCCAAACACAGAAAGGTTCGCAGAGAAGGACACCATAGTCACCCACAGGTTTTAGCAAATGACTGCTTCCTTCACTGAGAGAGTATTGCATCAGAAGGGTCAGCTTTTCTTTCCCTTTCTCTGTTTCTTTTTATAGAAATAAAATATAGAAACAGAAATGTTCATCACAAAGGAATCATGATCCAGGGGACGGGGGCCGGTTCCTGAGGACACAGAAAGGGTGTGTCTGGGGAGCAAGAGCCGTAGTTTCGGCACCAGACACTGAGGCAGGAGCTGCCGCAGCCGCCCTTGGGGACCCTGAACCTGCCAGTAGAGAGCCAGGTGGGGCGTTCTCTGAGAAGGGTGAATAGAGTTCCCGCCCCCAGCCCTCCTGTTCCTGCTTCCTTTAGGGTCACCGCACTTTCCCTGCAGAGAACACGCTGGGAAGGCTCTGTTGGGACAACAGCTTCTGCAACCGCCGGCGCCCTCCTGGCCGGGTTGCCCCCACGTCTTTTCCCTCTGTGTGCTGGGTGCACACTCTGTTTCCTTGGCTTCTGTATCCGTTCCCTGAAGCTTCCACAGCAAAGCACCTCACTGAGTGGCTTAGACAAGACTCTATTCCAAATAGGGCCACATTCAGAGGCACAGGGGTGAGAACCCCAAAACATGAATTCAGAAGCACAGTTTGACCACAGCAGCCTTTAGCCTGTGTTCTTGGTCCTGGTTTCCCTAGACCTGGCACCTCCAGGCTTTAACCGTCTTCGTTTATGAGCCCCTAATACTTCTGTAAAACTGTGTACCGGCTCGCACATCCTTAGGATGACATTTAAAGTTTTATAGCATACTTTTCTACAGTTGCACTGGATATGTTTTCTAATATATGTTGAAGCAACAGCATTTGCTTGTTTTGTAGAAAATGTTCACCTTATACATTAATTAGAAAATGCAATCTTCATTTTCAAATCAACATGCCAATCAGATGTAATGTCCTCATTAGTCAGGGCATGCTGTGTTATACTACATAATAACCCCAAACCTCCACAATATCACACGAGGCCTCCAGGTTCAAGGCAGCTCAGCCTGGGTGCCTGGGTTGGCAGAGGTTGGCCCAGCTCCCCCAGGGACACAGAGAGCTCGGCTGAGAGAGGCTTCTCAACACATGGCTATGATCGCCACGTTCACGAGAAGGAGTGGAATGCTCGCGCTGGAAGTAACACGCGTCACTTCTGCTCATGGCTTTGTAGTGCCCAAGACCGGTCATAAGACCAGCCCTGGATTCAGAGAGGAAAGAAAGTGAAATGTCATCAGTGCCCAGAAGAAGGACCCAATTGTTTGAAAACAGCCCTAACAATTACAGTCTGACTTCATTTTTAGTTAATGTGTATTAATACATGATCCTGCACAGTCTTCTTTGAATTCTGACTCTGAGATATAGACAGACAGATGGGTGGATGGACAGGTAGTTGGGTAGGTAGGTAAGAAGATAATAGATAGATAGACAGATAGAAAAACAGATGATGGATGGACAGACAGAACGGTCATAGCCTTCCTACCTCCAGTATTTTTGCTCTGTTCCATGGTCTTTCCCTCAGAACCGATGTATTCTCCAATCACCCTCCCAGAGGTTTTTGCTCCCCACAATGATGCACCTTGGTGAACTAAGGGCAGGTGAGAGGTTTGCCTTTCTTTTCAGTGTGAGAGAAGGGAGAACTGGCAGACAGCAGGCACCTTTCCAAGCACATTGGTCTTAGAAAAGAAGCACGAGGAAATTGAAGATCCAGAACTTTATTTTATGAAAGTCACTGGCCCTTGCTTGCACCAGGTAGCTTAGAGATCACGGCCGTGGTCCACACTGCAACACCTACTTGTTCCTGACTGTACTGATTAACCTTTCTGGATTTGACCCACGGCTTCCCTAACCTTCCAGACATGCTTAGTTGCATTCTTTCCAGGGCAGCCCTTGTTCCTACCCTCCTTGGCCCAATTTGAGCCCCAAACCCTGGTGTAATCCTATGATGATTCCTTCAAATAACAGCAATGTTTGAACATTTTCACCATCCACACCCTTTTTTCTAATGAAATCATACAGGAAGCCCATTACAAGACTGAGAAGGGTGAAGCTGGTCTGGCTGAGGAAGGGCCAGGGTGCCGGGGACCCAGGCCCCACCCACAGGCTGCACAAGGCACCCAGAGCAGCCCCTGAGGCAATTCTGCTGACCTGGGAGTCCTGGGAGGCACCTTCTGAGAACCCCCACACAACATCAGGGTGATTACAGGGGTTCACTGGGAAGAGCAGGGGTCCCTTCACACAGAAGCAACTGGATTGCAGCCATGTAGACAGGCCCTCCTCCAAGAGAACCGTCTGCAGCATTTCTGCCCAAGTAGACACGCCGAATACTGTCATTTGGTCACATTCAGGAATCTGGCGGTACTTAAGTCCCTCATTTGCAATAAAGGATTGTGTCAGCATTTCTGTTCTGAATTCCTATTTTCAATGATTTATAATGAAGCATCTTTTTAAAATGGTTTCAGCTGTTTGAGCTATATGCAGCCAAGAGAATAGATCCTAGGGCTTTTTTAGCACTCCACTAACTATGAAATTGTTTGATTTTTACAAAACATATTTAGCAAATTGTTAAAAGTATTGGCTAAACACAGCATTTCATAAATGAAATGTTGAAGTGATCAAGATGTTGAACTTTAAAATCATCTGCTTTCGCTGAACAGTGTCTTTTTTTACAAAGTTCAATAAGAATTTCTAACATAATTTTATACAACATCATAAGTGCATTGCTACATGTTGTAAATATCACGCCATTACACATTCTAATTACCTGATTACATTCATTTACATTAAATTTGTAATTAAATGTAATTTCATGCTTATTGAGTGAAAACCCTTTTGAAACATTGCGATCGTCCTCTCCATCGCAATGTGTGAAACCAAGAGCAGTCCTGACCTGGGATGTCTGCAAAAGCAATTAGCGATTCGCATCCATTAAATCGTGGTCGCTTAAAGACTCTGCAGACAGCAAGATCACGCATCACAGTTAACTATTGTGAAGATGGTGTTGGAGCAAAGATTCTTGTTTCTGCAGCTTTCGTCTTTTGGGGTCTTGGGCTAATGTAGTAAGATGCTGCTTTGGCTTACAAATTAGAAAATTTTGATCTGTATTATGATAGTTATGTTATGGGAAGCAGGCAGTGGAAGTCACCTGACTATATTCTAACCAAGGATTTTTAAGTCATAAGAATCCTTTCTTCATTTGCAACAACTTACAGTCTTTTTCCAAATTCTATCTCCCACCATCACCATAGCAACTACGTCTTATGGCAAGCCTGGGGACATTATCAGATCAACTCGGAGGAGTCTTAGCCCTGAATTTGGCCTTGAATGACTAATTTTATCTTCTCCTTGTGAACGTTTGGCATCATGTGACAGGTCAGCAGCCAAGCTCACGCAGCGAAAGGTTTCTCAGTGGCTCTTGGCTTCCCTTGACACCTTGGTACTGAAGATGGTGTCTGAGTCCTCCCCTGTGTCTCGTGTGGAAAGATCAGGAAAACCCAAACCACTGATGTCTTGAATGCTAAAGATGGAAGAGTGGAGGGAGAGGCAGCATGCCTGGAAATGAGAGAGGGCGGACCTTCCCGTCCAGCAGCCTGAAAGCAGACTTCACCCTGGGGCCGGCCGCTCACAGGAGGCCTGGAATGACCTCTTCGGTTCTGATTGGGGTCCCTCTCCAAACAAACAAAGCAAAACACAAATCGCTTTTCCTGAAGGAGGGGATGGGGGTAGACTTGAGATGCCCAACCTTGGGTATGCATCAGAATTACCCAGCAGGCTTTGTGAAAACCCAGATTGCTGGGCCATTTCCCCAGAGCTGCTGATTCAGGAGGTCTAGGTGGGCCTGAGAACTCGCATGTCTCACGAGCTCCCAGGGAAGCTGCTGCTGCTAGCCCAGGAACCACACTGTGTGAACCTCCCGCCCGGGTGAAGCCTCCTCTCAATCACAGTATCTACACATCTTAAGTGACTCCCAATACAGAGGCCCACTGATCTCAGGAGCAGCACTGGATCCGAATTGCAGATCGTCCACTTGGACCACACGCCCCCTGGCTCCTCTCTGGACCACTGTGCGGCCTCAGAGTGTGCAGGCTGAGCTCACCACCTGGGCCGTGCCTGCCCGCACCTCTGTATGTTCCAAAGAAGAGGGCTCTGGAGGATGGTGGGTAGGAGAGAGTGCCCATTCTATCTGTGCCCCCCACAGCAGGATTGGTAGCTCTGGTTTAGAGAGAGCCTTGTGGCCAAGCATTCACCTGGAAAGAGAAAGGAAATGTCCTCTCTGAGCCACATTCCTCCCAGAAACCGATTTACGGAACAGAAGCAGAGATCACCAGACTGTGGGATCCTGTTCAATAGAGCCAGTCCCGTGAATACTTATTGCGGGCCTGTTACACTGTGCCCAGGAGGAGGCCTGGGACAAACGAGGCCACCAGGTCTCTGGTGGATGTCCGTGGACATAGAGCTGGTCAGTCACTGCGGGAGTGGAAGGAGCACACTAAAGACTGTTGGAGTCCTCAAGGAACCCATGCATTCAAGATTTCTAGGACCAATTCCAGGTCCAAAGAGTGTTCTTGCCTAGTAAAGATGTCCACTTTGGGAATCATATTTTAAAGTGTACATTTCTCACCTAACTCCGTCACAAGTATAGCAGGAAAGTGAGCAATTACATCTTCCTCACATTTGGTTTTAATAATGGAAGTCAATGGTTTGTTTCTTAACTCAGTATGCAAGATTCTCTTGAAATTGAAGACATTCTGTCAATATTAAAAATAAGCAGGTTGGGCGCAGTGGCTCATGCCTGTAATCCCAGCACTTTGGGAGGCCAAGGCAGGCGGATCACGAGGTCAGGAGTTCAAGACCAGTCTGGCCAATATGGTGAAACCCCATATCTACTAAAAATACAAAAATAAGCAGGCTACCATGGCGCAGGCCTGTAATCCCAGCTACTCAGGAGGCTGAGGCAGGAGAATTGCTTGAATCCAGGAGGCAGAGGTTTCAGTGAGCCAAGATCGCACCACTGCACTCCAGCCTGGGTGGCAGAGCAAGACTCTATCTCAAAAATAAATAAGCAAAAAGACATCACCATCAAAATAAGCGCTATTTCTGGAAGCAGAAGGGGGTGGCAGGTGTTACGTAGAACTCACATATAGACTGCTAAGTGCCATTTTACCTTTTTAGCATTGTTGGAAAGAGGTGCAGAGTAATGCATGCAAGGATATTATTTCAAAACTGAGTGATTTCTGACAATGCCAGTAGACTCACAAACAACCGCTAGTCTGTGAACACAGGAACATCAGTGTTCACTTTCCACCCTACTCACTCCGGAGTGCACGGCTGCTCCGAGTGTGCAGAGAAACTCCCTGCGGTGTGGCACCTGCGCGTCTGCGCCTGGCCTCAGTGCTGATGGCTCACGAACTGCAATTTGCTCTCCCTGACTGTTCCCTGCCACAGAAAGGGAAAGGGAGACCCCTGTGAGTGCCCCTTCCCATCAAATAGCTGTGGCTGACACCTCCTGGGGTCACCGAATTTCACAAACAGATCCTACATATATCTAATGATTGATTTTTACGGTATTTTCAGGCAAGCTCAGCACATGTATTGTACCCAACAGGCAAAGGAAAGAGGCGCGAGACTCCAGGGGTGACATGAGGCTTCCACCCTCAAGGGAAGTAATATCACGCACATAACATAAATACATAAACACCAGCAACACAGACCTGCGGAGCCGCCACCTTCTGAGTGGAGAAAGGGAAAGGACGGGCAGCCGGGAGGAGGCTGGGGATGCACGAGGCCACCCGAGCTTCAGGTGCACACCCCTGGGCATAGAGCAGAGCAGGTCCCAGCAGGGGTGGAAGGGGTACAGTTGACTGACATCTCTGAGGTTCCCGAGAAAATAATTTGAGCAAAATCTTGCAAGTTCCATGAGAAAACAAATAACCCTGAATTTCTAGAATAGGTTTGCAATCTAAAGAGGAAATCAGGCATAAAGAGCAACTGTGAAATGGGGAGGTCAGGGAAAGTGTCGGAAGCCCGTACCTCTGCAGGCAGGCAGGTGTGGTACCAGGGCTCCCTCCGGACCGGCACAGCCCCGCTGCCCGTCTGCTCCCAGGCCTTTTGGCAAGGCTCACTAGAAGGAGCCGGCCTCTGCTTGGGGCTCACTCCAGCACCCCATCAGCCCCCCATCTCGAGCCCCTACCTTAGTCTCCCAGTTCGTGCCCTTTTGTTCCCCCTCCCCACCTGCTGCATATCCCAAACTGCCAGAGCACGACTGCCATTCTGTGTTCCGTGCAGAGGGCTTCTATTCTTATCAATGGTTTTAAAAGTAAGCAATTTGATCCTTTTATATTTCTATATAGGAAAAAGAAAAATTAAAACTCTAGTAGGTTTCTTATTTGTTATTATAGCCTGTGAGTAGCTCAGGGCCCTTTAGAGAAAGTTTTCTTGTTTCTCTTTAGGTAAATGGGAATGATATTCGTGTTGCGGGCCTTGGCCTTGAGCAGAACATGCATGCCAGCATTATTTTCTCTAAAATATCAAATCCTTAAGGAAAGATGACCACAGTTGTGGTCAGAGCTATAGCAGCAGCAGCTACTGTTGGTTCCAGGCACTGTTTGTGAGTACTTCATCACTAACCCTCACTGCAACCCCCTGTGGGAGGGACTGAAAATGACCCCATTTTACAGATGGGGAAATTTAGGGTCGTCAAACTGCAGCAACTTTCCCAAGATCACACGGACTAAAGATCTGAGTGGTATTTTCACTGTGTGGCTTGAATATGTGTGAAAACTACATTCCCTCCTCTGTGATACTGACTTTAAGTGTTAACTCATCCTGGGGAGCACTTTGCATCAATAGAAGGAATTCTCATTCTACTTGGGATCCAGGTCCTCTTCTCAATCTGGATCCATTACTATTCTTAAAGCTCCCCTAATCTTCCAGTCTCAAAGCACATTCTTAATGCTTTGGCTCTCGGTGAGCTGGGATGATGGTGGAGAATGGGGCTATTTCCTTGGTGCGGCACCAAGGCCCCAGGTTGTTGGATCTGCTGTGCTTTCTGCCCGAGGCCCATCTGCACGGCCCCAGCCTTCCCTTCTCCCGCACCTTACTTTCTCCTGGTGCACCACATTGTCAGTTGATTGCAGCTCCAGCATTAGACCAAACTGTCTGAGACGTGCGTCTGACATTTCTGAAGCTTAGCAGGTGCAGGAGGAAAAAAAAGGCTCAGCCGCTTTTTAGGGAGTCAGGTGGCATTGTGCAGCAAACAGAAGGCACACGGCGGATTCCGGAGCCCAAATCAGATCCTTTTATGTGTGTAGAATATATCAATTTGGAATGCACAGTTTGAAATTGCTGGTTATAGAATGTGATCCATTTTATTGTAGTATAATTTCCCAGGGGCTGCAATATCCAAATCCCAGCCTAGGGGTGACACGCTCCTGCTCAGGTTTCTCTCTCCGGAAATCATCACCTGGTGCTCTGAGAACCGGGGTCTGTAGGACACGCCATTCCTGCTCCCTGTTTTAATGTGGGAAACACTCTGGGGGCCTTGGGTCTTCTGAACCACCTGCCTGGTTGCTTCATGCTGCTGCTTAGGGCCTTTCAGAATGGATTTGTATTTATGCTCTCACTCCCTTCTTACTGATTTCTGCTTAACTAAACTTCCATGCCAACAAAACAGTGGGAAGATCCCTAGATTGTAGCATCTGTCCCATCTCTCTTGAGCTCAGAGGCCACAGTTCTTTGGACTTTGCCTGCCTGCCTTGAAACTGTGCCCAGCTCAGAGGGGAGGATTTGGTTCAGCATCACAGCCCTCCACGGAAGTGCCCCTGGAAAATGTGATGGCTGTGGCCACCGAGTCCACTCAACCCACAGATAAAAAGATGGGCCTTCATTCATGTGGTCAAGGAAGCTGCAGCCATGACATTATCATCAGGGGAGGCAAGGAGGGGTGCTCCCTGGGGGAACGGCAGAGACAGAAGGGACTGTCTCAGGGAGGGTGGGAGGGTCCTGAGCTCTGGGCTGTTCCTGGCCCCTCCAGCCCAGTGTGAAGTGGGAGCTTGAGTCTCATCCCAGTGGCCGCAGGTCGGAAGTCAGCCCTCCTAGGCCGGGAAGGCACTTTGCCATCTGTCTCTCTGGATCACGGTATCCACCTGTGGACAACTGTGGGGGGTGCGGCCAGAGGCGGAGGCCCAGCCCCTGCTACCTCCGCAGCTTACTGTCTTCATCTCAGGTGCAGCGCTCCACACGGCTACTGCCACCAGGCATTAGCCTGGTGCAATCACAGGAGTGGACTCCAGGGCCAATTTCTTTTCTATTTCCTCTTTCACTGCCATTTTTGAACCAACAGGAGAAAAACATGCATAGAAGGCTTTATCTTAGAAAGAAACAAACAAATAAATGGGGAAGGGGGAAGAAGGAAGGAAAGACAGGAAACTTGGAAGGAAGAAAAAGGGAGGCATGGAGGGAGGAAAGAAGGGAAGAAGGGAAAAGAGAGAAAGGGAGAGTTAATTTTCATTGATTATTTTAGTCATTAAAATAAAGAATAAAGAAAGTCACATTAAATAAGGCAAACAAATTAAAATACTTGATAACTATGCTTCTAATTTTCCCATTATTTGTGACTTTTGTTATAAATTGCAACCCTAAGTGGTTAAGGTAGCTCTAAACACTCAGCCTTTCCTTCGTTTCTTCTCTGATTTTTACCTTAGACCCACATATTCCTTGTAGACATTGATTTATTTCCCTGAGGTGAACACCATCCAATTTTTTTTTTTTTTTTTTGAGAAGGAGTCTTGCTCTTTCACCCAGGTTTGAGTGCAGTGGCGCTATCTCGGCTCACTGCAAGCTCCGCCTCCCGGGTTCATGCCATTCTCCTGCCTCAGCCTCCCGAGTAGCTGGGACTACAGATGCCCGCCACCACGCCTGGCTAATTTTTTGTATTTTAGTAGAGACGGGGTTTCACCATGTTAGCCAGGATGGTCTCGATCTCCTGACCTTGTGATCCGCCCACCTCGGCCTCCCAAAGTGCTGGGATTACAGGCGTGAGCCACCGCGCCCAGCTCACCATCCAATTTTTTACAAGTAGAGTAAATATGGGTCATAAGATCCCTCAGATGAGTTACAGAATTAAAATTCAGGAAGTGGTTTGTGGCCCCGCCTGTGGATGCCCGCCATGGACTTTATTCTGTGGATGCCCAATGTGGACTTTTATCCTAGGGTCCTTGTGGGGAGCAACCTCATGTGCTTCCTTCAAATCTTTTTCCTGTTTGTTTGCTATCCTATCTTACGACCTTTTTTTTTTTTTCTTTGAGATAGAGTCTCACTCTGTTGCCCAGGCTGGAGTGCAGTGGTGTGATCTCGGCTCACTGCAACCTCTGCTTCCCGGGTTCACACCATTTTCCTGCCTCAGCCTCCCAAGTAGCTGGGACTACAGGTCCCCATCACCACGCCCGACTAATTCTTTGTATATTTAGTAAAGAGTGGGTTTCACCATGTTAGCCAGGATGGTCTCAATCTCCTGACCTCATGATCCACCTACCTCGGCCTCCCAAAGGTATCTTACCAGTTTCTAAACAAAAATGGCATTGCATCCTCCACACAGCTTCACAACTTGATTTTTTACTTCATCATACATTGTGGCGGTCCTTCCACATCAGCATGTTCATCCATTTTACTCTTTTGATTTTTAATGGCTGCATCATATTTCTTGTCTGAATGATTTTGTAATTTTTTGTTTTGTTTTTACCTTTTTGTTTTGAAATGATTATAGAATCACACGAAGTTGCAAAGATAATACAGAAAGGTGCCATGTACCCTTCACCAAGTTTTCCCCAATGGTTACATTTTATGTAATGATAGTACAATATCAAAGCCAGGAAATTCATATGGGCACAGTCCATGTTTGTGTCTGTACCATTTTATCACATGTGTAGATTCGTACAGCCCCTACTTCAACCAAGATACAGAACAATTCCATTGTCACAAAATCTCCTTCATGCTAGCTCTTTACAGGCACAGCCATGTCACTATATCCAACTATGCCTAACCCCTAACCACTCATCTGTTCTCCGTCTCTATAATCTTGTCATTTTGAGAATGTTATGCAAATGGAATCTAACAGCACATGCCCTTTGAGACTAGCTTTTTTGACTTAGCTTAATGTCCTTGAGGTCTCTGTCCAGGTTTTTGCCGGTGTCAAGAGTTTGTTTCCTTCTATTGCTGAGTAGTATTCCATTGTACAGATGTACCCACCATCTCTTTTTAAATGACCTATGAACTCAAAGTTATTTTTACGTTTTTAAATTTTTTTATTTCCATAGGTTATTGGGGAACAGGTGGTGTTTGGTTACATGAGTAAGTTCTTTAGTGGTGATTTGTGAGATTTTGGTGCACCCATCAGCCAAGCAGTATACACGGCACCCAATTTGTAGTCTTTTATCCCTTGCCCCTTTCTCACCCTTTCCCCTTGAGTCCCCAAAGTCCATTGTGTCATTCTTATGCCTTTGCATCCTCATAGCTTAGCACCCACTTATGAATGAGAACATACAATGTTTGATTTTCCAATCCTGAGTTACTTCACTGAGAATAATAGTCTCTAATTTCATCCAGGTTGCTGCAAATGCCATTAATTCATTTCTTTTTATAGCTGAGTAGTATAGCACTATATATATAAATATATATATATAAATATATATATATACACACACATATACATATATATTACAGTATTCCATCATATGTATATATATATGTGTTCCTTGTAGATTCTGGATATTAGTCCTTTGTCAGATATATGGATTGGAAGATTTTCTCCCACTCTGTGGGTTGTCTGTTTACTCTGCTGATGATTCATTTTGCTGTGCAAAAGCCCTTTAGTTTAATTAGGTCCCAGCTATTTATCTTTGTTTTTATTGAATTTGCTTTTGGGTTCTTGGTCATGAATTCCTTGCCTAAGTTAATGTCTAGAAGGGTTTTTCCAAAGTTATCTTCTAGAATTTTTGTAGTTTCCTGTCTTAGATTTAAGTTATTGATCCATCTTGAGTAGATTTTTGTATAAGGTGAGAGATGAGGATCCAGTTTCATTTTCCTACATGTGGCTTGCCAATTATCCCAGCACCATTTGTTGAATAGGGTGTCCTTTCCCCACTTTGTGTTTTTGTTTGCTTTGTCAAAGATCAGTTGGCTGTAAGTATTTGGGTTTATTTCTGGGTTATTTATTCTGTTCCACTGGTCTATGTGCCTATTTTTACACCAGTACCATGCTGTTTTGGTGACTATGGCTTTATAGTATAGTTTCAAATCAGGTAATGTGATGCCTCCAGATTTGTTCTTTTTGCTTAGTCTTGCTTTGGCTATGCAGGCTCTTTTTTGATTCCATATGAATTTTAGGATTGTTTTTTCTAGTTCTGTAAAGAATGATGGTGGTATTTTGATGTGAATTGCATTGAATCCGTAGATTGTTTTTGGCAGTATGGTCATTTTTACAATATTGATTCTACCCATCCATGAGTATAGGATGTATTTCCATTTGTTTGTGTCATCTGTAATTTCTTTCAGCAGTGTTTTGTACTTTTCCTTGTAGAGGTCTTTCACCTCCTTGGTTAGGTATATTTCTAAGTATTTCATTTTTTTTACAGCTATTGTAAAGGGGGTTAAGTTCTTGATTTGATTCTCAGCTTGGCTGCCGTTGGTGTATAGAGAGCTACTGATTTGTGTACATTAATTTTGTACCTGGAAACTTTGCTGAATTCTTTTTTCACTTCCAGGAGCTTTCTGGAGGAGTCTTTAGGGTTTTCCAGGTATACAATCACATCATCAGAAAACAGTGACAGTTTGACTTCTTCATTACCAATTTGGATGCCCTTTATTTCTTTCTCTTGTCTGATTGCTCTGGCTGGGACTTTCAGTACTATGTTGAAGAGAAGTGGTGAAAGTGGGCATCCTTGTCCTGTTGTAGTTCTCAGAAGGAAATCTTTCAATGTTTCCCCACTTGGTATTATGTTGGCTGTGGGTTTGTCACAAATGGCTTTATATTACATAGAGGTATGTCCCTTGTATGCTGATTTTGCTGATAGTTTTAACCACAAAGGATGCTGAATTTTGTCAAATGCTTTTCCTGCATTTATTGAGATGATCATGTGATTTTTGTTTTTGATTTTTGTTTGTGTGGTGTATCACATTTATTGACTTGCGTATCTTGAACCATCCCTGCATCCCTGGTATGAAGCCCACTTGATTGTGATGGATTATCTTTTTGATATGTTGCTGGATTCTGTTGGCTAGTATTTTGTTAAGGATGTTTGCATCTATGTTCATCAGGGATATTGGTCTGTAGTTTTCTTTTTTGGTTATTTCCTTTCCTGGTTTTGGTATTAGGGCAATACTGGCCTAATAGAAAGATTTATGGAGGATTTCCTCTTTCTCTATCTTGTGGAATAGTGTTGATAGGATTGGTGCCAATTCTTCTTTGAATGTCTGGTAGAATTCAGCTGTGAATCCATCTGGTCCTGGACTTTTTTTTGTTGGTAATTTTTGTATTACCATTTCAATCTCGCTGCTTGTTATTGATTAGGGTATCTAATTCTTCCTTATTTAAGCTAGGAGGATTGTATCTTTCCAGGAATTTATCCATCTCCTCTAGGTTCTCTAGTTTATGCATGTAAAGGTGTTAATAGTAGCCTTGAACGATCTTTTGTCTTTCTGTGGTATCAGTTGTAATACCTCCCATTTTGTTTCTAATTAAGCTTATTTGGATTTTCTCTCTTCTTTTCTTGGTCAATCTTGCTAATGGTCTGTCCATTTTATTTATCTTTTAAAAGAATCCGCTTTCTCTTTTATTCATCTTTTGTAATTTTTTTTGTTTGTTTCAATTTCATTTAGTTCTGCTCTGATCTTGGTTACTTTCTTTCTTCTGCTGGGTTTGGGTTTGGTTTGTTCTTGTTTCTCTAGTTCCTTATAGTGTGACCTTAGATTGTCTGCTTTTGCTCTTTCAGACTTTTTGATGTAGAAATTTAGGGCTATGAACTTTCCTCTTAGCAACACCTTTGCTGTATCCCAGAGGTTTCAATAGGTTGTGTCACTATTGTCATTCAGTTTGAACAATTTTTTAAATTTTCATCTTGATTTTACTGTTGACCCAATGATCATTCAAGGGCAGGTTATTTAATTTCCATGTATTTGCATAGTTTTGAATGTTCCTTTTGGAGTTAATTTCCAGTTTTATTCCACTGTGGTCTGAGAGTGCTTGGTATAATTTCCATTTTCTTAAATTTATTGAGGCTTGTTCTGTGGCCTATCATATGGTCTATCTTGGAGAAAGTTCCATGTGCTGATGAATAGAAAGTATATTCTGTGGTTGTTGGATAGAATGTTCTGTAAATATCCGTTAAGTCCATTTGTCCCAGAGTATAGTTTAAATCCGTTGTTACTTTGGTGACTTTCTGTCTTGATGACCTGTCTAGTGCTGTCAGTGGAGTATTGAAGTCCCCCACTGTTATTGTGTTGCTGTCTATATGATTTCTTAGGTCTAGTAGTAACTGTTTTATAAATTTGGGAACTCAGTGTTAGGTGGATATATATTTAGGATTGTGATATTTTCCTGTTGGACAAGACCTTTTATCATTACATAATGTCCCTCTTTGTCTTTTTTAACTGCCGTTGCTTTAGAATTTGTTTTGTCTGATATGAGAATAGCGACTCCTGCTTGCTTTTGGTGTCTATTTGTATGGAATAACTTTTTCTATCCCTTTACCTTAAGTTTATATGAGTCCTCATGTGTTAAGTGAGTTTCTAGAAGACTGCAGATAGTTGGCTGGTAAATTCTTATCCATTCTGTGATTCTGCATCTTTTAAGTGGAGCATTTAGGCTATTTACATTTAACATTAGTATTGAGATGTGAGGTACTATTCCATTCGTCATGCTATTTGTTGCCTGTATACCTTGGTTTTTGTGTGTGTGTACTTTTTTTACGTTAGTATTTTTGTTTTATAGGTCCTATGAGATTTATGCTTTAAAAAGGTTTTGTTTTGATGTGTCTCCAGGACTTGTTTTAAGATTTACAGCTCCTTTTAGCAGTTCTTATAGTGATGGCTTGGTAGTGGCAAATTCTCTCAGCATTTGTTTGCCTGAAGAAGACTGTATCTTTCCTTCAGTTATGAAGCTTAGTTTCACTGGATACAAAATTCTTGGCCAATAAGTGTTTTGTTTAAGGAGGCTGAAGATAGGGCCCCTATCCCTTCTAGCTTGTAAGGTTTCTGCTGAGAAATCTGCTGTTAGTCTCATAGGTTTTCCTTTATAGGTTACCTGGTGCTTTTGCCTCACAGATCTTAAGATTCTTTCCTTTGTCTTAACTTTACATAACCTGATGACAATGTGCCTAGGAGATAATCTTTTTGTGATGCATTTCCCAGGTGTTCTTTGAACTTCTTGTATTTGGATGTCTAGGTCTCTAGCAAGACCAGGGAAGTTTTCCTCAATTATTCCCCCAAATATGTTTTCCCAACTTTCAGATTTCTCTTTTTCCTCAGGAACACCGTTATTCTTAGGTTGGATCGTTTAACATAATCCCAGATTTCTTGGAGGCTTTGTTCATATTTTCTTATTCTTTCTTCTTCATCTTTGTTGGATTGGATTAATTAGAAAACCTTGTCTTCGAGCTCTGAAATTTTTTCTTCTGCTTCGATTCTATTGCTGAGACTTTCCAGAGCATTTTGCATTTCTATAAGTGTGTCCATTGTGTCCTGACATTTTGTTTTTTATTTATGTTATCTATTTCATTGAAGATTTCTCCCCTCATTTCATGTATCTTTTTTAAAATTTATTTCCTTAAATTGGGTTTCACCTTTTCTGGTGCCTCCTTCATTCGCTTAATAACTGACCTTCTGAATTCTTTTTCAGGTAGGTCAGAGATTTCTTCTTGGTTTGGATCCACTGCTGATGATCTAGTGTGTTTTTTTTTGGGAGGGGGGTGTTAAAGAACCTCGTTTTGTCATATTATCAGAGTTGTTCCTTCTCATTTGAGTAGGCTCTGTCAGAGGGAAGGTCTAGGGCTCAAGACTGTTGCTTAGATTCTTTTGTCTCATGGGGTGTTCCCTTGATATAGTACTCTCCCCCTTTTCCTAGGGATGTGGCTTCTTGAGAGCCGAGCTGTAGCAATTGTTATCTCTCTTCTGTATCTAGCCAACCAGCAGGTCTACCAGGCTCTGGGCTGGTACTGGGAGGTGTCTGCACAGAGTCCTGTGATGTGAGCCATCTGTGTGTCTCTCAGCTGTGGATACCAGTACCTGCTCCAGTGGAGGTAGCAGGGGGGTGAAATAGACTCTGTGAGGGTCCTTAGTTTTGCTTGTTTAATGAACTATTTTTGTGCTGGATGGCGTCCTGCTGGGAGGTGACATTTTCAAGACAGCATCAGCTGCGGTAGTATAGAGAGAATCAAGTGGTGGGCGGGGCCCTAGAACACCCAAGAGTATATGCCCTTGGTCTTCAGCTACCAGTCTGGGTAAGAAAAGGCCATCGGGTGGGGGCAGGGCTAGGTGTGTCTGAGCTCAGACTCCTTGGGCAGGTCTTGCTGTGGCTGCTGTGGGAGATAGGGGTATGGTTCCCAGGTCAATGGAGTTATGTTCCTAGGAGAATTATGGCTGCCTTTGCTGTGTCATGCACGTTGTCAGGGAAGTGGAGGAAAGCTGGCTGTCACAGGCCTCACCCAGCTCTTACGAAACCCAGAAGGCTGGTCTCACTCCTACCATGCCTTCCACAACAGGACCAAGTCTGTTTCCAGGCAGTGGGCAAGCATGGCTGAGAACTCACCCCAGGCTACCAGCCTCCCAGCCTCCCAGCTGCAAAAGCAAGTAAGGCTTTCGTGCTTCCCCACCTGTGGAGTCTGCTGACCGGATTCACACCCTCCCCTAAGTTCTGGCCAGGAGGCTTCTTGTTCAGTTGGAATTGTTACAAAGTTCATTTGGAGGTTTCCTTCTCCCTGTAGCCTTTTCCCGGTTCCACTGGCAGCCCTCCCCAGGTAGCCCTGTGAGACAAGTCAGAAATGGCTTCCCTGGGAACCCAGCAACTCCACAAGGCCTTTCCTGCTGCTTCCTCTACCCCTGTATTTTGTTCAGCTCTCTAAATTGGCTCAGTTCCAGGTAAAGTCAGAATCTTCTCCCGTGATCTAGACCTTCAGATTCCCCCGTGAGGGTGTGTGTTTGGAGGTGGATGATCTTCCTTTCCTGCTTCCACAGTTTGGGCACTCACAGTATTTGGGGTGTCTCCTGGGTCCTGCAGGAGCAATCCACTTCCTTCAGAGGGTCTGTGGGTTCTCTCGGCTTTCCTGAATTATTCCTGCAGTAGTTCTGGAGCAAAAGTTCGTGATGCGAGTCAACACATGTTGCTCTGTCCATCTGAGTGGGAGCTGCAATCTAGTCATGCCTCCTGTCCGCCATGATCCCTCCAAAGTCCCTGTAATTTATTTTTTAACCATTCTGTAAGTGAGGGTCATTAGAGTTACTTCCAATTTTTTTTCTGATAATCATTCCCAGTGCTTCCAGACAATGCCGTGATGAGCGTTATCTCCCAGGTGTTACACTTCGGGAGTGTTTCTGTAGCGTGAATTCCTAGGAGTAGAAATGTGAACCACTGTGAACAATGAAATGTTAACACTGCTGCCAGTGGTGCTGCCTGCCCAGTTTTTGCCACTCTCGTCTTAGTGCCCATCAGTTAGGGTCCGTTCCCATTTCTACCATCTTGCAAACATGACCAGCAAGTCCTCACAAACACCAAACCTTTTCATTTCCCAACCTAAAAACAATACCCCAGTGTCAACATAATCCATAAGTTTGGGGAAAAAATGGGTGTTTTTCCCCAGTGCAATTTCCTCCAGGCCCAGGATGCCTTGCAGATGTTGCAATGGAAGCTCTGGTTTCTCAGCTCCAAGGCTCATCTTTACGTGTGTGTGTGTGTGTGTGTGTGTGTGTGTGTGTGTGTGTGTGTGTGTTGTTTATTTTGTTTCCTTGGTGAAAGGCTGATGACTAAATTAAAAGCTTTCCTGAATTCCGTCGGTTGACTCTAGCTTTCCCCTAGCTGTGCACTTTGAAGGTTTAGCTGCGCGTTCCAAGCAGCTGGTGCCCAGGGCTCCCCTGTTTCCATCTGCTGAGTGAGGGCACCTGCCAGGCGGCCATCAGCTCCTGAGGGCCTGGAGGTGGGAAGGGCTTTGTACCCACTGAGTGGCCCCTTCAGGGCTGCAGGCTCCCTGGCTTCGGGTCTCTGTGCAATGATCAGGCAGAGGAAATCTGGGAGCAAGCTCAGACATGCTGTGCTGTCCTCGGACCTGTGTGTTTCTAGGTGGCCTGACTCACAGGGTAAGCTTGAGGAGTGAATGAATCCTATGGACTAATGTTTGTAAACTGTGTAAAAAGCACCTTGCAAGGTAAGCACTAAAGAAGTGTTTTCAGAATGAAGAAGTAAAATAGGAGGAAAGCCTTCTTGCATTATTATTATTATTATAACATAAACACTAGATCTTTATCAGTTCTTTAAAGTGGGCTGAATTCTTCATTTTTTTCCCTAGTCAATTAAATGAGTGTTTAACAAATCCTTCATTTATCAGGTTAAACATACAATAAAATTCAGATTTACCAGAGAGGATTCATACCTGAATAAACTGTGATTTCACAAGCAAGAGAATAATTTACTTTTTTATTAGGGAAATTGACCATTGGCAGTAATAGGTAAATAAGAACCAAACAAGGTAATACTAGGGGTTTATTTTTAACTCCTATCCTTTACACAATTAGAAGAGAGAACAATACAAGAAAACCCATGCAACCTTCCATCCAGCAATTATCAATATTTTACCATCATGTTTTAGCAGTTTCCCCTCCCAATTTGACTTTGTTTTTTTCTAGATTATGTTAGAGGAGTGCCTTTCAAACTTTCATATGCCTCTGCAACACCCGGGCATGGTGCCGAAGTGCAGGTTCTGTTAGCAGGCCTGGGAGAGACCTGAGACTCTGCGTTTCTAACAGGATCCTGAGCCCACCTCCCAGGTGGCGCAACTGCACTGGCCAGATTTTAAGGCAAAACACGGCCATCAGATCAATTGCAGACACCAGGTACTTTTTTAAGTATAAAAGAAAATAAAGAAATAAATTCAGACTAGTGTCCTCTACCTCCTGCACACACATCTCAGCATTTTATAACGAGAATGGGCATCCAGCGTGATGACTCACAGGACTGTGAGATTTAGAACAAGCCAAACAGAGTAAATGTGTTTTCCATATTCACAAAGGCAGAAAAAATATATCCTCACATATTTTACAAAGATTTCTAACAGCACCTCTCAAAAACAAGAATCATATCTGGGTTAATTGTGCTAAGCAGGAAAAATACGTAAGATCTGGGTTAATTGTGCTAAGCAGGAAAAATATGTAAGATCTGGGTTAATTGTGCTATGCAGGAAAAAAATACAAGATCTACATAAATGCCTCATTTTCTAAGCGTTCCCATTCATTGGATTTTCCTGCTGGGTGGAGTCTCAGAGTTGGAGCTCTGGCAGGCACAGCCCTGGGCCGGGGCTCCAGCATCCGTTAGTGTCCCCGCCTGCGGGGAAGCTGCTCTGCCGCTCACCTCGCTCCACTTCTCCTACAGGTGTGTTTCCACGGCATCTGCATTAATTTCCTCCTGTGGCAGGGATTTTAGCTGGTCCCCAAAGGAACATTTTTTATTTTAATGGTTATAAATTTATTCTAATCTGTACTAGGGAAAAAACCCCTAAAACTAGCACTTCAAAGTGATAATTTCCCAAGTATTATTGCTAAGTACAAAAAAAAATGAGCCAATTTGAAGTCAACCTAAAAAAATATTAAGTAAATAGCAGTAAAGGTGGTTGGGGCTGTGGTGAGAGTTGTGGGCTGGTCATTGATGGCAGGACCCCAAGAGGCTACCACGCCCCATCATCTGCACGTGAGGGAGGTCAGTGCACTCCAGCCTGCCTGAGTAAGGACATCTCTACTCTCTCAGCACCTAGTTTCCTGGACATGCATGTGTGCTCACTCGCACACACACACACACAGACATACATACTCACACAGAGACACACACACAGACATACACACTCACAGACACACACACAGACATACACACTCACAGAGACACACACAGACATACTCACACAGACACACAGACATACACACTCAGAGACACACATACACAGACATACACACTCAGAGACACACACAGACACACACTCAAATATACACACTCAGAGACACACACACACACAGATATACAGAGACACACAGACATACACACACACTCACACAGAGACACACAGATACAGACATACACAGAGACACACACACACATACTCAGACAGAGACACACATACAGACATACACACTCACACAGAGACACACAGACATACACACTCACACAGAGACACACACACACACAAACATCTTTTCTATTTCTCATTGAATAGATACAGAATGACACATAGAATCATCCGCTTATTTAAATTTTCTGGTTAACTGATAGTTAACCCTGATCTCTTTTTTATTTCAATAATTCAGTT
This sequence comes from Pongo abelii, assembly GCF_028885655.2. Classification (NCBI taxonomy): domain Eukaryota; kingdom Metazoa; phylum Chordata; class Mammalia; order Primates; family Hominidae; genus Pongo; species Pongo abelii. The sequence continues at coordinate 118,222,329 of NC_071999.2, forward strand.
TAAAATTTTTGAAAAAAATTTTCATCATCTACATATGTTTATTTATAAGATTTTTTTAAACTATAGAACTAACTTAACTCATGCTTGTTTTAAACAAAAGTGCAAACAGAAAGAATGTATATGATTTAAAAAAAACAAAGCAAGCCAAAAAAACATAGCAACTGCATCCTAGGAAATGAAACTTAATTCCAGTCTCTCTCATTGCACACACACACATGCACACATTTGTGGACTGTGTAATTGTGTGCCTGTGTAGCACCCTCCTTGCACAATTGTCCCGGGTAGAAATTTCAGTTATCTCAGCTTAGTTAAATAACACCAGTTTCCCAAATTTCACTTACCATGGTATATGAGCTACAAATAATTGCATGGAATACAAACTTCAGTGCTAGCTCCTCAGTCATAAGTCACAGCTGTGTCTGTCACTGAGTTCCTGCACAGACAGCAAAGCATGCAGTTGTGCCACCTCCTCATCTCCTAGGGATACCCCTACGGCATGGTGCAAAGATGCATTCTCAACAGAGGGGATTGACTGGCAAAGACAGAGTGCACCAAAGAACTGGAAACTGGTAACAAGGAAAGGGAAATTCAAACTGAACAGAAACGAGGTTTAAGAATAAAGCGCAACTGTGATACGAGGGACACTGCCCTTGGGCAGCTCGGAGGAATCGTGTCAGTGTGATGAGGGCAGTGGCTGTCACAGGATGGAGGCATCCCGGGGAAATGAGGCTGGCAAGACACTTCACGTGAAAGGAACACTCAAGTTTCCTGGCCCTAAGAGTGCAAAGAGCAAAATACTGAGAAAGGAATCAGAATTCTCCAAGGCATAGAGAACATGCTCGCTCTAGACTGTAAGTTACACAGAGAGACAAAAAGCAAGCCCTGCTCTTGGTAGTTTTTAACAAAGAAACAAAACATTATTTCCCAGCATTTCCATTGTTTTAAACTACAGTGCACAAACAACCCCATCAAAAAGTGGGCGAAGGATATGAACAGACACTTCTCAAAAGAAGACATTTATGCAGCCAAAAAACACATGAAAAAATGCTCATCATCACTGGCCATCAGAGAAATGCAAATCAAAACCACAATGAGATACCATCTCACACCAGTTAGAATGGCAATCATTAAAAAGTCAGGAAACAACAGGTGCTGGAGAGGATGTGGAGAAATAGGAACACTTTTACACTGTTGGTGGGACTGTAAACTAGTTCAACCATTGTGGAAGTCAGTGTGGCGATTCCTCAGGGATCTAGAACTAGAAATACCATTTGACCCAGCCATCCCATTACTGGGTATATACCCAAAGGACTATAAATCATGCTGCTATAAAGACACATGCACACGTATGTTTATTGCGGCACTATTCACAATAGCAAAGACTTGGAACCAACTCAGATGTCCAACAATGATAGACTGGATTAAGAAAATGTGGCACATATACACCATGGAATACTATGCAGCCATAAAAAATGATGAGTTCATGTCCTTTGTAGGGACATGGATGAAATTGGAAATCATCATTCTCAGTAAACTATCACAAGGACAAAAAACCAAACACCGCATATTCTCACTCATAGGTGGGAATTGAACAATGAGAACACATGGACACAGGAAGGGGAACATCACACTCTGGGGCCTGTTGTGGGGTGGGGGGAGGGGGGAGGGATAGCTTTAGGAGATATACCTAATGCTAAATGGCGAGTTAATGGGTGCAGCGCACCAGCATGGCACATGTATACATATGTAACTAACCTGCACATTGTGCACATGTACCCTAAAACTTAAAGTATAATAATAATAAAAAAACTACAGTGCACTAAACATTAAATATTACAAATATATAATTATTTTTCACTGTCTATACAGGATAACTGACAGTAAGAGAGTTTTTAATGGTTTAACAACAACTTCAGTGGTCCCTGAACACCTGGAATGTCCCTGTTGATGACAAAGATTACTCTGCCCGGCTTCAGCTGGCATGGCCAGTGTTAGGCTCTGGCCCCACTGTGCAGAGTGAGGACTGCTTGTGTATTCAGAATGGAACTATTCTGCATTTAGTTCTTCTCACAACACATGGTACCTTTTGTTCTGTGCCAGTGCCCATACACATACCTTGTTCTTTTCCATTGTTGTGTAGGAACTGACTGGATTCCATAGGGTTGCCGTTCTTTACTGAACAAACCTTTCTTGATGGATTTTAGGAAGCCCCATTTTTAATTTGCTTTTTGCTATTACAGACTACCACAGAAGAGCACACGTGCCTGTGAGTGTGCATGTGCACATGCACACACAGTCACACAATCACACACACAACCACACACACACAATCACAAAATCACACACACAGAATCACAAAATCACACACACAGAACCACACTCGCACACAATCACACAGTCACACACTCGTACAATAACACATATACACACAGACACTCACAATCACACACACACTCATACACACACAGCACCAGCTCCTGCTGCTGCCCAGGCTGAAGTGCGCCCCTCCAGGCAGGAGCTCAGCCTGACCCCTCCTGCAGTCAGCTGGTTGGTCTTCCTCACCCTCCTCGCCTTCCTCTAACACTTGCTCCTAAGGTGGTAGTGAGTCTTTTCCGAGGCCAGTGTTGTGATCTCTTGTCCTGAGCTTGGTGATCCTGGACGATGGGCTTACCCTCTCTGGGCTCTAGTTTTCTCATCTATAAAATGGGGGTAATGGTATGGAATACATGGCTCTCAGAATTGTTTTGGGATTAAAAAACAACAAAAGCAGAGAGAGGTCCTCCTTTGTGTGGGCTTGTGGCCAGTGTCCTGTGACACTTCTAGGCCAGTTTCCCAGCCTCCGCACAATTGACATCATGGGCTGGATGAGTCTTTGCTTTGCGAGGCCTGCCCTGTACTTTGTGGCATGTTTGGCAGCACCTCACAACCTCTACAATTAAATACCAGGAGCTCTCTTGCACCGTGACAATGTAAGATGTCTCCAGACATTGCCAAGTATCCCCAGATACAAAATTGTCCCCAATTGAGAACCACTGGTATAAGGTTATATCCCTTTGCTTTCAATATTATTTTATTTTCTACATCAAATTCTTAGCACAGATTAGGGTAGGGTTACCTGGTGTCACAGACTCAAATAGTCACAGGGGCACAAAAAGCCATTCCAGAAAAACAGAGCAAATGAACAGGAAAAACAGTATTTCTAGGATAATTGGAGGAATGTGAAGCAGAGTATTAGATGAATTATTGTTCGTATTGAAAAGTGTGATGATGGTATCTGAAGTTCTATGGTGGCTTTGATTTATTTTGGAAGGCTTTATCAAAAAAACAGAAAAACCCACAGATGACAGGAGTACCTTGGGGGGAAACGGAACAGGGCCCAGAGGGTGCTCGGTCTGCAGGGGAGAAGCAGAAACGGAGTTTTGGTCACGGTGATTGGACGCATGTGGAGACGCCGGTGGTTGAGTCCGAGAGGGAAGTGGGCGTTGGGAGGGAAGTCAAGGAAGGGTCTAGGGCAGGGTTCTCCCCACACGGGCTGTGCCTGCGCAGAATATCCAGAAAGACAAAATTCCAAAAAGAGCTCAGACATGGCATCTCACCCACCCTGGTTCAAATCCTGGTCTTACCTCTTCCTGCTTGCGTGAGTTTAGGCAGGGCACCGGCTCTCTCCCAGCCTCTGTCTCCACCTGCGTACCAGGGGCTGGTTCATGCCCTGCCTGAGGACCAAACAGGCGAGGCATAAATGCCCGGGCGCACAGGATCTGCCCACGGCCAGCACTCCCAGGAAGGGCACTGTCAGTGCTGGAAGAAGCAGAAACCACATGGCTGGGTGAGGGCCCCAAGGAGGCAGGTTGGGTGGCAAGGGAAGGGGGTCGAGGACAAAGCCCTGAGAAATGCCACCATCTACGGGATGGAGAAAAAGGGGCAGAAGAAATAGACGTGAGTGGGTCTGAGGGGAAGGAGCGTGTCCTGAGCCAGGGAGCTCGGCGCTTCACAAACTGGGTGGCCACACTGAGCTGGGATTCTAAGCAAGCCACCAAACTTCACTACAAATGTATCCACGGAATACACTGGGTTATTCTCAAATCATCTTTTTTATGTATCCACGGAATACACTGGGTTATTCTCAAATCATCTTTTTTGTTTCTGATGTTGCAATTAAAGGACTTCATTTGGATTCGTTTTGTCCGCTTCCTGTTTACCCCATTGGTGGAGGAAGGATTCCCACCCTAGGACAATGAAGACAAACACCCAACACCACATGCTGGACAGACAAGATCAGCGCAGGTTATTACTCACTGATGGTCAGCACCGGTTACTAGTCACCCATGGTCAGCACTGGTTACTAGTCACCCATGGTCAGCACGGGTTATTACTCACCAACACAGCCTCAGGGAAGAGGACACACACCCCATGCAGGCCACACAGGGCTCCATGCAGGACAGACACAGCCTCAGGCACCACGGGCGGTAGGCTCCATCGGAACGAGAGGGTGGGGTCCCTGGTCCTTGCCGAAGGTGTGACGGGCTTCTTTGAGGCATTCTGGGGCTGACAGCATGAAGGCAGCTTCTCTGGGACCAGCAGGCCCTGTGCCCGTCCCTGGGGAGGAGGTGGCTGGCTGGCCACTCATCCACAGTTGCAGGGTGGAGAGAGGAGCTGGCAGGTGAGCCCCTGGAGGCCTTCCCAGTCTCACCAGATGTCAAGGCAGCACGTAAGACTGAGCCTTATTTTTAGGCACTTACAACACAAAACAGCATTTATAGTCCAAATAAGACACAGGTCATTGGCCCTACCTGCCATCTGGTGTGCCCTGGCCAGCTCAGCCGCCTGCCCGCATCCCTGGATGGGGGCACTTGGCCCAACAGTGATATCAGGTTAGCCTAGAAAGGACGCATCCAGTACACATGCTGGAGAAAACACTCCTGTGCCAGCCTTTCCCCAGTTTGCTCTACCTGGACTCACACCAGCTGCCCAGCAAGTTAATTATGCAAGTTACTACACAGGTGGTTCTGAGCCCATCCTGCCTCCTCCGAGGCCACCTACACGGAATGTGGCCTCCACTGTTGTTTCATATTTTGTTAACTTATTTTTAGGCAGGTAGCGTTTGCACCTGGCACATGTTTTTAGGGCACAGGATACACAATGGTAAACCCCTTCCAGCCTGTCCTCGGTGGGCACCTCTCCCAGGACAACCAGTGTTTGTGCTATGCCATTTGCAAAAATACATGAAAGGTGATTTGTTGCAGTCAGGTGAGCACCACGATGTCCTAACATCATAATTTTTTTTCAATGCCACCTGCTAACCCACGAGTCACTGAAGGGCACACAGAGTTTACTGAAATGCAGCCCACATGTGACTGGGCTCACAGGTGAATGCAGCCCATGAAGGCCCAGCCAGTCCTCACCTGAGCAGCCCCCTGTCCACTCACTGACACACAATCTACTTATCCTGCCTGCTGCTTTCAAGGCTGACCTGTTACCCAGCCCCGAGCGAGCGGCCGTTTGCTGATCTGATAGAAGCTCATTTGCAGGGTCCTCTCACGTTTCCACTCATTCTCACTGGCCATGCCCACTGCACTGGGGCTTCTCATGTAACAAAAACGACAGCAAGCCCCCCCCCACCCCCCACAAGCCCCCACGCAGGTGAACAACGCGCACGGCATCATGTGCACTTTTCTTCCTTTTCTAAAAAAATAATTAAGGCTGTTCATTGCTTAGAGAATCATGGCTGCAAGCTGAGGATGATGTGGGAAGAGAAACCGCTCTGGCCTGAGCCCAGAGAAAACAACTAATATTGGGCAGCAATTGTGACTTCTCAGGAGCCCAGCAGTGTTCTCAGACGTCGGGAGTCCAGTGCTGCCCAGAGAATTGAGAATTAAAGACCCCACAATCACCCGAGCATTTTAAAAAGCATTTCCCTGTTCTCTTCCGCTGTTTAGATTTGAATGTTCTTTCTCCTGATGGTGCCATCTGCTTCCCTCACGAGGGCCCCATCTCCAGTGACGACTGCAGCCTCTGTTTCTAACCCCACTCACTCCAAATGAGGAGTTTTTTAAGTGGACTGATGTGAGGGAAAAATGTAATAAAGTTGCTGGGATTTCAAAGAGCAGAGCAGAGAGGATGTGAATGAGTCACATCCCAAGGCTCCCTCATTCGAGCTCCCATTCAGCAATTGCCAAACTCAGCATCCACCCTCCATGCTATCATTACTGGGTTTTGGTCAGTACCAGAAAGGAGGTGGTTGGGACGGTCTGTGATGCTCAGCTTTTCTGAGAGAGGATGAAAGAAGGGAGAGAATGAAAGCTATCTTCCCACTGTTGAGCTTCTCAAAGCCAATGTGTAATTAATTCTCTCCCGCGTGGTCTCAGAGGACCGTTCCCATGCACTGGGAACCCGCAGCTGCTCCTGCAAGGTGAGCACATGGAGCTTCTGTTTCCCTCCAGCCAACACACACTGGGGTCAGCTTGTGGCCGGATTTTGGAGCCATTTCCCACTCATTGTTCTAAGCTTCCACCGGGGCCTCCCTAGAGGGGTTCTGTGGGCCAGCACTGCAGGGGCCACAACCACAGCCACACACAGCCTCCCCATGACACCTCCCACTGCCTCTCCATCCCCAGGAGCCTGCAAGCTCCAGGGATCTCAGCGTTTTGAGAGTACCGAATCTGGAGAAATTTAATTTCAAAAATAAAAGTGCAGGCTGGGCACCGTGGCTCACGCCTGTAATCCCAGCATTTTGGGAAGCCAAGGTGGACAGATCACCTGAGGTCAGGAGTTCAAGACCAGCCTGGCCAACATGGTGAAGCCCCGTCTCTACTAAAAATACAAAAATTAGCTGAGTGTGGTGGTGCAAGCCTGTAATTCCAGCTACCCAGGAGGCTGAGGCAGGATAATCGCTTGAACCTGGGAGGCAGAGGTTGTAGTGAGCCAGGATCACACCACCGCACTCCAGCCTGGGTGACAGAGTGAAACTCTGTCTCAATAAATAAATTAATTAATTAATGTACAATTATTGCAAGGTATTTTGGAATAATATGAAGAACTGCAGCCTCTTGAAAGCATGTGAAATGCCATCTGGGAAATGGATGCAGAGGCAGAAGCCTCTGCTGCAGGTAGAACTGTGTCCCCAGAAAGATGCTGAAACCCTAACCCCAGTGCCTGCAAACGTGACCCTAGGCAGAAACAGGGTCAAAGCAGATGATCAAGCTAAGAAGAGGTTCTTGGGGTCGGCCTTCATCCATTGTGATGTTAGCCTTGTAAATAGAGAAAATTTGGACACAGATACACACACAAGGAGCCAGCCCTTGGAGGGTGCAGGCAGAGACTGGGGTGATGCGTCTACAAGCTGAGGCATGCCGGCGATTGCTGGTGGCCAGCGGAAGCTGGAGGGAGGCCGGGAACAGACCCTCCCACAACCTCAGAAGGAACCAACTCCACAGACACCTGAATCTCAGGCTTCCAGCCTCCAAAGCTGAGACAATAAATACCTGTTATTAAACCACCCAGTTAGGAAGCCGCCATTCCTGCGCCACCCACCCCTGCAGTAGACCTAGAGCCTGCATCAGTCACACAAAGCTTTGACTAATTTTCATTATCTGTAGAAAAGAAGAGATAGGTAGAAAAGGGATTGCAAGAGAAAAAGCACTTTGAACCCAACATGAAAAACAGATCATAGTGGTCGGGGGCAAGGAAGCAGTGTCCACCTGCCGCAGCCTCTCCCATGGTACCTGCTGCAGCCTCTCCCTTGGCGGCATCTTCAGAGAACCCAGGAGGAAAGCCCTTACTATCCACTCCACAGCCACAGAGACGCGCGATGCTCTAGATCATGGAATGACGAATTAATTCACTGTCAAAGTGCATCACAGCACAAAATACTGTAAGAGAGGTGTGTGTGTGTGTGTGTGTGTGTCAGAGATAACTGGCATCTAAAAGGTTTTCTTTACTGCAGGATGTTGTTTCGTGTTTGAGCATCTGCCAGCGTGTGTATATGTGTAAGAGGGATGATATTATCAGCATCTTTTTGGTTAACGTTAGTCAGTTTGCAATCCCCACAAGGCCTGGCAGGTGTGAATGTGTCTGTAGCCACATGCGTCCATGTGTGCAATTTACAAACGTCCAGTCCCAAGTGAGGGAGAGGAGCTGTGCGAGAGTGGGGAGCCCCGACCGACCCACAACCAGCAGCCTCAGCAAGAGCTGCTGACTGAAAACGCGTTCTCCCCGACACGTTTTACAGCTGTTTTCCGGGTCTTCAGTCTGTTTCCACTTCAGCCCTGCCTCCAGCATTCTTATTGGAAAAAGGTGAACAGGGGAAAGTTAACAGAACCATCGTGGAACATCCACCACACAACCATTGCTTCTCAGCTTTTGACATGTGCAGCAATCCTATGGCCTCCACTGACATGATCTAAAACACCTAAATAGGCTAAACACCACATCTAAAATCAAGTCCTAGCAATTATCATATTGCCTATGGTTTCTGAGGCACTGCACGGCCATGTGCTTCTGACATACTGGCGGGTGGGGTACGGGGAGGCGCCGTACCTGGATGTACATCGTCTACCCCTGCGATGAAAGATCCTTTCTGATGCTATGAAGGGGCACAGGCCCCCAAGGCAGAGTCACTCCCATTTTGCTGTGTGATAGTCGTAATCCATTTTGCTGTGTGATAGCCATAATCCATTTTGCTGTGTGATAGTCATAATCCATTTTGCTGTGTGATAGTCATAATCATTGCATTTCACTGGAGAATATCACAGCCATGTCCCGCCTGATCATTCCATGTCTCCAGTGACGGGTAGACGTGTCTGCTTTAAACTAACTTGGCATTCGGAAATCTAAATTTGCAAAATGGTTAAACGGGGAAGGAGTCAAGTTACTGTTTTTCATATCTAAATGTTTCTCACCACTTTTCCTTAAAAAGTAAGCTCCCCCTGTGAATTGAAAATAGGGCTTTAAAAAACCTGATAGAAACATTTGTATATACATTTCCATGTGAATTGTCATCTGCCCATATGTGCCTGCAATCAACTCTTCCCTGCAAGCTAAGGAAACTGTCCCATTGTGCAAAACTATCATTCATGCCTTGAGGGCCCAGTGTGATGCATAGACTGTGATCCCTCGAGCAGCGTCCATGCCGTGCCGCTGGGACCACAGGGGACAGCCATGCTGAACGGCACAATGTGTGCCACAGTAGGGGTTTGGAAGATGTGCTGTGAGATCTCAGAGGAGGGGTGGGAATCCTCCTGAAATTGGCACCAAGTTTTGCAGAGAAAGTACCATCCAAGCCTCACCTTACTGTGGTCAGTGGCTCACCAGGTGGGGAAGGGGAAAGGCAGAACAAAGGCTGCCAGTCATCAAAGAGCATGAGGAGGACACGGAATGAGGCTGGTCCTATGGGGCGGGAGGCTGATGGCATATTGGGAAGGGTCTCCAGTGCCATGGTGAAGGGTGTGGTGCTCTAATGCCTGCCCAGTTCCTCCAGCTTTCCTTACCGACCAAAGTCTTCCTATTGCAAGGTCCTAAAACCTGGCCTGAGGGCTTCTCTGGCAGTAAGAGGGTTTCCACAGCATGGAGCACCTGTTCACACCAGAGCAGTCCCCATGCCGTCCTCCAGCTGTGCGGGAGTGGACAATGGACCCCACAACAGACCCAGCCTTCAAGGGGACATCCGAAGCATGGTCTGCCATCTTCCTGAGGTCCCTGGTGGACTGGAACCCCAGTGGTCACAGCAGCAACCCCTCGTGAAGACATCCTGAATCTACTTCTTTCCATTCTCCGAATTTGCTTACCTGTGCTTCCTGGGATTGCTTCCCAAAGGGGCCACCTGCACTCAAAACTGACTTTGATTGGCTCCTGGACAAGTCCAACCTGAAACAGCATGGACTTGACTTTGGAGACAAGGGGGTCAAAGATGATAAGGCAAGCCAGTGACAGGCCGGGAACAAGGCTGTAGAAAGATGGGGCTTGCTGGCCATGGGGAAGAAGGATGAGCCAGGAGGTGGGAGGCCCAACAGCAATTGTGACCCAGTGAGAGCATGAGCAGCTGGAAAGACAAGGCTGGGGACGGTACCTGGGGAATACTGGAGTTTATGGAAGAAAGAAATGGAGAGAGAGCATGCAGGGAGGTGAAGGCAACCAGAAAGTTCTCCTACCAGTGTCTCCAAAACCAGCGGGAGATATACATGCCCAGGAGTCCCACTGTGTTTGAGACAAGGCAGCCTTGGCCATGAGGCCACTGTGGATCAGTGAGCAGTCAGCAAAGTCCCTGACAGGCAAGAGAGGATGATGGGGTGAGAACTCCCAGCTGCCCTACCCTGCTGCGTCAGAACTCCAGTTGCTGTGCACAGGGGAGCTGGTGGAGAGGGCAGCATGGTCCTGGAAAGCAGCTGCCTGCAGAGCTTCCTGGCTTTTTAGGAATTCTGACAGGCGGGTCTGACACCTTGGTGGAGGCCCCAGGGGAGAGTGGTGTTTAGACAGAACACAACTCTTTGCATATAGTATGCTTTAATCCATTTATATGAAATTTAACTAAATATCTGGTTAGGCTGAAGTTGGTGATCTCTAGTTATCTGTCTTCAACTTTGAGACAAAGCTTTAAAACAACATGCTTCTGAAAATACAAATTCAAATGTATAAAGCAGTCTTACTGAGATTGTGTTCTGGTAGCTAATGCCAATGTTTAAAGTATTTTCCAGAATAAAACTAACTAGATTCTACATTTTCTGTTCTTTGTAACTATTGAAAGATAGTTACAACAAATAATCTCATGTTCATTCAACAACCATTTATTTTATACTTGAAATAAAATAGAGAAAATTGTCTTCCCCAAAATTCTGCTTGGGGAGAAAAGGGCATCCGTTGGAAGACATGATTTGCTAAATCACTGGGGGTAGAGGATGAGGCACCAAGGGAAAGCCCAAGGATTGAAGTCAAGTTGCTAATCTGCTCTGCTTAATAAAGGGGTGTGATGCTTCCAGTTCCTCGGGGTAGAAGAGAAGATACAACACACGGCAAAGTGCAAGGAGGGGTGGTGGAGCAGGAATGGTGGATGGTCAATTGGAGAAGGTTGGGAAAATGCTCATTGTGTGCCTGGATGCCTCCTCAGGACCCCAGAGATCATCAGCAGAAACAGGAAACGTCATGAGAGGCTTCCTGTGATTGATTTGTCATAGCTATGTTCAAATGTGTATGTGAGGCCGGGCGTGGTGCTTGGCTGGGCATGGTGACCTGGGCCAAGTGACAGTGAATGGAACCTCCCATTACAAGGCACAGAATGTTCCCTTGTTCCGCTCCACATGGCTCCTGTTTCATTAGAGCCTGTGAACCTCAGGACTGAACTAAGATAGCCAATCAGCACCTGGAGAGCCAAAGGCATGGGACAGAGTTGAAGACCCCAAAACAAACTCACCATGTTTCCGGCAAGCATGACCCTGGGCCATGAGGCCCTCGGGTGTGGTCTCTGAGTCATTCTGGGTGAGCTTCTACAGTGCTGTTTGCTGATGCCTGGGATCCCTGGTGTCTCCTGCTAAGCCAGCAGCTAGGGCAAATGAGGCCACAGAAATGCCTGGCCCATCCTTGGAGCTAGAAGTTCCCTTCCAATTGTGCCAGTCCCAGTGCTGGCTCCAGAGCAGCCCTGTGCCCTCTCCCCATGGAGAAGCAGCAGGATTCAGCTAAGAGAGGCATCTGGCTCTCTTCCCACCTCTGAAGAGGAACCGCTCCCTGAGATCATCTGAGATCCCAGAGCAACCAGAAATAAATCAGGCACTGTGTCTCTGCTGGGGGGCTTCACTTACTTTTGAGTGTGGGGGGCCTTGGATTAGAAAGCAGGAAGCCAGGTGGGATCTGAAAGGTCTTTCTTTTGTAGGTGCGTGTCGTGAAGAAGGATGAGAAGTCCACCTGTGGAAGGCTAGGTTAGGAAATGAGAAGAAGGTTCTTTTTTTTTCTTATTTGGTCCAAGTCCATTTTTACACACATTTTGGTGAAAATGTTCTGTGATTTTCTCCTTTTCACTTATCAAGGGGCAGGCATTGCTACTATATATATATTTTTTTTTTTGAGATGCACAGAACATTCTTGGTAGAGTGCTTCCACATTCGTACCTACTCCATTCCTCTTGTGGGCTCACGTGCATCCTCGTTCAATGCTGCGTTGATAGGTTAGTACTTCCTTAGGAACAGGTAGGACAGGTCCACCCAGGAACCGTCGGGAGCCGAGGGGTCCAGGAGCAGCCCACACACCCATGAAGGATGAGGGTCAGGTGTGTGGCCGGCTGAGCTGTAGCAGGATGGTGGAGACGACCAGCTGGAAGGAAGCCAAGAAAGTCAGAGGTGCTGAGTTGGAGGAGCCTCCTGTGAGCAGCTGGTCAGTGTGATGCAGGCACCTGCTCCTTGGGTGGAGATCCATGGGCGCACAAATTAATTGGTTAGCAGATGCAATTGCCATCAGAAGTCTGAGCTGGCAACTCCGTTTTAGTCCCAGCCATAGAAACATCAGCCCTGAAAGCTCCTGTCCCTCTTTCCTGCATTAATTGTCAAAGATAGCTGAGCATCCCTGGTGGTTTAGGAGCCAGGTCCTTTCCTTCAAAGCCTTGCCTCAGCTTCCGCCTGCTGGAACAGGGCTGGACGAATGTGTGTCACCTATGGTGGACAGCAAGGCCCGGGAGAGGTGGGGCCTCACCTGCTCCCACTCAATGGCTGTGTCCCTGCCCCTCGCATGCTGCACCCCATAAATATGTTCTGAGCCAATTAACCAATTAAATTGTTTCCAAGGCTCAGGTGCATTCCCCTGAACATTGGAAAATACAATGGACAAGAAAGGAGTAGGTTGGCTGGATTAATATGGCACTCAGGACATACTTAGGAGGGTCCTAGTTTTGATTTGTTTATTTTTCCAAGTTCCTGACATTACTGTGGGGAGTTATTCATCCCTTATTCATTTAATAGATATTGGTTGACAGTGCCTAGGAGCTGGAGAAAAAAAACCAGAAAACAAACCAGACACCTCACCCTCCACTGGGGAAAAGCCAGAGGCCAAGCACAGGTGGAAAGGGCGGGACAGGAATAAACCCTGTGAAGAAACCACAATGGGGTAAGAGGATGGGGTGCAAGGGGTGCGAGGGGCATGAGGGGCAGCGGGGGCAGTGAGGGCTTTGCCAGGAAGGTGAGTTGAGCAGACTCAGGAGGGAGGAGCGATGGGCCTGGCCAACCTGGAAGCATCCAGCAAGAGGGAGAGCAAGGACCACAAGAAGCTGCCGCAGCCACTCCTGGATGTTTTTAGTGCTTTATTTTGTTCTCTCAGTGTTTTGACTTTTTCTCCAGAAGTCGAGGAGGAGAAAATGTCTGCTTAATCACAGTCTCCAGGCATCACACTCCTGCATACAAGAGCCGACCGCGTGTGTCTGGCTTTCCGACTGGGGTGAGGTGGCTGGGGTCCTGGGCAGCCTGAAAGCAGCGCTGCAGCTGCGAGTGAGGCTCTGTAGCCTCGGGGACACCCTGAGCCACCAATCACAGGACGTGGAGAGAGAGGACACATAGTGAGCACCCAGGCTCTGAACACACATGCAGCTCACCAGTCTCTCCTTCCAGATCTCTCCAAATAATAACAATAAGAATGGATTACAGAAACCATTAGAAAGCATGCATTCCTGGAAACACACAGGACTACAGTTCAGACAAGCGGGGAATGGTCCATCTGTGCCTTGAGCATTGAGGCCTGTGCCGTGTCCGGCCTTGGTCGAGTAGGTTCCCTGACTTGCTGTTCCTCTTTCTCACTAAGGCACAGGTGACAGATGAGACACTCTGCACCCTCACGTGGTTTTGCAAAAGGATCGAAGCCTTACCCCAAGGAGATGCTCCAGGGACAGGGTCCTCATGGCCGTCAGTGGGAGGGGGGGTCAGAGGGCAGGCCTCGGGCTTCCGCACCATCCGGGGGTTTCACTGTGTCTGTAGCTCACTAACAAGGGGATGGGGCCTCCTGTGTCATCATGGGAGGAACAGAGGCACTGGGGTCGACCTGATTCCGTCACTTCTCACCTGTGGGCAGGCGCCTCACCCCAGGGTCTTTGCAGCTGCAGGAACTCCTCCCCCTGGTTTTGCAATGTGTTCCTTCTCACCACCACAAATCACACACCTCATCTGTTCATCGGCATGCACTCCCTTCAGCAGGATGGACGCCCCGGGAGGCGCTGGGCCTTGTCTGTGGTTCAAGAGTGCATCCCAGGGCCACATTAAAGATCCTTAGCGCTGGTATGGTAGGAGCAGAAGCTGCCAGGAATGCCAGTGTGCTCCAGCCCGGTCAGCCTGCCATGGATGTTCTGCGAACTCTGGCCTCAGCGCCCTTGGGTGCAGAATGAAGGGCAACCCCTTCTCCAAGACCTGCTGCCAGCTGCAGATGAGCAGATGTGTGTGTGGCATCTTCAGGCTTCTGCTGGGCCAATGCCCATGCACAGTTCCCAAGATGTCAAAACAAGCCCCCTATCCCGTAATTACCTAGAACAAAGAACATTTCAAATTCTGAAAGGTAGGATTTCAGATCCAAGCTGTTCAACAACTCTGGGGCCACAGGGTTTGGCCCGGGTCTGTGGAACACTGAAGGCTTTTGTGAGGGAAAGTTCCAGAGAGCGACCCTCAGCTCCCAAATACAAACACATCTGCCAAAAAGTTAAGAACCAGTTCCCTTTTTTTAATTGTGTAAAATACACATAACATAAAATGTATCATCTTTGCCATTTTTAAGTGGACAGTTGAGTGGCGTTAAGTAGACTCACATCATCCACAGCTGTCACAGGGCAGTCGCCACCACAGATTTCCTCCAAGGCTTCCTAGTTTGCAAAATGGAAACTGTCCACGTTCGACAACTACTCCCCATCGCCCCTCCCCCTAGGCCTCGCAGCTGTCTCGCATTCGCTGTCTGCCTGTAGGAATGTGGCCACCCTGGGTCCCTCACGTGAGTGAGTCAGACAGTATTTGTCATTTTGCAACTGGCCTAATTTCACTTGGCACAGTAGTCCTCAAGGTTCCTCCCTGCTGGGGCACATGGTACGACTCCCTTCTTTTTAGGGCTGATAACATTCCGTGGGATGGGTGGCCACATTTGGCTTCTCCACTCATCCACGGCTGCACGCTTGGGTGGCCTCTGTCTTTTGGTTACTGCGAACGATGCGGGTGTGAATGTGGTGTGCATATATGAACCGATTTCGTTGTAAGACTCGCAGGCTTCTGCAGCCGGGTGTGAATGATTCAACCTCACATGATCTTGCAAAGGAGGGATGCTGACCTCTGCATTCGCCCCTTCCCCAGTCCCCAAATTTCCTTGTGGTGTTACAGCTTCAAGTCCTGTTATCTTTACCACAGATGTTGGTGTAGGGGTGTTGCCGGTCGTGGTAGGAAGGAGAACAAACTCCCTGGCCATGGTGGAGATGCTGCCCCCAAGAACCAGTGAGGTTCCTGGGGCTGCCAGTGGCTTGGGTAATGCCCCTTAGTTGTTTGTGTCTTCACGAGCAGGTGTCAGGCCCACGCCTCCACCAGGCACCAGCATGTGTTTGGAGGAGAAGGTGAGAACCTCCCTGCGGTGCCTGCTGGAGGGGAGGGAGCCCACAGTGGCTGTGCAGGCGCAGCTGGGGCGGGAGGGCCAGCTGGCTGTCCTGGGGCATCTTCTTCTTCATTGCTCTTTGCCTGAAGCCATCAGGGCTGGGCTGTCCCCTCCGCTCAGGCGGCCTGGTGTGTCTCTGTGGAAACCAGCCCTGCGCACCACCCTGGACACCCCGGCGGACATTGCCTCGTCTTTATCTTCATCGTCGGGCTGTTTCTTAGACTCGCAGCCTTGACGTTCGGCTTCCCGACGATGCTATCCATTACACTGTCAGCAAAGCGGGGGGCCGCGCGTAGGCCAAGTGTCAACAGAAGGTGAGGAAGAAAATCAGCCGCAATCTCAAGCTAATTACCCTGCCTGGAAGTTAATTAAATACTTGTTGGAAGCAGCAGGGTAGATCCTAATTAAACTTGTCTAATAACAGTGCCCTGACACTCCCTGATGCTGGGAATTCCTGCCGGGCTTAAATAATTCCACAGAGGGCAATCATACCTGTCATGCGCGGTGCGCAGGCGGCATGGAGAGATGCACAGGCCTCCGTATTTTCTGTACTAATTTGCCACATATCGGGCACTTCATGTGTATTTCATTTACACACATTTTAATTGGGGAGACCCTGGATGGCTCCTAATGATTCTGTCGATTTTCCCTTTTTCCAAGAGGAAAAGAAAAGGAACAAAAAATAACCGATGTGCCGCGGAAGCGGTCAGCAGCATCATTTTGCATGATTTGGTGTAATGATCATGATTAATGCTTGTTTATTGTGATATCTCTTGTGTTATGTAAATAAAGCTGTGGCCTTCTCCTTCCCGTTCCTGGGCGGTGGGGCTGCTTCCATTTGGAAGTGAGCGGAGGGAGGGCTGGGAGGGCTGGGAGGGCTGGGAGGGCCCTGCCAGCCGGCCGCGTGCACTCGGGGATGCGGGTGCCTCTGAGCCCCGTTCGGCTGTGCCCACCCCGGAGTCACAGGCCAGGGGGCGGGCACCGTGGGGGAGCCAAGGAGCCCCCTCGGCTTCTCTCTTCTTCCTCCCTCTGCTCTCTGCTGTGCCTAATTCAGAAAAATAGGAATCACCCCCCAAAATGCAGCATTCCTGCTAAAGGCGGGCGGGAAGCTGTGAAAGGCATGGAGGCCGCAGGCCCCGACCACTCGTGGAAGTAGTGTCTGTGCTGTTTAAGCCTGCGGGGAAGAAGTGAAGGCCGTGGAGGGGTGCGGGGGTTGTGTGTGAGTTTGGGGCGGTTTGGGGAATCAGAACAGCAGGAATTCGTCGCGCCTGCATTTGGGGTCAGAAATGGTTGTCTTCAGAGACAGAATTGTGCTGTGCCACAGGAGCACCAGGTAGGCTGACGGTCCTCCTCATGCCACAGGAGCACCAGGTAGGCTCACGGTCCTCCTCATGCCACAGGAGCACCAGGTAGGCTGACGGTCCTCCTCATGCCACAGGAGCACCAGGTAGGCTCACGGTCCTCCTCATGCCACAGGAGCACCAGGTAGGCTCACGGTCCTCCTCATGCCACAGGAGCACCAGGTAGGCTCACGGTCCTCCTCATGCCACAGGAGCACCAGGTAGGCTGACGGTCCTCCTCATGCCACAGGAGCACCAGGTAGGCTCACGGTCCTCCTCATGCCACAGGAGCACCAGGTAGGCTCACGGTCCTCCTCATGCCACAAAAAGTTGGGGCTTCTTCCAGTCTCTTTAGGAAACGTAATAATGCCTGCATAATCTTAATGCTTGTTCCAAAAACCGTGACTCCTGACCAAGCTCTACCGTTCAACCCATGAGCCGTGGTGCAGGTCTGTGTGAGTGGGGACACCCCCTGTCCTGGTCGTGCCCGTCACGGTTATGGATTGCTGGTAGACCTCGTCCTCAGCACCCAGGCAGCCCTGGTCAGGTTTTGTCCAACGTGAACTGTCTGCTGCCGCAGAGGTGCTGAACGTCAGGCTTAGCGAGACTCGAAATGAAGTCAGTTGTTTTCACCGCGGCATGAACACCTACCCTAGTCCTCCCGTAACTCAGCTTGGTCCTGAGAAGACGTGTGCTAATTCGTTTTGCTTCTGCCCATGAGGCTGTGGTTTCATCGGGCAGGGCAAGCCCCAGACCTGTTTCTCCATCTCCCTTGGAGGCTGGGCAATGAAAGGGTTAAATCAAACAACCCCTTTGTATTTTTCACCTTCTCACCAAACAGCATGAATTAATGAAAAGATGTGAGCACTCAGATCTTTTCTGGCAAGAATGCTTGTTGAAATAATCAATTAACCTTGGAAGATCAAATTGACAGGGCTTAAGTGCAAAGTTATTTAAGATGCCAGATTAGCCAGATGATTGCATTTGTGGCAATGCAAGAAAGCAGCGAGAATGCTTTTGAGAAATTTCAAGGCTTCAGAAAGACTTAATGTTATTTCCCCACAGAATTAATCTGCCCATTAGAACATACTTTAACCTCTTACAAGTAATATCCTGGGATAACTTTAATTCACCTCTTTCCTTTAGTCATACAGTGAAAATGACCCAAAGACAGCAAACATATCAATGAATTTCGAGCCTTTGCTTGCATTTATTTTAAATGGGTTTTTAAAAAATTAAATCAACTCTCAATTGGCATCAACTTTTTATTTGAATGCAGGTATTCTAAATGCACCAGAGTGCCACTTGGATATCTTTATTTTGCAGTAGATGCTCCTGGTTGTTGTATAATCAAGATGAGAACATTTTACTTAGGCAATGCCTCTAGGATCAAAGCCATCATTTTAATAACTCCCTGGCCAGTCTGATCATTTTTGGAGAAAATAATTGTACACTTCCCAGGAAAAAAATAAATCCCTGAGAAATGGTGTCACTGGGTACAACCTTGGTCAAGTCGTGTGAGACTGGCTCAGGAAACGCCGGGGCCAGGGGTGTTCGCGCTTAGCCAGACACGAGGGAAACGGTGTCTTCTTCTAGATTCACGCTTGTAAAATAACATTAGAAGCAGTCGGTCTTTACGTGGTATTTAACTTCTCTGCTTTAAGATGTCATTCACAAGATGTGAGTATTGCTATAATTTGGAACAGTGACTCCAGAGAAGAGAGTATAATTCACACTGCACGTACTCCGACCCTGGCTAGTTCCATGACAGTTTATGTTTCTTGTGAAAGCAGGCTGCTTATTGGTAATTCCTTTAAATAAAGGAATTATTTTCCTAAGCAATTTGTTTTGATTGTGTTACTTTCTAGCTCGTCCTCCTCTGCTGTGATGGAAGAAAAGCTAATCTGCTGGCTTACTATCTCGCCGCACATAAAAGACAAGTGGAAAATGAAATTTTCGAAAAGCTAAACTCGTAATTTCTGTGACAAAATGTGAATGAAAATGATGAACTTATTCATAAGAGATGAGAATTTTGAAATGAATGATTTATGGGTATAAGCATTAAAATATATTAATTTAGCATGAAGGCAGCAGATTTAAATGTAACTTGCTTGCTGAACAAAAAGCATGCACAATTGCATAGAGGTATAAACAATGCCCTCAACCGGTGGTGCTGGCTGAGTGAGGGTCACCCTAAGAGTTTGAGGGGCTCTATTTGTCAGTGGGCAGTGGGCACCCACGGAACCCAGCCCATGTTTGCACACACACCTAGATGAGTCTTAGTTTGCAAATGCAGCTCATAAACTATATTTTGAGCCCTCCAGCTGGAATTGATTGATCTGTGGCTGGGCATTCTGTGAGAACACATCTCTAGCTATAACTCAAGGCTTCTCAGCCTCAGTACTATTGACACTTTGGGCTGGGAAGGTCTTTGTTCTTGGGGCCTGTCCAGAGCATTATCAGATGTTTAGCAGCATCCCTGGCCTCTACCCACTAGATGCCAGTAGCATTCCCTCTGTCCTGTGGTCGGGACTGTCAAAATTGTCTTCAGACATTTCCAAATGTCCCCTGGGGGAAGAAGAGCCTCCGACTGAGAGCTGCTGCCGTAACCTACAACAGCCCAGGAGCACAGGAGCATTGTGCTGGGACCTTGGCAGAGGACGAGAGAACGGCCGCGAAGCCAACAAAACATCTGGGCCTGGGCCACTTCCAAGGCTCTGTACTTAATTTTGTATTTATATTTCATATTTGCAACTTTTACGTCTTTATTAAAGAAGGCACCCAAAATTCTAGAAGTTCAGGCCCCATAAAATCTGGACCTGCAACTGGGTCTCAACACGATTGTTATTCATTAACTTACTTTTCTGATCCAAACTCTATCCAAAATGGCCTCCTACCCCTCCTCATTTTGGTTAGTTTGCTTAAACCTTCAGTTAATCTGCACTAACTGGCTGCCCTTACACTGGGCAGAATATGCCTGCCTTCATGGAACCCAAGAAGTTTTGAGCAAAAGAGTCAAGGCCATCTCCTGGCATCAACCCTTGTGTTCAGAGGACTCTAGGGTGGGATCAAACTTTTGCAGCAAAGGGAGTGACAGGGTCCTGTCTTCATGCTCATAAGGATTTCACAAAAATACAGCTTGCCAACAGAAAATTCTTATGTTTATTTATGAAGCTACCTTCAGATTAAAAATTGAGAAATAATCCCAGTGCCTGCCAACATCTTCTTATTGCTTAATATATGTATATATCCTGCTGGATGGCTACATGGATGAATGGATGATGGGTGGAGGGGAAGATAAACGGACAGATGGGTGGATGATGGATGAATGGATGGATAAATAGAGAGACAGATGGATAGATGAATAGCTACCAAAATTGATAGATGGATGAATGGATGGATAGAGATGGATGGATAGAGATGGATGGATGGATGGATGGAGAGATGGATGGATGGGTGGATAAATAGATGAATGGATGGATGGATAAATGAATAGATAAAGAGATGGATGGATGGATGGATGGAGAGATGAATGGATGGATGGATGAAAGGATGGGTGAATAGAGAGATGGATGGATGGATAGAGAGATGGACGGATAGATGAATGAATAGATGGATGGATGAATAGATGAATACATAGGTAAATAGATGAATGGATGAATGAATGGGTAGATAGAGAGATGGATGGATATAGAGATAGATGGATAGATAGAGGGATAGATGGATAAATAGAGAGATGGATGGATGAATGAATGGGTGGATAGAGAGATGGAAGGATGGATGGATGGATGAATAAATATAGAGATAGATGGATAGAGAGATAGATGGATAAATAGGTGGATAGATGAGTGGATAGACGGATGGACAGATGAATGAACAGATAGATGCATGGAGGGATAGTTGGATAGAGAGATGAATGAATGAATGAATGAATGGGTGGATAGAGGGATAGATGGATGAATACAGAGATGGATAGATGAATGAATAGATGGATGGATGGATTAATAGATAGAGATGAATGGATAGATAGAGAGGATGGATGGATGGATAAATAGAGATGGGAATGGATGGATAGATAAATGGATGGATAGATAAATGATAGAGGGATGAATGGATGGATGGATGGATGAATGGAGAAATGGATGGATGGTTGGATGGATGGGTAGATGAATGAATAGATGGATGGGTGGACTGATGGATGGATGGATGGATGGATGGATGGATGGATGGATGGATGGATAAAACACAATACAAAGATTCTACTTTTTCTCTGTTGTTTTCTCCTAAAAAAGAACACAGAAAACTGTTATCAGTGGTTAGCTATTAGCAAAGGAGCTGAGAATTAGTGGAGTATTAGCATGGCTTTAAAAGATTTTCACTTTTCATTCTGTGCTTTCCTGTAATGTGTGCATTTCCTTGCTATGTGTATAACTTATTTTTATATAATTGGGGTTATCTGGTTGGTGAGATAATGGGCTGGTTGTTTTCCTCTTTGTACTTTCTATATTTTTTAATGACTACACTTTAAGATATGGGTCCCTCTGGGAGCTCCCTGCTGTGTACTATGATTTGTCCTCTTGCCTCATTTTGGATGAACTCAGTGGATACACGTCCTCCTCATCTGAGGCCTATCCCTGCCTCCCATCCTGCACCCCACTGGTCTCTCTGAAACAGTGTTTTTCTCCTGTACCTCTGGCTGTGCTCTGTCATTGCTCTTTGTGCTTGTCACCCTGTATCCGGTCCTGGCCTTTCCTGCTTTCTCTCTGTCAGTGGCCAGTGTGCCTCTCCCAGCCCTGATCTTCCTCCTGAGCTGGGCGTCCATGGATGCAGAACACAGGAAGCTTTCATAAGATACACAAAGGGAGCCACTGTCCGACTGCCCTCCCACCTCCGTGTGAGTCCCTGCATTCACCTCAATCTTTCTGGACCCCTTACCCTGTGTACCTCTGTACACATTACCCTGCACATTGCTGCTCCCTCATGCCGGGACAGACTCCACCCAAGTCCAATCATGCAAGCCAGAAAATACAGACGCTCACAGGGAGATAGCAAAATAACAGACCTTAGGCCCCACTGTCCTCTAGGGGTGTCCAGCGAGTACGTCGGGGAGCACCACATTTCTGTGCAGAGGAGTGAATTGTTTGACTTATGTGTTGATAACAGAAGGTGTTTCTGTGCCTTAAAAACAGGCTGTCGGGAGCGCCTGCCTGCTGGCAGGTGACTGACTGCCAGCTACCATGCGCTAAATCTTCCTTTCAAAAATCTCAATTCTTCATTGGCAACACACCACATACTCTGCTTTTGGAATTATATCAAAGACAACATGTTTATGCCTTACATCGGTCCTGAGCATGACGCCACCAAAGCGGGTGGACAGAGAAGCCCAGGAAATCAGGGCTGTGGAGTCAGACACGAAACAAGGACTCCTGATTCTGAACTCAGGGAAATAACTTAAAGCCTCACGAATCTCAACCATGCCGCTCAACACCATCTACAGGGTAAATCACCATTTCTCAACTCCTCGTTGCTTTGGCTGTAACTGTATGGCCTTAAAATACTGCCTGAAATGGAAACACTCAGTATTCACAGGCTTTGGCGTGTAATGCCAGACAAGCCTTCTCAACTTAGGAGGTGTGCTTCGTTGCTGTTGTTTTGCAGCCATCATTCTCATCCCTGCAAGGGAGCTGAAGGAAATGTCTTTCATACCCTATTAGGTAATCATGGGAAATAGGAGACACACAGAAAATGATAGGAGAAAAATACTCCCAAAGATTGCCCTGTGCAGAGTGGGCTCCACACACGGCACGGGCCTTGTTTGCTGCTCTGTGAGAACCCCATTCAGTGGCTCTACCCACGTGGACTCCTGGGTCTTAGCCACAGTGCACCCTCCGCCCCAAGTCAATTGGACCTCAGGAAGTCAGCATCAATGGTGCGTTTCCGTAGCATCTGCTGCGAGCCCAGCACCGCCCCCACATCTTCACAGACATTGGCTCCCACGGGCCTAACAGCAGCCTTATGCGGGAGGGTGTGCCTCTCGTTATAGAGGAGGAAACTGAGGCAAGAGGCGGTAAGTGACTTAGGTCCCACAGCTGTGAAGGAGCAGAGTGATGACTTGAATGGGGAGGAGTCTGGCTCCAGAGTTCACAATGGTGACCATGACAGGCAATGTCGAAACCCAGCGGAGCGCTTACTCAACAGTTTACTCACCATCTACACACACAGAGTGCACAGACGGGGTGCACACTAGGAAGCTGATGAGGCCGGGGCCAGCCTGGCTGAAGACCACAAAGTGTTTCTTCCATCCGGGAACCCCCTGGACTCTCCCTTTGCCGGCTGCAGCAAGTCCCTCTCTTCCAAGCCGCTTTCACTCTGAT
Source organism: Pongo abelii (assembly GCF_028885655.2). Lineage (NCBI taxonomy): Eukaryota > Metazoa > Chordata > Mammalia > Primates > Hominidae > Pongo > Pongo abelii. The sequence goes on from NC_071999.2 coordinate 118,245,625, forward strand.
TAGGTGTCGGTCATGCAGCATGATCTATTGGAAATGGCACAGCTGAAATACGAACTGAAATCCTGCTGTCGCTGGACAAGGTTCAGAATTTGGAGCATGGCAGCATCCCCGGCCGTCAGGCTAGAGATCTAGGTCTTTGTCCCAGGCACTCCTGTGGTGCGCCCTCCATGGGTTCCTGGACCAGCATCTCCTCTGGGGTAACACAGTGAGAGCTCACGATGGTCCTGCCTGCCTGCCTGCGAGAAGGAGGCTTCCCCAGGAGGCTGCACCATGAGAGATGTTCAGGGGGTCGCAGGGGCTGCATCCGGCTCTGCTAACCAGCCCGTGAGGATGGCAGGGTTCTTTGTCTACATTGAGCTAACACATCAAGGGGGACGGTGCTGTGGGTCCTGTGCTACTATAAACATGTCCCATCACAGAGAAGCAAGGCAGGACAGCAGCCAGAGTGAGCAGGGAAGGCAACACTTGGGCCTGGCGTGTCCAGGCCTGGGCGTATTTTGGTAGCAATCGTCATCAACAAGCTCACCTGTGCAGGGTTTAGCAATCTTTGATCTCATCTAATTCATCTTTATTTTAAGACCCCAACCTCGCTTCCTATTGAGGACAACTTAAACCAAAGTCTTATTGTGATTCTCCTCAGTCTGCTGAATATGGGCCATTCTAGAATCGTCTGTAAAGCTTTATTCTCTTTTGGGGCAGGGGCAGGGTTTGTTGGGGGTAGGAGGCTTTAGGTCTGTCTGCCTGGCTCGGGTGCTAGGATTCTGTCACTAGTCTCTTCCTTTTTTTTTTTTTTTTTTTTTGAGACAGTGTCTCAATTTGTCATCCAGGTTGCAGTGGCAGAATCTCAGCTCAATGCAACCTCCACCTCCTAGGTTTAAGCGATTCTCCTGCCTCAGCCTCCCAAGCAGCTGGGACTACAGGCATTTACCACCATGCCCCGCTAAATTTTTTGTATTTTTAGTAGAGACAGGGTTTTGCCACGTTGGCCAGGCTGGTCTTGAACTCCCAACCTCAGGTGATCCACCTGCCTCAGCCTCCCAAAGTGCTGGAATTACAGGCGTGAGTCACCACAATTGACTGTCACCAATCTCTTTCTAAGGGGTTGCCTGGGGTTGCCTGGGGTTGTCAGGTAGAAATATAATGCAAGCCAATGTGAGTTTAAATTTTCTAGTAGCTATATTTTTAAAAGATGATAAGAAATAAGTAAAAGTAAGTTTAATAATATATTTTGTTTAACACAATATATTAAAAATATATTCGTTTCAGTCCAGCAAAGTTAGTTTTTTGTTTGTTTTAGTTTTGTTTTTAGACAGAGTCTTGCCCAGTCGCCTAGGCTGGAGTGCAGTGGCGCGATCTTGGCTCACTGCAACCTCCACCTCCTGGGTTCAAGAGATTCTCTTGCCTCAGCCTCCCAGTAGCTGGGATTACAGGCGCCCACCACCACGCCTGGCTAATTTTCTTGAATTTTTATTAGAGACAGGGTTTCACCATGTTGGCCAGGCTGGTCTTGAACTCCTGACCTCAAATGATTCGCCAGCCTTGGCCTCCCAAAGTGCAAAGTTAGTTTTATTCGGAAGTCTTACTGTGGACCATAGCCCAGGGCCTGCGGCCTGAGAGCAGCACCGCATAGAGGCTCTGCCTGACCGCTCTGGCACAGCGTTGCAGCACCGCGGAGGGGCTCGGCCTGACCGCTCTGGCACAGCGTTTCCACCCACAGCTGTGGTGGAAACCACACACAGTGTGCTACACGTGTGGCAGAGCTTCTGTAGGTGCAGAACCACATCCAGCTGGCTCAGAAGTTACAGTGATCAGAACCACATCAGGGTCTGGGTGGAAGAGTGCGTCTGGTTACAGCTCACAGAGACCGAGCCACTAAACTCATCGGTCGTTACCTCATGCAGGAAAAGGAAAGGACCCGGGTCCTGTATCTCCATTTTTTTATTTGTATTTTTTATTTTACTTTAAGTTTTGGGATACATGCGCGGAATGTGCAGGTTTGTTCCATAGGTATAGATGTATACATGGTGGTTTGCTGCACCTTTTTTTCTTTTTGAGACGGGGTTTCGCTCTTATCACCCAGACTAGAGTACAATGGTACGATCTTGGCTCACTGCAACCTCCACCTCCCGGGTTCAAGCAATTCTCCTGCCTCAGCCGCCCAAGTAGCTGGGATTACAGGCACCTGCCACCACGCCCGGCTAATTTTTTGTATTTTTAATAGAGATGGGGTTTCGCCATGTTGGGCACGCTGGTCTCGAACTTCTGACCCCAGGTGATCCACCCACCTCGGCCTCCCAAACTGCTGGGATTACAGGCGTGAGTCATCGTGCCTGCCGCTCCACCTATCAGCCCGTCATCTAGGTTTTAAGCCCTGCATGCATTAGGTGTTTGTCCTAATGCTCTCCTTCCCCTTGTTCCCCACCTCTCGACAGGCCCCTGTGTGTGATGTTCCCCTCCCTGTGTCCATGTGTTCTCGTTGTTCAACTCCCACTTATGAATGAGAACATGCTGTGTTTGGTTTTCTGTTCCTGTGTTAGTTTGCTGAGAATGATGGCCATATCTCTTAAGGAGACAGTAACTCAAGCAGGAGCCCCGGGGGTGGCGTGCACCCTCTCACTTTGTCCTCAGAGCGTCTTCAGAGGGCGGCCCATCAGCAGAGGGCCGGGCTGGTGAAGTCACGCCACAAGCAGAAACACACAGACATGGCTTCTTACCCTGCCTCGTGGTCTCACGGCACCTGCCCCATAATTTTACCGTGAGCCTTAAACTACTATAAAAATATAAAGTCCATTAATTAAAGTTTAAAAAGCCTCATTCTTTTTTCCATAATAAAGCTTCAAAATCCGGCGTGTACTTTACAGTCTCCGCACACCTCCATTCAGGGGAGCCAGATTTCAAGGGCTTAGGAGCCTCTGGGGCCCGGGCTCTGCCCCACAGGGTTCCGGCTCTGCACCCAGCCCAGCCCTGCTCTGTGGCCCACACGTCGATTACCTGCTGAAAAGGGGACCAAGGGAAAGAAAAAGCGTAAAGGCCTGAAGTAGTGTGTCTCCATCCTCAGCGCCACCTCCTGTGCGGCAGCGAACTCACCCAGTCATTTTGATATTTAAGCCGCAAATGGTGGCTCAGGGTTGTAATCCTAACACTTTGGGAGGCTGAGGTGAGAGGCTCTGTTGAGCCCAGAAGTTTGAGATTAGCCTGGGCAACATAGTGAGACCCCATCTCTACAAAAAATACAGAGAAATATAGAAAAATGGTGGTGCGCACCTGTGGTCACAGCTACTCAGGAGGCTGAGGTGGGAGGACTGATTGAGCCCACGAGGTCGAGGCTGCAGTGAGCTGTGGTCACACCACTGCACTCCACCCTGGGTGACACAGTGAGACCCTGTCTCAAAATAAATAAATAAAAATGTGTTCATAATGTCTGCAAAATAACAGCATTCAATGGATGAGCTATGAAACACCCCAACTCCCTGTTAAGGCAGAAATAAGTCAATAAAGCCACGTGTCTTTTCCTTATTTCACCTTTTCTTTCTTAAACACACCAGCAGGCAAATCATTTATGTTTGGGTGTTCAAATCTTACGGTCTATGATACTTAGAGTATGTTCCTCAGCTTTGTTTCATCATAGAGTCTGTGCTGGAGTGGTGGTGGCTTGCAAATGTTTTGTACGTACTCGCTGAATGGAGTGGATAACTTTTTTTTTTTTTAAAAAAAAGGCCTGTGTTTTAGGCAATTACATAAATAGGTATCAGAAATTTTCTTACTTTACTATATAATAAGGTGGGAAGTTAGTTTTAAAATAGAGTTTTAGAAAAAATACAAATCATAAAACATCAATTATTTTATGTTAGAATAGACTGCTTTACATCTAAAAGCCTTTTATGAAGCATGTTAACCATCAACTGCTCTGCTGAAAATTAAGCTTGTTCCTAATGAATAAATCTGACATAGCTCCAATGTAGTCACTCTGTGATAAGCAATATTCACGCTAACCCCAAAGCTCACGCTCCACAAGCCTCTGATGGTATAAATCCCGTCCTCACCCCGCAGCTCCCCAGCCCTCAGGGCAACCCTGTGTGACAAGTGTGGGGGTGGCAGGGGTTTGCACGTCACAGGCCATCTGGTCGACCTGAGTGGGGGGCCGGGTAGCACTGGGGTCCAGGGATGAAGGTCCCAAGGGAGCTCTCTCCACCATCCTGGGAAGGCCGTGGTGAAACTGCGGACTCGGATCAGCAAGGTGGGAGCCATGCTGGGGGGCAGCACGGGGCAGTGGTCACTGAAGCCTCCCTCCAGCCGCCTTCGGAGTAGACTCTCGGTTCAATGGGTTACTAACGAGGCTAAAGTCAGTATTTCCTCCTGCATAGCATGGAGCTAGTAACAACATTTCTGCATCGTGTTCTGGAGGCTTCTGAGAGAAAGTTCACAGAGATGCACGCAGCATCACACATGGCCAGTCCTCAGGACACGTTCTCACTGCACCTTTGGTGCTGGGAGCTCACCCTAGCTGTGGGCACCAGCACAGAGCTGGTGCCAGCAACAGGGTGAGGAAGAGAAAGAATGGGTTTATTTTTAGGGAGTTGAGAGAAAATAATGAAAATGAAATGGAGAAGTTGTTTTTAATGAAGAAAGAACATGAGAAGGCCCAAGGATGAGGAGGAGTAGACGGCAAAGGAGAAAAGAAGCCCAGCTTCGTGGAAGCAACGGGAAATGCCGGCGGGCGCGGGAGAGGGCAAGATGCCAAGTTCTGTAATAAAGAAGTGATTAATTGAGGCAGCCGGAGAGGATCAGAACAGAGAGCTTTTGATATGGTGCAGTTAGGAAGGAAGGCTGCAAAGAATGTTAAAGCTTATGAAAAAAAAAAAGAAAAGCTGAAAAAATTAAAGACTGGAGAACTGATTATTTAAAATGGGTTTGCTGTTTAATTCAGTGAAGCAGGCAGTACTCTGCTAATAATGTGAATTTCTCCTCCTTTGGAAACAAATCCTGGTTTGAAAATCGAAACATATCAGGACCCAATCATGTGAAATAAAATTCAAGAAATACAGCATGAAACAATCACGCTCCTTAAGCCCTTGAAGGACTTTCAAAGTCAGAGTGATGATAGCTCAATTCCACTTCCTGTGCATTTGTTGTGAAAATTCAGATTCTTGGACATACGTGGAAAAACCCAGGGTGAAATAGACTCCTAACGTGCAATGCCCAGTTGGGACTCTAGTGTAAAGTTGTTCAATCAGAGACTATAAATGTTGAAGATCACACGTGGTAACTGGATGGTCATTCACAGTTAATGGCAGCATTTCAACCCCGGGTGACTCCCCTTCGAACGTAGACTAGGATTACCTAGAATGTACGCAGAACCTTTCTTCCTGAGAACCTGCAATGAGAGTGAATTTCTCGTCTTTAAGGTTTCTGCGGGTTAAATAGATTTCAGGGACATCCCCACCTCCAGAAAATACGTGGGCATGTTGAGGTTGTATCAAGTCGAGGTCCCTGAGCCGCCATGGCCATTTCAAAGCTGCCAAATCGGGAGATCAAGAGGTAACATAACTCCCCTCAGGGGCCCAGAACCTGGAGTGAAATCTAGACTCACTTCCTAGCCCCCGGCCAATGTTCACTCTGCAGAATTTTGGACTGACCCACTTATGATTTACCGAGTAAATCATTTACCAAGAAAAAGTAGAAACTGTGCATTCTGTGGGCCACTCCAGTGGCTTAGGGAATACACCTCTATGGAAGGGTGAGAAGGTAACACAACAGCCGATCTCATCTTCCTTGCCTGCCCATTAGCCCAGGTGCTTCCTCCGCCATCAGCAGCCCAAGGAAAGCTAGCTAGGAGGACTTGGTGGGAGGAAGCTGAGATGCCCTGAGCCTGTGACCAGCAGTGTATACCACTTAGCAAATGGTACGTGCTACTTTACTGTGAAACAGAACACAGAAATGGAAGATTCATCAAACTGGGGAGTCTCTGAGTCCTCGATAACTGGACAATAGTCAGCCGCGTCATTCACTGTCTGAGAATCTGTGTACCAGGGGCAAACTTGTGTATGTAATCACAGATGTTGACTGGAAAGTCTTTACAGCAAAAGTAACTATATTAATACCTTTTACAATTGCTTTTCACAGACCACTGTGTTTAACATTTTCCAAAATTAATTATATCCATATCTTTCACTACCACTCTCCATGGACCACTGTGTTTAAAAGTTTTTAAAGTACCTGTGTGGCCCAGGAGATCTGAGACCTAGCCCCCAGATTACCTGCTAGCTAATCTTGAGCAACCAGATTTCTTTGGGTCTCAGCTTCTCCCTCCGTGAGATGGGCATGTTAGACTAATGGGCTTCCTGATACTCCTGCTGGATTCCGCTGTTGCCTGTGCCCCCATAGCCCGCACTCTCCTGAGGCTCAGTCTCTCTGTCTGTGGAGTGACGTGGTTGAACCCGATGGCCCCTGAGGCCCCAGGGCTCCCAGGGAAAGCCAATGGTGTGGATTTAATCAACTCCTCTCTTTAGTCATAGGGACCCCATTGCAACAATTCTTACAAAAACTGGAAATGTCCAAGCATCAGTCAAGTACTAGAAATATGTGCTCTCTTCACGCGGCAGATGGGGCCTCATCAGCCTTTGCACTGCCAGTGACCAGAGGGGTGGCCCCAGCGCAGGAGGCCTGGATGAAGGCTGCAGAAGAGTGGAGGTGGGCCACCACTGCACCTGCTGCCTCAGTGCCAGCCCGGGGGGGCTCACGCTCTCCTTTCCAAGTGCGGAGTCCTGGGGTTGCTCATGCAGGTACAATGTGGTACACCCCGTGGTACATCCAGCTCTACCACACAGCCCTCATTCTTTTGAGTGGCAACATTCCGGTCCCCATTTCTAAAGAGGAAGCTGAGGCTCTCTCAGGCTGGCCACAGGTTCCCGGCACAGCCAGGCCTGGAGTGCAGGGCTCAGCACACCTGACCTGTGGTTGTATTGTATTGTTTACTTTCACTGTGTCAACACATTGTATCACTTGTTCATTTTTTCCTGAGTAGATGTTTAGAGTATTTCACTGCAATGTCAGTCTTGTAACCTTTACACTCGCAGAACTCTCCAGAAGGTGTCAAAATGTTGCCTTTAGAACTGTTTGAAGAATCCCAACTTTAGAATCTATACACTGGTATTGATTTCTATTTCCGTCATGGGAAATAAATACTTTTAAAAGGGATTTTTACAAATGTCCCATGACAAAATCTAAGTCACCAAAATTCAGCAGCAAGGTGACTGTGTCCATATTTTATGGAATTGGCGTGGTTTCCTGGAGCTGCACAGGAAGGTCCTCTGAGACATGCACGTGATGGAAGGTGCATCCCGAGCTGAGGAAACTCCGGTGGCCTCATTCTCCACTCAGTCACACCGAGACTCACTGGCAGCAGGCGGGGAGCACACTAGTGGGCGAAGGGTACACAGACCCCTAAAACGTTAGAGCTGCGTGTGCTGCCATGGCAGAAACACCGCAAGAGGTATGGGCTCTTGGGTTTTTCAGCTTAAGGTAAGAAATATTAATTTGCTAAGTTAGAATGGAAAATTAAAACGTGGTGCCAGGTGTCTAGATAAAGTAAACACAGGCTGTCACAGTGGTTGGGCCAGGTGCTCCACAATCCCTGCTAAGCTGGGCCATGTGGCCTCGGGAAGCCTCTGCTCATCGGTCATACGTGGGCTACTATGGGACCTTCTGCACCACGGGGCCTGGGTGAGCCTCCACTTGGGACACAGCAAGGCCTTAGTGCATCCTTGCAAGCCACCAGGAGCACTGGTGTCATATCCTGCGCCACAGACACAGCCCCATGCTGGCTGCTTCCCTCCCGTAACCAAAACACTCCGTGCAGTCAAACAGCAACTTGCATTGCAAAAAACCGCACACCCTTCTTCGGCATATTTCCTGACTAAGCAGGAAAACAGTTCCATTTTATGTGTGGTCCATCCCCGCCGTGGGAGTGCTGTTATGGGGTGGGGATGGTTTGAGGTCTCCCCCCAGGAATGTGAGCAGACACATGTGGGTGAGAGACAGTGGTCTCTGTGTGTCCCCACAACAGGACAAGAATCAGAGCTGCAGAACTAAACTGTTTCTGCCCTTTGGCAAAAGTGTCTAAAAATGTTTTACCAGAAGAAAACCAATATTCGAAATGTGCTTTTACATCAAATGGACAAGGGAAGTTGAAGTTTACAGTTTATAAACAGCAGGGCCTTTTTTTGACAAATGCAGTGAAGTTGTTTCACTAAAGAAACGCTTAGCCAGGCGTGGTGGTACGCACCTGTAATCCCAGCTACTCGGGAGACTGAGGCAGGAGAATGGCTTGAACCCGGGAGGCAGAGGTTGTGGTGAGCCGAGATTGCGCCATCGCACCCCAGCCTAGGCAACAAGAGCGAAACTCTGTCTCAAAAAAAAAAAAAAAAAAAAAAAATACTTAGGCTCTGAACTGAAAGATTAAACCAGAAAGCATTGCCTACCTGCAGGGGAATGCAGAGTCCAGCTGCCCCAGGTGGATCCACTGCAGGACCCTCAGAATGAGAGAGTCTAGGGCCAGGGAGAAAGCCTCATGCCTGCCTCGGTAACAACAGAACTTCCTCCAGCTGTCAGGGGCTGGCCTGGGAGGCTTCAGGAACCCACCCCCAGCTCCTGTGCACAGTGCACAGAGGCCGTCATGAAGTTTGCTGAAACTCGTGGAAGCTGCTGTTATCGGGGTAGACTAGTGTCCTCTCACTGGAAGATTCTGGAAATCATCAGGTTTAGGATGCACCGTCCACCTGGAGCGTAAGTGGCAGGGATGTTCCAGGCAGTGCTTCCCAGGAGAACCTTCTAGAAGCCTTTCCAGCCCCTGACTAGGGTTGATGGACAAAAAGGAGAAAGTGGGGGATGAGCCTTCACCAAACTGACTCTGCTGGGGCTTCCGCTGACTTCAGTTTTCCCTCTCCAGAACCAGGGATGGCTGGCTGCAGCGTGGCCTCACTGCCTATACACCATTCAGCCCCTGTCTGCCTTTTTGTTTACACTGAGAACACAATAGGAGCTATAGTCCTTCCAATACATCATTTATAAGTGTGTTCTACCTCTGAATGCACAGGCAGAACTGGCTGTGGGTGAATAAGCTCTGTGAATCTTGCCAAGACACTGCTTTGTTCAGCATTATTCTTCACAATAGATACCACACTTTGGAAGTAATTTTAAAAAGGGAATCAAAATAGTGGTACTTTTAGCCTTTGTTTCTTTTATACCACACTGCATTCTCTGTCTCTCATTCAGCCGCTCCCATTATTCTGACAAATTAAATAAACCACTCCATTGCAGAAAAGCGTGGGCAGGCAGGACTTCACTCCACTGCAGCCCCGGGAAGTCGAAATAAACATTGAGGTGCGTTCTGCTAGCCATTTCATCTAACTTTAGTCAAGGAGGAGAAAAAATATGGGGGGAGACTTCAGAACTTAAGTGGGTCAGTAGCCCCCGAGAGCCGGCCTCTGCAGCAGGTCGCGGCCACGGCGTGGAGGGCAGCGGTTTCCAGGAGCGCTAGAAAGTCCTGCCTGCTGCGTGGCCCCGGGAGCCCGGACGGTAAGTCACAGGAGGCTGGGGCACCGCAAAGGTGAGCAGCAGACTGCGCCGACGCCTGGGGCTCCGTTCCTGCAAGCAGCTTGGCTCTTCTCTCCTCTTTAAAAAGGCCTTCTTACATCTGTTGAACCGCTTCCTAAAGAGGGAGTGACTCCAGGAGGAGGAGGACTTCTCTCTCTCTCTCTCTCTCTCTGTGTCTCTGACTCTCTCTCTCTTTTAAGCTCGACTTTGACTTTGAGAAGTCTTTGACTTGTGCAATCACAATCTATTTGTGAAATTCAGGCAAGGAGAGAACTAAAGAGGAGGAAGAAGAAGAGACGGACAGGATTTTAGAGTGGGGTATTGCCTTCGGTTTTCTTAAGGTCCAGGATGTGCTACAAAACTGATGGGTGACACCCTTCTAACTTTTGGCCTTAAAGCATTTTTATTTGTACAGGAGAAAAAACAAAAAGTGTGTGTTTGCAAAGGAATCTCTGTTAAATTAATGATTGATTTGAACTAGAATATACATGGAAGTCATTTTAGTTACAACTGCCTCTGTCCTCGTTTGTCGGGTGTGAAGCGTGGGGTAGCCGTTTCTCTGAGAGTAGCTCCGTCTGGATTTGGAGAAATCCTCCTGACTGTTGTAAAAATCATCTCCCATCGGCTGTGCCGGGACCCCACCCTCCTTCCGTTCCTTTTCCCGCACCCTCTCTTAGCAGAACAGGTGGAGCCGGTGGAAAGGACAGCGTCGAGAGCGCGTGTGGTCAGGGGTCTCGGAGGCAGCCTGATTTCCTTATGAAAACAGAGCTCTGGTAAATGCCAGTTACGGGGATGGCTTTGAAGGCTGCAGCCACCAGCTAAGATGGCCTCATCTAAAATGCAGGCGTCTGCAGCATGGAGGGGGCTCTGTGTTCCAACAGAGGCGTCCCCTGGCTTCGGAGTCAGAGGGCACAACAGGCGCAGGGAAATATTGAATCACAGCAGTCTGAACAGAACCATCAGGGTTCATCTTTTATTACCAAAGAAAGACTTGAAAAAGCCCAGGTGAAATTTTCTTCCATTGTCTAGGAAAATTCTCTGTAATTTGCCCCCTGGGAAATCCAAGTGCCTTGTGGCCGGGGCCCCCGCCCCACTCCCCTCTGTCCATCTCTCTCCTCCTCTCTCTGCGTAAATGTCTCCGGGGTCCCTGGAGAACCGAGGGGGCTGAGCAGGGGACGCTGAAGGTCAGGGTTGCCCACTGTGGCCTGACTTTTAAGCTAAAGAGGTTTTTCTTTCTCTTGTTGCCCTGTCAGGTCTAATTTGGCGGCGTTATGCTGAGAGGGCGGGCCTGCTCCTGACAGGAGGGGGTTAAATGAGATTACAAGCTTTGGAGGCTGTCAGCAGCTACTGCTGCCCGGGGATGTTAAATTGCGATTTAATGGTCAGCTTTATCTGGATGGTATCAGTGCAAATCTGCTGTTTTCAGCAACTTAATTGGCACAGTGTTTGCAGGAGTTTTTCGGGGAGGTAGGAGAGCTGACCAGATTTTAATGCTGAATTATTTAGAGATCAAACTGGCAGAATGTCAGTGGGAATCTGTCGCGTGTTTGGTTTTCTGAAGCACAGAAAGCTTATGAATGGGCAAGATGCTGAATTCCGCTGTGATGCCCGAAACTTTCTAAAAATATTCACAGGGTCTGATGCAGCTCCGAGTTTATTTATAGAGGGAATAAACAAAGAGTAACAGTTGCTATCACAACATATGTGCAGTGTCTGATTTGTGAGGGGGCAGCAAGAACGCAGAGGCAGCCACTCTCAACAGAGCCAGTGTGGGCTGTCTTTTCAAAATTTTAACAGATGGACACCGCCTGTGGAGCTGCATGTTCCCGGGGTGACTCACAGGTGACCCCACACTACGCAGGACTGACGGTGCCTGCTTGTGTGTGCGTAAGGCATACACGTGTGCACGCCTGTTTGTGTGTGCGCTGGGTGTGTGCACAAGTGTTCGTGGATGTGTGCACATGTGTACACGTGTGTGGGTATGCATGTGAGTGTGTGTACACAGATGTGGGTGTCGTGTACACATGTGTAGAGTATAAGTGTGTGTGCACATGTGTATACGTGTGTGGGTGTGCATGTGAGTGTGTGTACACAGATGTGAGTGTCGTGTACATGTGTGGGAGTATGCATGAAAGTGTGCATACACAGATGCGGGTGTCGTGTACACATGTGTAAAGTATGAGTGTATATGCACATGTGTACACATGTGTGGGTATGCATGTATGTGTACACAGATGTGGATGTCATGTACATGTGTGTATGTGTGAAAATGTGTACACAGATGTGGGTGTCAGGTACATGTATGCAGGTATGCGTGTGCCTACACAGGTGTGGGTATGTACACGTGTGTAAAGTACGTGTGTGCACATATGTACATGTGTGCGGGTATGTGTGTATGTACACAGATGTGGGTGTCTTGTATATGTGTGCAGGTATGCATGCAAGAGTACGTACAGATGTGGATGTCATGTACACGTATGTAGTGTGTGCACATGTGTACATATGTGCAGATATGTGTGTGTGCATACATAGATGTGGGTGTTGTGTATATGTGTGCAGTTATATATGCGAGTGTGTACACAGATGTGGGTGTCGTGTACATGTGTGCAGGCATGTGTGTACATGTGTGTAGAGTATGACTATGTGTGCACATGTGTACGTGTGGGTGTGTGTGCCTGTGTGTACACAGATGTGGGTGTCATGTACGTGTGGGTATATGTGTGTATACAGATGTGTGTAGAGTATAAGTGTGTGTGCACGTGTGTGTGGGTATGCATGTGTGTGTACACAGATGTGGGTGTTGTGTACACGTGTGTAGTGTGTGCACATGTATACATGTGTGCGAGTATGCAAGTGTGTGTACACAGATGTGGGTGTCGTGTACATGTGTGGGTATGTGTGCCAGTGTGTACATAACATGTGGGTGTCATGTACACGTGTATAGAGTATGAGTGTGTGTGCACATGTGTCCTGTGTGGGTATGCATGCACATGTGTGTACGCAGATGTGGGTGTTGTGTACATGTATGTGGGTATGCATGTGTGTGTACACAGATTGGGTGTTGTGTACACGTGTGGAGAGTGTGTGTGTGCACCACACGTGTGGAGGGAGTGTGCCTGTGTGAGGTGCATGTGGGCGTGTATGTGTGCAGGATGGGGTGTGATCTGTGACAAGTGTGCTGGCGTGTCTCTCTATGACAGCCTGTGTGCATGGAGGTCGGCCCCCTGGAACTGCCGCATTTCAGCCCGTTTGCCCCTCAAGCCCATCAGCGACCGCAGCTCCTCCGGGCCGTGCCTGGCCAGATCTCTGGGGGTATGTGGCCGCCCTTCCGTGGGTGCCTGCCGGGAGAAGGGGTCTGGGCAGCGCCTGTGCTCCAGGGGGACTGGAGGCCTGGGCAGGGGAGGCTTGTTCCCACGAGGGACACTGGGCAGGAGGGACCCGGGTGGGGTCGTTGAAGGAAGAAAGGAAACGGAGAAAGTGCTTCCGCAGCAGACAGCAGCATTGTCTGTTCCCCGTGAGGGTCAGTCCGGAAAGTTCAGGATTAGTAAATTTAATATCCTGTCAAAATTCCCGTGATAATGAGCCCTGGCTGGCCGGGCCGGCCCCGCGGCTTCAGCTCTGCAGCCGGCGAGATAGCGCAGCTGATTGATGAGCAGGGATCGCGCTGCGCTGGCACCAAAGCGGGGGGGCGGGGGCGGCCCGCGGTGCCAGGGAGCTTGCTGGGGGCTCGCTGGGGTCTCACAGCCACCTCCGGAGCGGCCTGGCCGCAGCCCAGAGGACCACAGCGTGGCTGGATCCCGCGGGCCCTGGGTTTTGCTTTTTTTAGGAAAATCAGGAAAAGGCCTTGTAGAAAATAATCCTACAGGGATCTTTTCCTGGCCTGTTGGGGTGCCTCAATACCCATCTTTTCAGAATGGACAGGAGCGTTTCGGAGCCGGAGAAGCGGAGGTGGGGGAAGGATGGAGCTCGCTGGGGAGGAGCTCAGCTCGGAGGGGACAGTGGCCGCCCGGGGCGCGGCCTGGGTGGGTTTTAGGCTGCAAGGGTGATGCAAAATAATGATGTTCCTCACCGAGGAGCACAGAAACCAGAAAGTTCCTGGGCAATTTGTCCGAGGCTCTGCACCTCTCTAAGCAGCTGTCAGATCTGTACATTATGGTACATTGAATCTGAATGAGGCTCTCAACATCAAAACCCTGCATCCATTATGATATCATCTCCCGCTCTAGGCTGTAATGCTTATTAATTCTGCACCCATACTCTCCCGGCTTCAGCAAATGTATTCCATCAGCCTAGCATTTAATTTAATTAGTACAGCTGGGCTCTCATTCTCCTTTCTGTGTCAGAGGTATTGTCAGCACGTTCTGCTGTAACACAATTACTGATTGCTTTTAGATAGGCAGAAATATGATTAGGGTATTGGGTGACTGTATCATAAGCCTTATTAGATTCATTTGAAATCTGGAGATAAATAGGAAACTTTTATTTGCAGTGTAATGAGATTATGCTTATTAGGCCAAGGCCTCGCAACCTTTTGCAAAGAACACAGTGTATCCGCCGGATTATGCTCTGGAAACACACTTTCTGCTCCCAGCCTCCGAGCCATTGCTCCGCGCCTCGAGACTGAACTGTTGTTGCCCTGTGTGCGTTTAGGATTATGGCCGCCGTGGTGTCTTCCGCATGATAAGGACCTGGGAATCCCTTTCCTTCTCCAAGTCTGCTGGAATACATACGTCTTGAAATGAGATTTCTTTTTTTTTTTTTTAAGAAATGTTTTTGAAAAATCAGTGTGCAGGCTGAAAGAAATTATTCTTTTAAAAGTATTTATTTGCTTTTAAAGATGTTTGCATTTATTAGACGTCGCTTACTGAGACTGGCATATAATGAAGGTCTTAAAAGTTCCTAGTGCTCAATCTCTAAAACGTTTATCACTGCTGTTACTGTTTTGATAACTGCTAGCACAAATCCAGAAACATGTATTTTTTTATTGGCATTTATTTGATATGCTCAAATTTCTAATATTTGTCGAGGACAAGAACTTTCTCCAACCCAAAATACATCAGTTCTGAAGAGTGTGGAGCCAGCACAAAGGGCAGGTATGATCTGAGGAAGCCTCTTGAAGTGATAGTATATTTCACTGAGCTAAAATTGGCCAAATGTATTTAATGGTTATAAAACATAGTATTTTTATACATAAGGAAAATGATCATGATTTTTCCTGGATACAAAAGTTTTGGAATGATATATAAATGTTACTTTAGGAAAAATCCAAGATGTAAAATATAAATTTGCAGAACACATGCAATTTCTCAAACTATGAATTATTTTCTATGCCACCCTCACTCCATTTTTACCAGATCATTTACAACCTTATTGGATTTCAAAGAATCTCAGTAGATTACTTTCATGAACTCATCTATTGCATAATGCAAGTCCCACATGTAAAGTGATTGTGTTTTGGTGTTCACTTACCCAAAACCAGGAGTATTTATTTCTTAGTTAAATATGTGATCAAATCGAGATATGTAAAAAGGCATACCTATGCTGGCTCACCAAAACCCAAAGCTAAGAAGGAGATGGCAGGGTCTAGAGGCTACTTGTTTAACAGCCACAGAGTTTTCCTTTGGGGTAATGGAAAAGTCTTCAGAACAGATAATGGTGATGTTTGTACCACATTGTGAGTGTGACTAATGCTGCTGAACTGTACACTGAAAATGGCTAAAACGGAAAATTTTGTGTTCTACATATTTTACCCCAGTAAAATAGAAAGGAAAAAGGGAGTCTGGGCCTGTGTGAGAGCCGTCAGCATGAGCTCCAGATTACAGGATGCATGGCGGTCAGTGGCTGCCACCTGTGGGTTTACCGACCATGGGGAGAGCTTCTTAGACTTCATTTCAGTCTTGATTTGGGGACCTGTTCACTCATTCCTGCCAGCTCGATTATAGCAATTTCCACCTCTTCAAATATATGGAACTCTGGTGAAGACATGGGTTCTTTCCCCAAAATGGTACATAGCAAAGAGCTTGCTTGGCCTTGGAGGGAATTCTTGGCAGCATAATTTGCAGCCGGAATTAAAATCAGCTGACTCTGGCCAAGCATTAATATTCAGCAAGGGACTGGATGAATAAGAGATGAATGAAGCCAAGAAACACCCAAACTGTTCCAGTGACGTTTTACTTTTTCGATGGCCCTGAGGAGAAGGTAGCCAGCAGTCCTGCCAGCTGCTACCTTCGAATGGGAGGCATGGCAGGGGAGTCCAGACCCCAAGGCACAGTGTAGACACCAAAGAAAGGAGAGACGCAGTGGCCAAGGACGGCAGCAGCCAGGGCAGGCCTTCCACAGCCACCCCATCTCCACCAACCCTCCAGAAACGGCCTCTGAACCCCATCAACAAGGCTCACAAACACAATTCTCTCCTACCAGGTGGATTGCTATTTGCCCCAATGCTTTTTTTAATACCATTTGCAATCACTGTTGTAATTTTGTAATTTAAATATTACATAAGCCACTGAAATATGAATGCAACAACAACAACAAAAAAGAATGAATTTTTTTTTCTGTGAAAATTAAATTGGGTATTTTGGAGTGACCAGACAAAATCAAATTGCTTTTAAAAATATAGAATTACCTATGGGTGAGACGAGTGTAAATTATTGAGGAAAATCATTGAAGACTAAGACAACATTCAGATTGTTTCACACACGGTTTTAGTTCATTGTTTCACTTTGAGAAACCTTAGAAGATGCATCTTAGATAGGTGGTGTTTATGCAAGGAAGAAGACCCCATAAGCCAGTCAGCAGCCCGAAACTCAAAGAAAAGACTTTGGCCTTGAGAGGCTGAGGCAAGAGGATCATTTCAGGCCAGAAGTTCGATTCCAGCCTGGTCAACATAATGAGGCCTCATCTCTACAAATGACTTTTTTAATTAGCCAGACATGGTGGTGCGCTTGTAGTCCCAGCTACTAGGGAGGCTGACGTGGGAAAATCACTTGAGTCCAGGAGTTCGAAGCTGCAGTGAGCTATGATCACACTACTGTACTCCAACATGGGAGACAGAGAAAGAACCCATCAAAAGACATCGGACTTACAGTAAAATATGTATATGTTTTATGTTAAAATGCTTCCGGTGTAGATGTGTATTTTTTTGATACTCTACTCTAACACACGGACCAGGATCCCAATCCCAGGATCACAACCCCGAGGCCATCTGTGACAGCAGGGGGGTGGGAGGGGAGGGGAGGGAAGGGGAGGGGAGGGGAGGGGAGGGGAGGGGAGGAGAGTGGAGCCGTCCAGGGTCCTCCTGACCCTCGGTTTTGACTATAAAGAACTTGTTGACTCCAAGGTGTTCCATGGAGGTTAATGGAGGTTGCTATTAAGGTAGAATACTCAGGGGCATGTGGACAAATGCTCCATAGAAGCATTAGAGGACAAGGGGCCAGATCCAGCTGCTGTGATGCTGAGAACAGAGACAGAGAGGGGACTGGGATGGACAGGAGTGTAACGGAAGAGAAGCATGAACGGGCGGCTTTCTGAGCAATGCTTAGCCACTCATCTACAGAATCCTCACTTAGCTATCTCCTGGATGGGTGTGTGTTCTCTGTTTTTCCATCCAGCCTCAAAAGTGAGGCTTCTCCAGGTGCACAGAGGCACCCAGAGCAGCAGAGATGTCCCCAGTCACTCCACAAGAGCCTGGGGAAGAGGGTGGCCTGAGTCTGGCCTGGAGCCAGCTGTTAGGTCAGGTCCCTGAGCTCCAGTCCTTACTGCCCAGGGGACGGGGCTGATGTCAAGCCCCAGAGCCCTCCCTGCCTCCCCAAGCTCATGACAAGAGAAGAAATGACTGAGCCTCTTCCTTACTCAGATTTCTTCTACCACAGAATACTGCTTGTGGTACCTGGGCTAAGGTACTCAGTGTCTCTGCTGTGTTTTGCTCACTGGTAAAATGAGGTCACAGTAACACCTTGTTCCTGGGCATGGCTAGGGTTTCATGGTGGTGCTGGGGGACAGACTTGCACATGCCGAGTTGCACAGTCACAGGATGTAGAGCACGTGAGGCACACGCGTGCACACGTGGACACACATCCCCGGCATGTCTAAGTGTCGCACCCCTGCCTGCCATCCCACCCTGCTGGGCTTTCTTCCGCTGGCTCTGCTGTGGTCCTCTGGCTACTCCTGCACGGACTCAGAATCAACAACTCTATCTTCAGACTCATTTTTTCTCTTCATATTCATACCAAAAAAAAATATCTCATAGGCCATGTTACTTTTAACCTAATCCAGTCAAGCTCATCCGTGTGTGGATCTACAGCATCCGTCTCTCTACTCTTTTGTTTTGGCCAAAGAGGAAAGATTTGGACAAAAAAAGAGAGAAGGAGAGGCCGTGGGTAGGAGCCAGTATTTGTGTCCTGGGGCTGCCGTAACAAAGTGCCACAGCCCAGAAGGCTTGAACAGCAGAAATGTGTCCCCTCTCACTCTGGAGGTTGCAGCCCGATGTCCAGGTGTGGGCAGAGCCAGCTCCTCCTGAGGCTGTGGGGGACTCAGTTCCAACCTCTCTCCTGCTTCTGTGGTTTGCTGCAACCGGAGATGTTCTCCTTGCCTGGCCCATGCATGATCGCAGCTTCAGCCTTGGTCTTCTCCTGGCGTTCTCCCTGCGTGGTGTGTGGGTCCAGATTTTTACCCTCCATAAGGACATGGTCTTATGGGATTAGGGCCACCTACTCCACTGTGACCTCATCTTAACTAATTACATCTGTGAAGGCTGATTTCCACTAAGGAATGTGGCTACATTCACTAATTTTGGGGGGACACACAATTCAGCCAGTAAAAACGCAGAAAATGCTTTGTACATAAATGATGAATTTCACAAACAAAGGTACTGGGAAGAATCGCCACACCGTAGGCTCTCCAGCATCTTTGAGCAGCCCGGAGCAAAGTGGGTGGAGCCCAGGGCTTGTCCCAGACGCTTGCTGGCAGCGAGTGCGGCTCCAGCCTTCTGCTTTATCATGAAATATCTGGTGGTTTGTCACCACGTTTCCTCTGAAATGAACTGGTACACTTGCTCTATTTCTGACTAAGGGAATCAGCTTTGTGTGTGGTCTCAGTAGAAAAGGACAATTGGACAAAAGTAGGAATGAGGCAGCAGTAGCCACACAGACCCCAGGTCACCCAGAGAAGAGGGCAGAGCTTGAAAACTTGGTCAGTGACTTCGAAGTCTGCATCTAGTGTAGATGCTCGAGCTGGGATCCCCCACCCCAGGGGATCCTCAAGGCAGCTTTCCAGCAGTCTCAGATGCAAGGCTGGCCTCACCCAGGAAGCCAGAGCCCTTCCCAAGGGCTTCTAACCCACATCCAAGGTGAGAATCACCGCTGTGGGGGTAGAGGGCAGGTACCCATACATGCCTGGCTCCAAGTGGTAGAATTCAGGAGGTAAGTGAGGCTTCTCAGGGAAGGGTCTGCCTGCCCTCTGGCAGCAACTAGAGATCAGGACCCTCCTGACATTTCCAGGGCCTCCACATCCCCATCTTGTTTTACGTTCCTTCCTTCACATGGAAGCCCCATTATCTGAAATTTCCTAGCACCTTTCCTTCATCAAAACTTAACCTAATCACAACATCACAAACTCACGGTATGCAGCAAAAGCATTTCTAAGAGAGCAGTTTATAGCAATAAATGTTCACATAAAAAAGGAAGACCCCAAATAAACAACCTAAAGTTACATCCCAAGGAACCAGAAAAAGAAGAATAAACAAAGCCCAAAGTCATAAGGAAGAAAACAGTAAAGATTAGAGCAGAAATAAATGACATAGAGATAGAAAACCAATAGAAAAATCAACTAAGAGTTTCGATTTTACAATGTATATGTATATCAAAACCTCACCTTGTACATTTTAAATATATACAATTTTTATTTCTTAAAAATGCAATGAGATATCATGTCACACCTGTTAGAACAGCTAATATCAAAAAGTCAAAAGGTGGCCAGGCACAGTGGCTCACACCTATAATCCTAGCACTTTGGGAGGCCGAGGTGGGCGGATCACCTGAGGTCAGGAGTTCAAGACCAGCCTGGCCAATATGGTGAAACCCTATCTCTACAGAAATACAAAAATTAGCCAGACAGGATGGTGGATGCCTATAATCCCAGTTACTCAGGAGGCCGAGGCGGGATAATCACTTGAACCCAGGAGGAGGAGGTTGCAGTGAGCCGAGATCGCACCACTACACTCCAGCCTGGGCAACGCAGCAAGACTCCATCTCAAAAAAAGAAAAAAAAGTCAAAAGGTGGCAAGTGTTGGTGAGGATGTGGGGGAAAGGGAGCCTTGTGCACTGCTAGTGGGATGTAAATTAGTACAGCCATTATAGAAAACAGTCTGGAGGCTTTTCAAAAATTTAAAAATAGAAATCCCATATAATCCAGCAATCGCACTTCTGGGTATAAATTCAAAGGAATTGAAATAAGCATCTCAAAGAGATATCTGCACCCCCATCCTCATAGCAGCTTTATTCACAATGGCAAAGCCATGGAAACAACCTAAATGCCCATCAATGGATAAATTAATGAGAAAGATGTAGTATACACAAGGGAATACTGGTTAGCCTTAAAAAGAAGGAAATCCTGTCATTTGCAACATGATACCGCTTCTATGATAAATCTGAAATAGTCAAATTCATCAAAGCAGAGAGTGGCATGGTGGTGGCCAGAGGCTTGGTGTGAGAGAAGTGGGGAAGAATTCGTTAAAGGGTACAAAATTTTCGTTATACCAGTAATATAAATTCTAAAGACCTACTGTACAGTATAGTTCCTATAATTAACAATACTGTATTGTATACTTAAACATTTGCTAAGAGAATAAATCTTACGTTAAGTGTTTTTATCAAAATAATAATGAATGATGATAAAAATAAAAGATCAGAGGAAACTTTGGGATGTGCTGGATGGTTTATGGCATGGATTGTGGTCATGGTTTCCCAGGTCTATACCTATCTCTAATCTCACCAATTTTTATACATCAATTACGTACATCTCTTTGTATGTCAAAAAAATTAAATGAAAAAGGATGTTGAAGCGTTTTCCTTCCCCTGTATTTTCTCTTGTAGTTTTATAGTTTTAGATCTTACATTTAAGTCTTTAATCCATTTTGAGCTCATTTTTGTATATAGTGAAAGTTAAGGATCTAAGAAAAAAATAATGTTGGAAAAAATTTAGCCTAGCTTGAGTTTATTCCCTCAGGAATATATTCCCTACAAGTAGATGAACAGATGAATGGCTGGGTTATCTAGCTGTCACTGGGACTAGTGGGCCAAGTGTATGTCATTTTAGGAGATTCCTAACTCTATCTATTGAGAACTTACTGAGGGGAGCACTTTACTTCTCTCTTATGTCCTAGAATTGTTCTGTATTGCTTGTTAAACATACAGATTCTCACCCTTTCTGCACTCTCTAAGACTCTCTGAGTTGAAATCCTTATGGAAGAGCTGGAAAATATATTTTTTTCAAAAGTGTCTTTGTTATTTGTAGCAATTTAGCAAGTTTAAGAAGTGCCATATTCTGTCTTTTAATTCCCACCACAACACTCTGAAGGAGGTATTACTATTACTCTTGGTTACTGATGAAGAAACTTGGCTTGGAAGAGTAACTTGTCATACAGCTAGTAAGCTATGGAGGCCATTTTAGACACCATGGCAGCCATTTTAGACATAGTGGCAGGGCAAATGGAAGAGATGATTGTGGGGCAGGGGAGGTTCAGCGTCTCTAATCTTTTGGTTTGTATTCATACATACATATTCCCTCATTTTGCAGCCCTAGTTAAGAGCAACCTTATTTTTCTGGAAAAATATCTGAAAGTGTGCCAGATCACAAGGCAGCTGTCATAACTTCATTCATAAGACAAAAGAAATGATGAATTATGGGAAATTTCTCATCATTGTTACCTGTGGGATTCATGGGTTGTGTTATAAACTTCAAGGCAGACAGCATTGCTGTGGCTTGCAGAATAGTCAGTGCACTAAAATTCTGCATAGAAGAAAATTGCATTATTAGGTGCTAAATACATGTTTATCACTAAATATAAAAATTTTATCTCTAGCCTTGTTTGACACATGAAAGCATATAAGAAGGAAATAAGAGTTAGTTTTTCTAGAATGAGTAGATTAAATGCAAGTGTAATACTTGTTAGATGTTTGTTTGATGTAGACTCAAAGGTAGAATCACAACAGAAGCAATTAGAGTAATTATTAAGTCTGCATTTAGTCCATAAGCGCTAAGGAGTATTATGTGTTCATTCATCTGAGCCTGATATGCTTCCCATTAAAATACGTGTTGCCTCCAGAATCTTCTACCACTCTGTTCGTTGGTGGTCGCCAGTTTGGGATAATATCTGTGCCTCAGGATTGTGTCTCACTGTGATGCTCTCTATAAAGCTACTTAAGGATACAATTCCAGGAAGCTAAAGATAATACTAGAAAGTATTAATGCTTCTAGGATTATCTTCCTTAGCATTAATGATAACCGTGTATTCCCTTGAATTTTGTCCCAAGGTTAGAATGCTGGAGGCAAAGCATTCTCAGTGAACAACTCAACTCTTCGCTGTTTCTCCTCTCAGATCTCACAGAGCCAAATGCCTTCAGGATAGAGTAATTAAGTTGAGCCCACTGCAATGGACATTTATTATTATCTTCTAAAGCCCAAGCTCACTTCTGGGTTATCCTGTCTTAAAAATAAATGTAGACGAAAATACCCAATGCCACAGTGGGCTTTGATTTATTCTTAGCTTGTTGAGTTTTAATCATTTTATGGATACCTACAGGCTTCTGTAATAATGGTAATTGTTTCCTCCATCTTGAATTGAGAAGGATGATGAATGATGTTCACTCTCAGTGGTCTGCAGATACTAAGTATGCTAAGGCAAAGTCACACACTCTCACATTCCTACTCGTGTTCACACTACTACTCTGTGATGAAACCGAAACTAGATTTATAATCTTTAATTTTATTTTTATTTACATAGGAAGGAAACCGATTCAATTGCAGGTCAAATAGGGTCATTTGGGGATTCAACCAACTTATTCATTAAAACACCTATCTATATGATATGTATGTGAAGACTACATGTATAGGACTTATGATCAAATTAGAGAGAAAAATAAGTAAGTATAGAAGCATCTTTGCAAAACAGTTTGTGCCACAGAAGAGTCAATGTTATCTTCCATGATGCAGCCTGGAATTCCAGTTCTTGCGTTTCCTGGTCTTGTGGCCTTAGGCAAGTTACTTAACCACTCTACATCCTGTTTTTCTCATGATAAGAGGGGATAAAACTGTACCTGTGTCACTGGGCCTTGAGAGGAACCAATGAGATGCACCTGATGAACTTAGCACAGGACTTTCACATAGCAAATACTCAAGAAATGGGACCTGTGGGCACTATTGAAGCAGCTTATATCAATGGCCAACTAGTACCCAAGCTAAGTAAAAGTTAAGCATAAGAATTGTCAGAAGAAAAACACCTTCTTTTTCTATTAAAAGAAGGAGAGCCTCCACAGGTTGAATTAAGAAAAAGTTTAAAGGAATCCAATCATTTTTTTCAGCTGTGGACTGCATAATGTCACTGCTCTGCAAGGCAGCAATTCAGCCCCAGTGTCCTGACCCAGTCTCCGTAACAGTTATTTGCAGACCAGCTAGCCAAATGCACCTGGAGAGAAACTCAGGTGCCCTGGCACGTACCCTGGGGCTTCCTTCTGCTGGTCTCACTATGACCAGGAGACATGACTAGAAAGAGTAAAAAGAGGTTGACGACAGCCTGACCAACATGGTGAAACCCTGTTTCTGCTAAAAGTACATATTAGCCAGATGTGGTGGTGCATGCCTGTAATCTCAGCTACTCAGAAGGCTGAGTCTGGAGGATCACTTGAACCCAGGAGGTGGAGGTTGCAGTGAGCCCAGGTTGTGCCACTGCACTCCAGCCTGGGTGACAGAGCGAGACACCATCTCAAAAAGAGGTTGATGGATGGTCACTGAGACTTATTGTCAAATAGTTTTTTCAAAAAACTAGTCATTGTAATCAAAGCAAGTTTCTAAGAATAAGACTTAGGTTTCCCTGCTGTTCTCCATACAAATATTCAAGAATGACGACAGCATATGCACTTATTCTAGGTATTCTCAATGTAAATTTTTCATGGAAAAGGGAGGCTCAGACTGTGTGACCTAATAAGCACTACACTTGTCTCACAGGCAAACAAGCTTGACAATTCAGGTTCACGTAGCAGCTACCAGTACAGCCAATATTTTCTTTTCTTCATATCCAAACTACAAGAAAATTAAATGCCTGTCTTTATCCAGTACCCTGAATTGACTGAACCTACAAAAGCATTTGAAATCATTAACAAACCTAGATTCTAGCAGGTACTAGAAGCAAAGTTGGCTTCCCCACGTCAATAAACTCCAGGATTGAACAGTTGGTTGTTTTTGAGTTAATGAGTCCCTAGATGGCCCATTCCTGCATTAGGTGCCAAGCAGAAGGTTCACAAGGCAGTCATCTCAGAAGCAGAGATGTGCCCACAGCTCTCAACGTACTTTTTACCTTCACCTCTAAAAACCTCTAGACACTACTAAATGACAATGGAAAAAAATCACCACCCAAAAGATCCTGGAAAGTCACAGCAGCTTCGAGGTCACATCTATCACCTTCACCAACAGACACAGGGAGCGATGGAGATGGAAGTGCAGTGGGTGATTATAATTGTGCTCTGTCATGTGTTTAATGTGGCAAAACTGGAGGGTCCTGAGAAACTGAAGTAGAGTGTTGCAGCCTGGGGTGCAGTGATTGGGGGAATGGAGATAGGAGTCTTTGGAGGAGAAACGTTGGGTCACTTGTGAGTCTGAATGGCAGACTAGCTGTCCAGATGTGGCTTCTGACCTATCCATCTGAAGGCTTGTGTGGCATAAAGGATCTCTGTCATGTCCATAGGCCTTGCTTCCACTTTGTCTTTCAATACAAATGGATGAGCCAAGCAGCAAGGATTGATAGAGCACCTTTGACTTGGAGAGATCAAGAAAATGAAAAAGCATGAGAACAGTGCTGCCCTAAAGACAATAAGAAAGTGAGGAGTTTGGGCTTACACATATTAAGCATAACACAGACATCCAGTTGCAGGGGCATGTGTCTGTAGTCCCAGCTACTTGAGAGGCTGAGGCAGGAGGATTGCTTGATCGCAGGAGTTACAGGCCAACTGGACAATATAGCAAGACCTCCATCTCAAAAAAAATTGTTTAAGTATGACACAAAGGCACATGAGGGCCTGATGGCTATAAACCAAAGCCCCAAAGGATGTCACAGACAACCTGGTCACTCAGGTAGAGACTCATGGCAGGGGAATAGTCACCACAGAGTCCCTGCTAGGACAATGCCTCATGGAACTGTTGGAGTAGAGCAGCCCCCAAAACCCTAAAACTGTAGAGCTACCAGTGTGCAACTCCAGCCTGGGAGAGCTGCAGGCACAAGACTCTAGCTCATGAAAGCTTCTGGAGGCCTTGGGAGCCCAATCCCTGCCCCAGTGTGCTTAGGATATGGGACATGAAGTCCAGGACGTTATTCTGGAACATTAAGACTTAATGTTGCCTTATTGGGTTTTGGGCTTACTTGGAACCAGTTACTCCTTTCTTCTTGCCTATGCCTCCATTTTGGAATGGAAATATCTATCCCATGCCTGTCCCACCATTGTATTTTGGGGTTTGGGGGGATTTTTTGTTTGTTAGTCAGGGTCTAAAAGGCTCTTACTCTGTCATCCAGGCTGGAGTGCATTGGCACAATCATGGCTCACTGCAGCCTTAAACTCTCAGGCTCAAGCAATCCTCCTACCTCAGCCTCCCAAGTAGCTGGAACTACAGGTGTATGCCATCACACTCAACTATTTTTTTTCGTAGAGACAGGATCTCACTATGTTGCCCAGGCTGGTTTTGAACTCCTGGGCTCAAGCAATCCTCCCACTTCAGCTTTCCAAAGTGTTAGGATTACAAGTGCGAGCAGTGGTGCCCAGCCTCCACCATTGTATTTTAGAGACACATAATTTGTTAACTTGACAGGCTCACAGCCAGAGAGAAATTTGCCTCAGGATGAATTGTGCCTTGAGTCTCACCCATATCTGCTTTAGGTGAGACTGTTACTTCAGACTTTTGAGTTGATGCTGAAATGAGTTAAGACTTTTTTGGGAGTACTGGGGTGGAATAAATGGCTTTAGCATTGTGAGAAAGACACGAATGTTGGGGGCCAGGGGAAGAATGCTATAGTTTGAATGTGTCTCCCAAAAAGCATGTGTCAGAAACTTCATCCCCAGTGCAACAGTGTTGAGAGGTGGAGCCTGATAAGTCATTAGGTCATAAAGCCTCTGCCCTCATGAGTGGGTTAATGCTGTTTTCTCAGGAGTGGGTGAGTTATCATAAGAGTGGGTTTGTCATAAAGTAGGTTCAGCCACCTCTTGTTCTCCTGCTCTTGTGCACTCTTGCCCTTCTGCCTTCTGCCTGAGATCATGCAGAAAGAAGTTCCTCACCAGATTCCAGCACCATGCTCCTGGACTTCCCAGCCTCCAGAACTGTAAGAAATAACTTCCTTTTTTATATAAATTACTCAATCTCAGGTATTCTATTATAGTAAACCAAAATGGACTGAGACTTTGGGTTTGAAACATGGACAAACTTCTGAAAGTGCGGCAAAAACTCTTTAAGATCCTATAGACTTTCATTATTAGAAATTCAGAATTTGGTGGTGATATGGCTTGGCTCTGTGTCCCCACCCAAATCTCATCTTGAATTGTAATCCCCACGTGGGAAGGAGGTGATTGGATCATGGGGGAAGTTCCCCCCATGCTGTGATAGTGAGTACATTCTCACAAGATCTGATGATTTTATAAGTATCTAGAAGTTCCTACATTGTCCTTCTCTCTCCTGCCACCTTGTGAAGAAGGTGCTTGCTTCTCCTTCGCCTTCTGCCATGATCATAAGTTTCCTGAGGCCTCCCCAGCCATGTAAAACTGTAAGTCAATCAAACCTCTTCCCTTTATAAATTACCCAGTCTCAGTTATTTCTTTATAGCAGTGTGAAAATGGAATAATACACTAAACTGGTACCAGTAGGTTGGTACTGGTATAAAGATACCCAAAAATGTGGAAGTGACTTTGGAACTGGTTGGAACAGTTTGGACAGCTCAGAAGAAGACAGGGGGTTGTGGGAAAGTTTGGAACTTCTTAGAGATTTGTTGAATGTTTTTGACCAAATTGTTATTAGTGATATGGACAATGAAGTCCAGGCTAAGGTGGTCTCAGATGGAGATGAGAAACTTATTGGGAACTGGATCAAAGGTCACTCTTGCTTTAGCAAAGAGACAGGCAATCTTTTGCCCCTGCCCTAGAGATCTGTTGAACTTTGAACTTGAGAGAGATCGTCTGAAACTGGAACTTTTGTTTAAAAAGGAAGCAGAGCATGAAAGTTTGAAAAATTTGCAGCTTGATGATGTGGTAGAAAAGAAAAAATCATTTTCTGGGGAGAAATTCAAGCCAGCTGCAGAAATTTGCATAAGTTACAAGGACCTGAATGTTAATTACCAAGACAATGAGGAAAATGTCTCCAGGGCATGTCAGAGATCTTGATAGCAGCCCCTCCCATCCCATCACAGGCCCAGAGGACTAGGAGGAAAAACTGGTTTTGTGGGCTGGGCCCAGGGCCCCCCTGCAGTATGCAGCCTTGGGACTTGGTGCCCTATGTTCCAGCTGCTCCAACCCCAGCCATGACTAAAAAGGCTGCATGACTAAAAAGGTACAGCTTTGGTGCTGCTTCAGAGGGTGCAAGTCCCAAGTCTTGGTGTCTTCCATGTGGTGTTGGGCCTGTAGGTGCACAGAAGTCAAGAATTGAGGTTTGGGAACCTCCACCTAGATTTCAGAGGATGTACAGAAATACCTGGATGTCTAGGCAGAATCCTGCTGCAAGGGCAAAGCCCTCATGGAGAACCTCTGCTAGGGCAGTGAGGAAGGGAAATGTGGGGTTAGAGCACCCACACAGAGTTCCCACTGGGGCACTGCCTAGTGGAGCTGTGAGAAGAGGGCCACCATCCTCCAGACCCCAGAATGGTAGATCCACTGACAGCTTGCACCATGTGCTTGGAAAAGCCACAGATGCTCAACACCAGCCCATGAAAGCAGCCAGGAGGGGGGCTGCAAAGCAACAGGGGTGGAGCTGTCTATGGCTGTGGGAGCCCACTTCTTGCATCAGTGTGACCTGGATGTGAGACATGGAGTCAAAGGAGATTATTTCAGAGCTTTAAGATTTGATGACTTCCCCACTGGATTTTGGATTTGCATGGGGCCTGTAGCCCCTTTGTTTTAGCCAATTTCTCCCATTTAGAATGGGAGCATTTATCCAATGCCTGTACTCCCACTGTATCTTGGAAGTAA
Organism: Pongo abelii; assembly: GCF_028885655.2. Lineage (NCBI taxonomy): Eukaryota > Metazoa > Chordata > Mammalia > Primates > Hominidae > Pongo > Pongo abelii. The sequence goes on from NC_071999.2 coordinate 118,273,650, forward strand.
CTAACTTGCTTTGGATTTTACAGGCTCATAGGTGGAAGGGACTTGTCTTGTCTCAGATGAGACTTTGGACTTCGACTTTTGAGTTAATGCCAGAATGAGATCAGACTTTGGGGGACTGTTGGGAAGGCATGATTTGTTTTGAAATTTATAAAGGACATGAGATTTTGGAGAGGCCAGGGACAGAATGATATGGTTTGGCTCTTTGTCCCCATCCAAATCCCATCTCCAATTATAATCCCCACATGTAGAAGGAGGGAGGTGATTGGATCATGAGGGAAGTTTCCCCCATGCTGTTCTCATGATAGTGAGCGAGTTCTCAGAGGAGCTGATGGTTTTAAAGTGTGGCACTTCCTCATTCACATACTCACTCTCTCCTGCTGTCATGTGAGAAGGTCCAAGCTTGCGTCTCCTTCGCCTTCCACCAAGATTGTAAATTTCCTGAGGCCTCCCCAGCCATGCAGAACAGTGAGTCAATTAAACTTCTATTGTTTATAAATTACCCAGTCTCAGGTAGTATCTTTATAGCAGTGTAATAACAGACTAATATAGGTAGGATTTTTTTTTTGCCCATGGAAAATATATTTCTAATTTTTTGTCTGTCAATAAAAAGTCACTTTACATTTGAAAATGCCATTCCATACTACAGAGTTCTCTTTTCTTTCCTTATAATCAATATTTCCATCCTTCCATGTGTTTTATTATTTACTTACACACTGAAGCACCCCCATGTTAAGTGGGTTAGAAGAAACACACCCCACATAAGGGCATGACTCTTGACTGATTCCACTGTCTGTGTCATGATATTCTTACTCAAAGGATCCAGGTTCACTGGTCTCTGCCAAGCAGTCCTGTTCTCCATCCAGGCTGTCAACTGCATCGCCTCAGCTTCATCTGTTCCCATCCAGCCTGCCCCTAGTGATGTCTGCTCTGGTCCATCCTCCACACCCCTGGCACATTCATCTTCCTAAATCACTACTTTTGTTGTGTTAGCTCCTTCTTCACACAACTTCCAGGGCTCCACATTGCTTACAGAATAAAGCTCAAATTTTTTTCACACCCGGGCACAACCTGGGCCACTTTTTCAAAAAGTTATCTCCTTGGCCTCTCTAAACACTGAGGCTGCCAATGTCTTCCTTCTCTCTGCTTTCTCTTCGGTGAGCTTTGTGAGGCCATGAGAGCCTTCCTCTTGTAAATGGCTGCTCTCTGTTACTAACCCTCCTTTCACCTCCTCCTTTAAATGTGAAGAGGAGGGGCTCCTAAACACTTGGTGTTGGGCCCACTTCCCACCCATAGGAGTTTGCCAGAGTTGCTATAATGGAATACCGCAGACCTGACAGCTTAGATGGCAGAAAGTTATTGTATTACAAGTTTATAAGCTAAAAGTCCAGGACCAGGATGTCTGCAGGGTTGGTTCCCCCTGAAGGCTGTGAGGAAAGAACCTGTTCCAGGCATCTGCACTTGGCTTGTGCATGGCTGTCATTTCCCTGTCTCTCTTCACATTGCCTTTTCTCTATGTTGTCTGCTTTTGCCTCCCAATCTTCTCTTTTGAGAAGGACACCAGTCATGGTGGACCAGGGGCCCACCCTACTCCAGTATGACTTCATCTTAACTAATTACATCTGCACTGGCCCTATTTCCAAATGAAGCCACATTCTGAAGTGCTGAAGGTTAGGACTTCAACATGGGAATTTGGGGGGAGGGCACAAAATTGAACCCATAAAACTCCCTACAACCCAAACTCAGGAACTACATTCGCAATAATTTTCAGAGCATTTCCGCAGAAATGTTCTTCTGTTACCATAGATTTAACATGTCTCAACAAAAGGCGCTCTGTCCTGAAATCATCTCAGCCATTCCAACTGCTATTAATGGTACTTTGTTCTCTCTTTCGAGCTTTTCTCTGCTCAAGATCAATTGCTAATCTACTAAATATTCTTGCTTTTCACTTTTCCTCATATTTCAGACTCATCCTTTTCCTATCCCCTGAAATTAGGTCTTTCCATTCTGTGGTTTTCGAAATCAATTTCTGCTTCCTCCAGGAAGCTTTCAGTGCCCGTCCCACAGAAGACCGTCTCCCTCCATGGAATCCTGAAACATTCTGTGCCTGCATCACATAGCTAGCTCTTGTCCTATTGCTTTGATATCGTTACCTTTTCCTGGAGCTGTGTCTTCTCTCCCAGCTCTGTTGTAAGCTCTTGAGAGGAAGGACATGTCTAACATAGCTTTATACGTCCCATAGCACTCAGCACCATGACCTGTACGCAGGAGGTACACAGTCATTATTTGCTAATGGGGATGATGGAGACAATGATAACATAGGATGGAGTGTTGGTGGAAGGGGAGACATTTGACCCACTGAATCCCACCAGAGGCAGACAGTGGCTCTTCTGGGCTCTCTCTTCTCCTTCACTAACTTTCCTTATATGTCAACTCTTTAAATGCAGGTCTGTTAAGATGCCCACCTTTCTAATGATCAGCTGGTCATTTCCACGATAATATGTCACCATCTGTAAATATGGCATGTCTAAAGCCAACTCGCCATCTTGGGTTTAATTCTGGGAGCTCATCCAAGTCTTTCTTCCCTCCTTCCTGTTGCTGGGCAAACATTCTCCAGCCCTGCTCCCTGGGACTCAGAAAGGGAATAAAGAGCCCACTGCTACAGCAGCGTAATGGTTTTCTTCTCCAAATTTGCCAGGGGACAAATGGCTTTTCTTCTGTATATTTCCTTAAGCCTTTCATACCTTTGAGTAATAGCAGAAAATCAAAGGAATGAACAAAAAAACACATATAGACCCAGTGGAAAGCCCAGGTTTCTGCTGAGTAAGCTGAGTGCACCAGCTTGTCTTCTTTCTTTTTTTCTTTTTTTTTTCTTGTTTCATGGGCCTCTGTTCTCTAAGCTTTCATCTTACATTGGCTACAAATACTCAGATCATATTTGCTGAAGACTCCATAACCCTGAAGCTGGAGCCACGGATTCTAGTCCTGACTCTGCCACTTGCCAGATGGGGAATCTGAGACAAGTCTGTGAATGCTTCTGATCCTAAATGTCCTTGTTCTGTAGTGAGGGTTTACGCTCTGCCTCCCGGAGTTATCGTAAGGATCCAAGGAGATGTTCACACAGGCAGGATGAAGCACTGCTCAGACACAACAGGCAGGGGGGCCAGCAGAAGATAAGTGCAGTGGGTGTTCCTATAATGCTGGTTTTGAACCCAGGAATTTGTTCCAGGGCAATTGATAGATTAAGCAGAAGGTAAATGTGGTGTTTGCTTCTGTGTGATTTCCTCTGCAGGAAACATTAGATGGATGTGAAAAACCACATGCCCCCCACCCTTCAAGGAAAACCACATCCAGCTGAAAGAGCCACATAGCAGCACACAGAGCACACATGCATCCCCCAGGCCCACCAGCCCCTCCCTCATCACATGTTGCTGTGAGCTTACCCCCACCCCGTGTGATGTCACAGCTTTCTGATCGATTTCAATCCCTTCCACAAGTCAGGATGATGCGGGAGCTGCAACGTTCCACTGCCCGCTTTCATAAACAAGCACTAGGGCTTTCTTAAGATAAAGAAGTCCCGTGTTAATTGTAGCATTTATGTATTTCTTAACCATGTAACATGGGAAGAACCGTGTTAACGTTTCATTAAGCTTCCATCTTTTTTAATGTGCCAGCGTTGAAGTTTCCGAGTGTTGTTTTCTGAACCTCCTTCTCCGTAAAGTACTGTGGTTTTCATCGCATGGCTTTGCACAGCCCCATGGGTTTTAGACATACGTGTGCCACATTACAGCATTCAGGGTAAACCAGATCTGGTTCAACCATCATTTTGCGTGGCTGGAATATGGCAATGGTATGGCTGTCTTGTAGAATATTGTGAGATGAAATCCAAAGGCACAGCAGTCTCTAACCCAGGATCTGACATACAGTACTGCAGGCATTTGTTGGTCTTCCACACTCAGATGGACTCTGTCCTCTGCTGGAAGGAGCAGCCTGCCTACCCAGGGCACCACGTCTCGAACAATGTTTGCAGAAATCTGGGCTGGAGGCTGTCTTAAGTTGGGAAGATGTAGGAAGACTAAGCTGTAATCATTATGAGGGTGACTGTTGCAAAAGCAAACTTGTTTTTTCTGTTGTATGTATTTTTAGAGTTTGACTATATACCTTTGAGATCAGCTCAAAAGTCCGGTTATAAAACAAATGAGTTGTTCTATAATGAATTAACTTAATTTCTAGTAGTCAACTTTTAAATATCAGGAAATACCCTAATAAAGTATGTGAATAAATCCAAAATCCATTGCTTCAGAGGAAAAATTGATGTTACATTTACATCCAGTTTATCACAGATTTTCCTTTTTGTTAAATTATCCAACCATTCATGTGTTAATTCAACATACACTTATGTTGTATCTATTTCTGTGAAAAGTACAAGCTCAACACTATGGAAACACAGATGACTAATTTATGCAACTTATTTTCTAGGAACTTAAAATCAGAAGAGAACATATCAAAATAAAAACGACAGTAATATGAGCTGACAAAGTTAAAGAGACCAGAAAGTGGCTCTGGGGAAGGAGAGGCCACGTTGGTTCCTGGGGTTAAGAGGGGTCAGCAGGCACATACTCCTTGTTGAGCTGTCACTCCGGATACTGTCCGGAAGTGGCCGATTTCATCGTAGGACTGTGACTAAACCCACTAGGGTTTAATCAGGATTATAACTACAAGTATTATCCCTAAAATGTTTCTTCTGCACATTTTTTCTGTTATGTACAAAGAGATTTATTTAAATTTACTAGGCAGATCACTCCAAAAATTCCCCATACTCCTACAGGACTCTGCCCATTCCCAAATTTCCACATGACATTCCTCGATTCCCCAACTCCCACAGGACTCTCCCCACTCCCCCAGACTCCCACAGGACCTTCCTCATTCCCCACATTCCCATATGACTCTCCGTTTTCCACACTCCCACGTGAGTCTCGCCCACGCCCCAGACTCCCACCCAGCTTTGCCCCATGCTCCCCATAGCTTTTTTTCTTCCACTCCTCATTCTTCCTCATGACTCTATTTCCCCATTCTGCAGACTCCCATATAACTCTCCACAGAGCAGCAATTTTTCTCCTCTCCTCCCATTTCCTTCCAAATCTCTCACCTCGTCAATTAGTAGCAGATCCTAGCTGTACATGCAGGAAATTTTGGTGCCTTTCCATTTAAATTCCAGTCGATTTGACACCCGGGTTTGTACTGTTATTTTGTAGTACAAGCAACAGGGACAATTTAATTTCAGAAAATTTCATCCATAGGTGCCCCATATGCATTTCCTGCACAGTTCCCAGTGAATAGTGTACACCCTCCCTCTTGAGTGAACACAGCAGCCACCAAGGCAGCCCTGGAGGTGTCAGTGAGGATGCCCCAGCCACCGCATAGCAACTGCTAGGTTTCCAAGGGCAAATAGCTCCTTTCGACCCTAAGCAACTCGATGAGAACATCAAAACATGCCTTGTCCAAGATCTCTAATACCCATTAGTGTTAGGGCCTGTTACCTCAATCATGAGTGACAGAGCCCTAATTATTAAGGTAATTAGAAGTTATAACACTAGCAATATTAAAGAGAGAACTTCTAGATCCCATTAACAACGTTACTTTAAGTGATCTGGCTGTGAACTGTTCAAATCTCTAATTACATTATACGTCTATCTTAAAGGGTGATGTAATTAACTGATGGGCAAGAGGATGAATGTATAGTAACTACTGTGTAACCGCTGTAAGTACTATTTTCACAGGGATGACTCCAGTATTGTCATTTAGCTTTCTTCCACTTTACTGTATACAGTATGTAGCTGAAAAGAAAATCCTGACCTTGACATAGTTATGTGCATTTTATGCACAAACATTTTTGTTCTTTCTTTTCCTGATTTGTTTCTTCATATTTCTAGTATATTCACCCAAACCTGGTTAAAGTGAAACTGAGAGACCTTTCGTTTGTACATCTATTTAGATTCTTCTTCCTTTGGTACATATAAACATTTAAACATTGCACCTTTCTATCTTTTGTAGGACCAATTTATTCTGATCATATAAATTATAAAGAAGTCCTCAAATAATTAATATATCATTAATTTTTTGTGACCCAAGTAATAAATTTTATATTGTACATATCATTCATTATATCTTGGTTTTCTAGAATAATTTATCATGAAATGAAAATCGTTTCTTAGTCAAGGTCTGGTAAAATGTACTTATTTATTATAAGCCATATTTGATTATGATGTTTAAATGAGGTAGTTTTTTAAGAATTAGCCTTCCAGAAAGGACAATATTTCAAGTTTCCTTTATTGACAGCTTTGCTTTTTCTTTTATGAATCATCTTTCATTTGAAAATCATCTACTTTTTCATTATACCACATATAATTTGCGAATATTGAAAATGACATTTCTTTCCTCTAATATCAGCTCTCTCCCTTTGCCATTGCCGCTGCGTTAAGGTCATTGTTATGATTTCTCTTTCTTCTTAAAAGCAATGATGCCCTTCATCCTCCTCTCCTGTCTCACACTAGCTTTCCGTTGATCCCTGCTTGCACCAGATATTGAGAACCAAAGGGAACCTCCTGAGAGAAGGCCTCCCCTCCTTTATCTCCCCTCGCCACAGCCTGGGCCGCCCCCCGGTCCTCTTTCAAGGTGCTCTTTCACCTCTGCGTCCGCAGTCACAGACTCTCCATCCATGCAGGGGCACTTGGCTGGATCCTGAAGTCAGTCCTTCAAAGTGTTCAGGTTGGCCACACCAGCCCTGGGGGGATCTATAAAGAGGTAGAAGGAGCGTGGAACCCACCGTTGGCCTCATGTTTTAATTCATGCTGAAGGAAAGACGATGTGGAATGCTGTGCCTGTGAAGTCCCTTCCTTTACTAATAACTGATGCCGTGGTACCCGTGGAAGCCCCGAGAAGTAATTATGAAGGAGAACAGAGACCTGTTGCGGAGATTGGGATGCACTGGTGTTCCAGGGTCTAAAGATTCACATGAGACGACCCCGTCTGTAGCCCACATTCCCAGCAGGTGAGCCTCCCCAAAGGTCTCTGGATCCCCTTCGGAAACTGGAAAAAGTAGGAACGCTGATAGATGTTGTTCTCTCTCCCTGTAGCAGACACAGCGAGTTCCTGACCAAGTGGCACAACTCTTTCCCTTTCTAATGAAAAACAGTCTTCCTAAGGTGTTCACACTCCTCCTTGTGACCTTAAGCTTCCAGGTTAGCAACCATCCCAACTCCAAAGAAGTCCAAATTGCCACGGACTCCGTTCCTGGCAGGCACAGGTGTAGACTTCAGCATGAGCGTTAACTCCAGCAGGCGGGAACCGAGGAGAGGTTTTTGATTGTGGTTTCTTTGCTGATAAGGTGGGACATGGAGAAAGATCTTTCCACCTTTTCCGTGGATGTTGTCAAGGGAGAGCCTGGTTGTGCTTGAATGAAGTGTCTGGGGTGGGTGCAGGCCTGAGAAGTGCCAGCCTGAGGCAAAGGCAGTGCCCGGGGGACGCAGGAAGGAGAGAGGAAAAAAGACGGGCTCTGTGCCCACTGACTTCAAAGCCTGGGAACCAGACCTCTTTGGGACTACTTCTTACTTCAGATTAAAACAAATAATTTCACATATTGTCGAAGATGGTTAGGTGGGCATTTACTGTGACTGACAGCCCAGCACAGGCCGCTGGAGGTGCTGACTTGACTGATCAAACACAGGTTTGCAGAGAGAGGAGCACAGAGGCCATACGGGGCCATCTGTTCAGGGATGCAGAGCAGTGTGGAGGTGACAGCCTGCAAAGAACTCACATGACTACATTTCTCAACTACGGGCATCTAATAATCTACAAGAGAAAGCATTAAATATGAAACACCACAAACACAGAAAACAAAAACAGCACACATCAGATTCAGTGAAAGATCATAGGCTTTTCCGAAAATCAACGAAGGCTAAAGAAACTTACCCGATTCCCCAAGACATAAAACTAACCCTACAATAAGGCTAACCCTACCCCTAACCTTACCCTACCCTAAATCTAACCTTACTCTAGCCATACCCCAGCCCTAACCCTACCCTAACCTTAATCCTAATCCTAACCCTAACCCTAACTTAACCCCTAACCCTAAACCTAACTTAACCCTACCCTGACCCTAACCTAATCCTAACCTTAATGCTAACCCTACCCTAACCCTAACCCTAACTATGTGAGATGCAGAAATCAACTCCTTGCTTTGCATTCTTTGCCTGCAGGACACAGCGAGATTTCACCCCCTTGTGAGCCTTCGGGATGATTTTACACGTGAGGGAGGGATCTGTAACCATTAGCAATTCTTTATTATCAAAGACACAACTTTACATATACATTCACATAGGCCTAGCAGGGCCCCCTGGCCTGTCTGTGGCACAGGACGGGGCATGTGCTGACTCCACACTGAGTCCCCACATCTCCCACATGGCATGGCCTAGCACGCCTGTGTTTGAAAACTCAGGTTCGTTTCCTCAATGTTTTTCACGTCATCAAGGGCATAGCTCCTTAGACCCAAAAGCTGTGCCTTTGCCTGGCCTGGCATAAGAAGCCTATGCATTTCCTGATATGTTTTCTCCTCTGTTTGCTTCTAATGTCTCTGGATGAAATCATTGAGTCATTTTTAATCACTGTAAAATATCAGAGAATTAACTTGGAAAATGTGGGAAGACCTTGATGAAAAAGGAAATCCTATGAAGTATAAAGAATTTTTGAGCTAAAATGAGTGAGATTATTAATGTTTGAAAATTATGAACTTGGCAGAAACACTACAACATTTTCATTTTTAAGAGCATTATCAGAAACACGCTCTGAAAACATGCACAGAACTCAGGACCTTACTGTGAATAAAACTGAAATTGAACGAAGGCATTTATACCCTCAGGAGGGATTTCTTCACCTTTTTAAATTGTTTTTTCTTTCTTCCTAGTAAGTCATAAGTTCAAGATTTACTACAACAAAACTAACTCATGCAGAACTGTACACCGCTGTCATAATTTCAAACTGCCCATGAGATACCAGGTGTGTCTGCAGTACACATGAGCATGCTTGTATGCACAACCGAATTATAATTTAGTTCAAGAAGACATGACTTCAATCCCCAGCAAACAGTTTCCAGCTGCTGTAGGTTGTCTGTCTTGCTCTGTTTGGGTTTTTAAGGTTGGAGAGTCTCCAGGATCATTGTTTCAATTAGACTGTGCTCATAGACTCAACTTTCAGCTTTTTCTGCAAAGGGAGTCGAGATGAGGCTGTGGGCACCGAATGTCATAAATCAGGAGACGGTCGGTGACCACGGGCCAGGGCCAGTTCTAGAAGCCCAATGCCAGTGCAAAGAGGAAAGAGCAGGAAAGAGATGGCCTTTTCCATGCAGTCATTTCTTTCTCACTTCCCAACGGCTCACATGAACAACGCCGGAAGCCCACGGAGACTCCACTCTCCCAACAGTCAACTTCTGAATCTGATTTTTAAAATGTCAACAGCTTCCACTCTCCCAGCTGATTTTAACAAAAGACTCTTATAATCAATGTGTTCGAATCCTGCGCACACTCCTATCCAGTGAGGGACACTCAATGGTGCTGCTGGGGCCAATCTGAGACCACAGCAAAAATGCCATCGTCCTGAGAATATTTTATGACGTAACAATATGGTGTCTTTTACATACTTTTTTTTGTTCTGGAAATAAGGGAAGTTGAAATTGGTTTCTAATTAAGTTCTTCACCAACCTCAGTATCAAAAAATAAAAATAAAAAAAGAAATGTTTATGTCTTTAGGCCACAGTATACTTTTAAAATATATTGAAGACCCTATGAGCTTTTGTCTGTATGGGTTATACCTATAAATATGTACTATATTAAAGTTAAAGCTGATACAATCTTGGAATATGTGTTAATCCACTTAAGAATAACAATGATAAATTATTACTTTTTAAGCTCTCCATGAGAAATCACTACATTTTAAAAAAAATTTTCCAGTTCCTTTGGACCTGGCTTGTGGGGAGACAGCTGGGTCCTCACAGTCCTGCGGTATAAAATCTCATGCTGTCTGTTGTTCCAATTGAAATATATGAAGAAAACAAGGACTTACACAGCCACGTGGTTGGAAAAAAGAGAAGCATATCAATTGCCTTTTACGTGGTTGGAAAAAAGAGAAGCATATCAATTGCCTTTTCAGATAGTTGTGAATATCCCCCTTTGATACTACACCAAAACATGACAAGTGTTCGCATCTTAACGGTTACTCACACACAACGTGAAATCCAAAACCTTGTCGACAAACATTCTGTGGTGTCTTGGTTTCTCTTGCACTTGGAATAAGCCTTTCACCCATTAGTGATGATTCTGTAATGTCATGCGTGGGCCATGTGGAAAATACTGGTTCTGAGTCCTGCAGCAGACACATTTCATTACACCATAATCCATCATTGCATTCATCAGTATCACCACCAGTTCTGTTTGAAAGGCCTTTAAGAACTGGAAAGCTCTTAAGCTCATTGTGGTAGAGATAAGTTTCAAAAATTCACATTTTTACTGGAAAAATCAAGTGTCATTGGCAACAAATCTTCCAGTTTTTCCTTGAAGCAAGAAGCCATGTCTTTCATTTTCTTTGTTTGTTTGTTTTTGAGAAAGAGTCTCACTCTGTCACCCAGGCTGAAGTGCAGTGGCACGATTTCAGCTCACTGCAACCTCGACCTCCCAGGCTCAAGTGATTCTCCTGCCTCAGCCTCCCAAGTAGCTGGGATTACAGGCACCCGCCACCACACCCAGCTAATTTTTGTATTTTTTAGTAGGGACAGGGTTTCGCCATGTTGGCCAGGCTGGTCTTGAGCTCCTGACCTCAGTTAACCCGCCCGCCTTGGCCTCCCAAAGTGCTGAGATTACAGGCATGAGCCACTGTGCCCAGCTGTCTTTCCCTTTCAAGGAAACCTTTGCCATGTACCCTCATCTCAACAGCCATGGTTTGTCAGGTGTCCTTTCCAGGGAAGATGGCATTCCATGGAAAAGGAACTGGCTAGTTTGGTTTCTAACTCAGAAGGCCTTACAAGTGTTCTCGTGGAGACACCCCTGCCTTCTGTGTAGATGCCCCGTGCCACCACAAAGAATCTTAGAAGGTGTGTGCTCAAGGGGGAGAGGTCATAAAATTAACCATTTTTACTGCATCACCAAGTCCATTCTCAAGTGAAACTGCCTTTTGGATTCTTTTCACTGTGAACAGGCTGTGATTACCGGCCCAGATGAGTGCTGCTGCCTTGATTTGGGCTCAGGTGCATTGCACCCACCACTGACTTTGCACCACTGTGCAGACATCAACACTATTAGAAGGGCAATGGGCATCCTGGCATTATTATGAAACGGTTTTGATTTTGGGACCCTTTGTAAATGTGCTGGGGCCTCCTAGTTGAAGAATTGCTGATCATGGTTGAGGGGGAAAATAAGCAGTTGCATTACTAAAACTCTTTCAGAACTTCAAGAAAAATAAAAATAACTCAGGCACAAGCCCAGTGATGTTGGGGAGCTCTTTTAGCTACTGAAGCGGCTAAAATGTGTGATGTACTTTGCGAGCTTGGCCTAGAAATAACTGGTATATTAACTTATAAAGGGTTTGGTAGCATCTGCAATTTGAGGGAGTGTATCTATGAAATTGCAAGTCAAACCAGAATAAGAGCTTGATGTCTAAGCTGACACTGGTGTGCTTCTGGTGGGAGTGAAGCAATGTGTTTGCTTGACTTAAAGGGCTGGATCTGTACTTTCTACATTCAATGTCTTTGGCCCCACTGGTAGTGAGTGGGAAAGAGTGCATGCATCTCAGTACATTTGGAATTATAGATAATTTTAATAAAAACAATTATTCTATTCAAAACATGAGGAATATAGCTTGCATCCTACAGAAAACAAAATAGTTTAATTAAAATTTTAGAGAGTAAGATAAATGTCATGCGGCTAAAAATGAGTAAAATTTATAAAACGTTAGTATGCAGGCAATACACATTTCAGACCATAAATCCATTTTTTTAAGCAAACAAAGACAATAAAAGGTAACAATGGCTAGAGCTGCCGTTAATCTTTAGAATTCAATTTATGCCTTGGCAGTTTGCGCTGTTTTTGGTGAACACAGGTTTTTGAAAGCTTTTTGGCTTCAATTCAGGCAAAAGCAAAACAAGGCTGGAAATGTACAGTGTTATGAGACCCTCATATTCGTGCCAGCTACAGCAACTCTCAGCTGATTTGTTTTAAAGGTTGTGCATCTGATTATAAGTATCTTTAATAAGCTTTTTTCAGAACAGAATAGAGTAGGTTTGAAAACAGAAAGTAAATGCAACACTAATGTGTATTGATATTTTAAGAATATTGACATTTCATAACTAGTTTATTCAGAAATGCCTTACAAATTATTTGCAAGGTATTTTCAAGTCCTGTTTAGACTGGTTGTTGATCGCTTTATTTCTGTTTAATAAGCCATTAAGGGGACTACAGAACTGCGATATAATTATTTATTAAACCTTTTACAATGAAATGAGCACTTAGAGAGAACTGTCTTGGCTTTATCTTAACCAATAATTATAATGTATTTACCATGTGTTTTTTTTATGTCACTGATGCATGGCAAATTGTACGTATGGTGGTTTCACATTTTATCCATAAGGGTGGTTATTTTATAAATGTGCTAAATCTAATTAGAATGTATTCTATGTATACATAGCCAAGAAAACCAACCACCAGCACAAAGCCCCACCCACCGGCCATTTGTTGCCCGATTTTATTCCAAAGGAGACAGGATCAATGTCAGGGCAGAAGATTGGGTACCGGATTCAGGACCAAAACCAGACTATTTTCCCTGGGAAGCAGCTGGTGAGAAGAATCCGTGTACCCCTGCCCTGGGCACCGACCCCATGAGTTGGTGCCCTGCTGTGCTCTGTGCTCTCCTGCGCCAGCTGTGCACATGCGTGGGCCACCAGGCTCACCATGATAATTTTTGCAAAGCTCAGGGTTCCTGAAGAGACCCTTCCTAGTGTTGTACATCTGGGAAGGCTAGTCTCACCATTCATGTCTGCATCTCACGGTGGGTGTGGTGTGAATCAACACAGAAGAAAATGAATATTATAGGTGGAAAAATGAGGAGAACCCCAAAAACCTATACTATTGTTATAGCTAAAGATTTAAAGGTCTCTTCAAAACTAGATAAATGCAAGATAATGATTCATCACATACATCTGTAGTCAGGAAGAGACAGGGAAACCTGCGCATGCATCTCAGCTCTGCCACGTAGGAGCTGTGTGATCCTGGGGAAATTACATAACTTCTCTGAGCCCTTGCTTCCTCGTCTGTAAAATGAGGACCATGATGCTCATAGGCTCTTATGAGGATGAATGGAATGGTGTGCCTGGGAAGAGAGCTTAGCTTTATTGATAACCAATTGACTGTGCCTGGTCAATAATCGATGATCAATAAATGGCAGCAATAGGTCTCCTTGCCGCCTTTGGAGACCGTAACATATGAATCCTAACTTTCCCCTTGTCCTCACTATGCGGCGAAGTACTACTGAGGCAAGCAGGGCCAGCTGACGTCCCGGCGCTTAGGGCAGGGCAGGGAGCCCTGCTGCCTCTCAGACCCCGCTGGCTCGGCAGGCCATGGCTGCCCCACTCCCTCCACTCACTGCACAGCCTGGAGACAAACACCTTCCGACACGGGGCTTCCAAAATTCCTACATCACAGTGGCAGGACCAGCGCAGAGGAAAAAGAGTCTGATCAGTGCAGCACTTCCCAGAGATCACCACGTTGTCCTCTCTCCTTTGGGTCTCTGAACACAATATTTTATCAGAAAACCATCCATATGGGCTGCTGAGAAAGGGGCCACTGGCCCCTGTGCTCTGTAGCATGTTCTGGAGGGCTGGCAGCAGGCACCCAAGGAGACAGCCTGAGCTCCGTGACTGTGGGCGCCAGTGTGAGGCACGTGTTCACCTGTGGGCAGGAATCTGTCTCAGCCCTGGAAAGAAGAATGTGTGCTTCCATTTTTTCTGTTAAGTTTCTTTACTGTGAAACATTTCAAACATATGCTAAAGGAGAAAGACTCGCATGATGACCTCCCCTGAGCCCATCAGCCAACACAATTGTTAACATTTGGCCAGTCTCACTTCAACGTGGCCCCTTTCACGTTTTACCCCTGCCGGGCTGTGAAGCTGATCCCTGGCCTCATCGTTCATCAGCAGTAACATTTCAGTGTCTCCCTAAAAGATCAGGGCTTTCAGAAAACATAAGCAGTATGACCATTGCACCTAAAAATTAACAGAATTCATTAGTGATTTCTTGGATATGATACCAAAAACATAGACAACAAAAGAAAAATTGATAAACTGGACTACACCGAATTTAGAAACTTTTATGCATCAAAGGATATTATCAGCAGAGTGAAAGGGCAACATATGGAATAGGAGAAAGTATTTATAACTCATATAACTAATAAGGGATTAGTAACCATAAGGGATTAGTAACCAGAATATATAAATAACCCCTACAGCTCAACAACAAAAACAACAAAAAACCACAACTGATTAAAACATGGTCAAAGGGTGTGAATAGACATTTCTCCAAAGAAGATATACAAATTTCCAATAAGCACATGAAAAGATGCTCAACACCATTAATCATTAGGGAAGTGCAAATCAAAACCACGATGAGACACAACCTCACATCCACTAGGATGACTATTATCAAGAAAAAAAAAGACAAGAAGTGTTGATGAGGAGGTGGAGAAACCGGAGGACTCGTAGACTGTTGGTGGGGATGTAAAATGGTGCCGCTGCTACAGAAAATAGTTCAGCATTCCTCAAAAACTTGAAAATAGAATTACCATATGATCCAGCAATTTTACTTTTAGGTGCATACTCAAAAGAACTGTAAGTAGGATCTTGAAGCAACAGCTGTACCCATGTTCACCACATCATTATTCCCAGTAGCCAAAAGACAGACATTACCCAGTGGCCCTCAGTGGGTGAATGATGTGGTGTATCCATACAATATTATTCAGCCCCCAAAAGGAAGAAAATTCTGACACGTGCCATAACACTGATGACTCATGAGGACATTGTGCTAAGTGAAACAGGCCAGCCACAAATGACAAACACTAAATGAGTGTTTGAGTCCACTCACATGGCATCCCTTGAATAGTCACATTCCGAGAGACAGAAAGTAGAACAAGGCTGGGTACAGTGGCTCACACCCATGATCCAAGCATTTTGGGAGGCCGAGGCAGGAGGATCACCTCAGGTCAGGAGTTTGAGACCAGCCTGGCCAACATAGTGAAACCCCATCTGTACTAAAAATACAAAAAACTAGCCAAGCGTGGTGGCAGGTGTCTGTAATCCCAGCTACTCAGGAGGCTAAGGCGGGAGAATTGCTTGAAGCAGGAGGCGAGGTTGCAGTGAGCAGAGATTGCACCGTTTCACTCCAGCCTGGGCAACAAGAGGGAAACTCTGAGAAAGAAAGGAAAGAAAGAAAGAAAGGAAGAAAGGAAGAAAGGAAGGAAGGAAGGAACGAAGGAGGAAAGAGGAAAGAAGGAAAGAAAGAAAGAAGGAAGGAAGGAAAGAAAGAAAGAAAAGAAAGAGAGAAGGAGGGAGGGAGAGGGAGTTGCCAGGGGCTGGCGGGGAGGGGGATGGGGAGTCAGTGCTTGGTGGGGACAGAGTTCCAGTTTGGTGAGCTGCAAAGTTCTGGAGATGGGTGGTGACAAACCACAATGTGACTGCACTTAGTGCCACTGAACCATACACTGAAAATGGTTAAATGCTAAATTTATGTTACATATTGCCACAATTTTTAAAATAAAAAATTTATAAAATGCAACAATAGTATCAAATATCCAGCCAATGTTTACAATTTCCCAATTGTCTTATAAATGCCTTTTTTTCCCCCACTGGTTTGTTCAAATCGAGATGCAGCAAGGCACACACGTCTCATGCGGCTGGTGTGTCCCTGACGATTCTCCTCGCCCCTGTTGCTTGTTTGTAGAAGAAATGAAGTCATTTGCCTGCACAGGTTTCCATCCTCTGCATTTTGCTGATCACATCCCCACCCACCATCCTGGGTGCTCTCTGCACACCCATCCCTGTTTCTCGAGCAAGGCTGCCCTGTAGGATTTCCGCAGGAGTGGGAACATCCTGCATCTCTGTCCATGCAGTAGCCAACAGCCACGTATGGCCATTGAGCCCTCGAAATGTGGCTGCTGCAGGTGAGGGACTGAGTTTTAATGTAATCTAATTGTAAGAGATTTGATTTTAAATACCTTTGAAAAGCCAGTTCCAGGGCTGCGCAGGCCTAGAGGCATAATGGGACTCTAGCTCTGCCTTTTTCCATCCAAGAAGCACTGTGATGGGTCATTTCCTCGGGTGACATCAGATCTGCCCCCCGATGACGCTGGGCTACGAGCTGATGCTGGAGTCCCTCGTGGGTGGGAGGCACGGTTGCTGGCCATTTGTGTGTCCTGTTCATGCTCACAGCCCATCTCTGGGCATCTGGTTGTAAAGTCTCCATTGCACAGCTGAAAAGCAGAGGTACAAGACATTAAAACGCACACACAAATCAGTGCTGGTGACAGCATCAACCCAGGCTGTCTCACTCCAGCCCTGTGCTCTCAGCCCCTGCTCTCCTGCCTGGTTTAATCTGGTTTCCTCCCAAAGTGCTTATCTTCGGTGGCCTGCCAGCAAAACCAGGGTCTTCTTGCCTTATCATCATTTATGTCAGTATCGTAATTTCCTGAAGTTTGGAAGTAAACAGAAGTCTTAAAAATGCCTCTTCCCTCTTTCTCTCCACATCTACCCATTTCCCCAGCCTGCTGTTGGACTAAAATTCTGATATATGTTAGTATTGACTTTATTGTTACCAGCCATCTGTTCTGTTAAAAAGAAAATCAACTCCTCAAGATTTTCTTATAGGCATAGGTGGATTGATTGATTTTCTTTTCTAGTCATTTTGGTTTGTTTTAAATGAGGGAACTGACAATCATGAAAAAAATTAGCTAGTGCTCGTGCAATTGAGGTCAGCTGCTAGACCGTTGCCACCAGTCCACTGTTCCTGGGCAATGTACTGCTTTACAAACCCCAGCTGAGCATGTGCGCAGCATCAGCAAACAGACAGGGGTTGCGTGTGAGGGCTCATAACTGTCTCCTTGGAGACTTGACATTTGGTGCAAAGAGCAAAATAGCTTCACATGAGCTTTAGCTCTCACTTGTACATGTTCAGAAAGCAAAAAGCAGGCCCTTCTTTTCATGAGCAGTGGCCATGTGGCACCATGTCCCTCAGAAGTACATTCAAGCCCTGGCACCGTGCTGTCCTAACACTGTGACCTCGGGCAAGTTATGTCTGCTTCCTGAACCTCGGCTTTCTCACCTGACAAGTGGGTATCATGTGCCACACTGCAGTGTTTATAATGCTGCATCCCAGGAAGGACAGAGGCTGTCTGTAGGTGAGAGGAGATGACAGGCTTCATTCTGCAGAAGAAGAATGTTACTGAAGCAAACAGAAAGGCCTGTCCAGCAATAACTAGCTCAAGTGGCTTCATCAAAGGAAATGTTCCCCTGTGCGGAGGGTCAGGTAGGGCTGATGGCACAGCAAGGATGCAACTCAGGGTGGTCCCCACCTCCACGTCAGGAGCAGGGGGCTGTCAGCACGTCAGCACGGAGGAATCTAGGCTGCCATGCAGCAGGTATCTTTGCAGTGGGAGAACCGCGTGGTGTCACAGGCTGACTCTGCCCCTAAAATTCCCATGCAGAATTTTTAACCCCCAGTACCTCCGAGTGTGGCCTTGTTTGGAGATAGGATCTCTACAGAGGTAGTCCAGGTAAAATGAGATCATTTCAAAACATTCCTCAAAAGAAGACATACAAATGGCCGAAAGCATGGAAAATGTGCTCAACATGAGTGATCGGAAAAGTCTAAATCAAAACCGCAATGAGATCCCACCTCACACCTGTTATCATGACCATTATCAAAAGGACAAGACACAGCAGGTGCTGGTGAGAATGTGGGGAAGGGGAAGCTCGTACACTGTGGCTGGGAAGGTGAATCAGGACACGCAGCGTTTACGGAAACAGTGTGGAGGTTCCTGAAAACGTCAAAAATAGAACTGATATGATCCAGCTGTCCCACTACTGGGTGGCAGCCCAAGAAAATGAAATCAGTAGCTCAGGGAGAGATCTGCACCCTCGAGTTTGTTGCAGCATGGATCACAATAGCCAAGGCGTGTGCTGTGGTCTGAACGCCTGTGTCCCCTCCAAACGCCACGCACTGGAACCTAACACCTGTGTGACCATGCGAAGCGGTGGGGCCTTCTGGGAAGTGATTAAGTCATGAAGGCTCTGAGCCCAGGAATGGGATCTGTGCCTCATAAAAGAGGCAGAAGGCAGCTGCCTTGCCCTCCGGCCACACGAGGACCCAGCCACGGGGCTCCAGTCACAGAGCAGAGATCAGCCCTCAGCAGACTCCACATCTGCGGGTGCCTTGGTCTTGACCTTCCCAGCGTCCAGAACTATGTGAAATAAATTTCTACTGTTTATATTAATAAATGACCCTGTCTCAGGTATTTTGTCATAGCAGCCTACATAGACTCAGACAACATGGAAGCAAACTAAGTGTCCGTGAACAGATACATGGATAAAGAAAACGTGGCATCACATGCAACAGGACATTATTCAGCCTCAAATATGAATAGAAGGCCATGTTGTCACTCGCAACAGCGTGGATGAAGCCGGAAGACATCATGCTATGTGAATAAGCCAGGCACGCAGGGACGGGTCCTGCATGACGCCACCTCTATGACACATTTAAAACAGTCCAACCCACAGGAGCACAGCGGCCACCGGGTCCAGGATGAGGGAGATGGGGAGACGCTGGGCGAGTGAGCTCGTGTGCGGCGCCTAAACAGTTCACAGTGCCGTGTCGCACACTGGAAATTCGCCCGAGAGAACTTCTTCAGTGTTCTCACCACCAAAAAAAGAAAGAAAATGGTAACTGTGTAAGGAAATGGATGTGTTAATTAGCTTGATTGTGGTGATGATTTCACAATGTATATTCAGATATCAAATTATACACTGTGAATATATACAATTTTTATTTGTCAGTTATACCTTAAGAAAGATGGAGGAAATTAAATAAATAAAATGAGGTTGTGAGGGTGGGCCTAAGTCAATAAGACTAACATCCTTCTCAGAAGAGGAAGCGTGGGCAGGTGCACGTGGGGAGAAGATCTCTTGAACCTGGGGACAGCCACTTGCAGCCAAGGAGAGGTCTCCGCAGCAACACCCTGCAGACACCTTGATCCTGGACTTCCAGCCCCCAGCACTGAGCGACAATCAATGTCTGCTGTTTAAGCCATGCAGTCTGTAGCACTTTGTTACAGTGGCCCCAGGAAGCTTACAGTGGTCAAATCAGAGAGGACACCTGGCTTAGAACACAAGTCAGACCTGAAAGAGCAGATTGCATAAAAAACTTTTGGAGATCGGGGTGCTGCTCTTGCCCCCTCACCCCCTGCCGGGCCTCAGGCCCAGCCTCTGCCATCCCTGCTCCACCGATACCCCTGGGTCCCAAGACCTGTGGCTCAGCCTGTACACTTCCTCACCACCCTGTGCAGCTGGCAGCCAGCACTGGCCCTTCTGCCAAAGCCCCAAGATTGGCACAGCCTGGGTGGTTCCTAGGGCCCAGCTGCACTGCAGTCCCTCGGTCCCAGTGCACATGGCAGCTCCCCTGCTGGCCCTGGACTCAGGGCCCTAAGGACTGCTGAGCCTTGGACAGCCCCTCTGCCCAGGCCTGGCCCCAGCCCCAGCAGCGATCAAAGCCCTCAGCAAGCGAATGCACCCTCTAGAAACACAGCCCTCCAACATCTGCTGGAGGAGGCCTCACGGACAAATTCGTGGGAGTGAGCCCAGCCTGCTCAAGTCTGGGGCCTCCAGGCACAAGCCCCACAGCCCAGGTCACCCCTGGAGGGAGTCCCCAGCCTTTCTCTTTGCCCATCATGTCACTCAAATCACGCTTATACATTTTTCTCTCCTTCCATCTTTGTTTCCTTCATTTTTTTTCTGGGCTGGAGTGCAGTGGCATGATCTCAGCTCACTGCAACCTCTGCCTCCTGGGTTCAAGAGATTCTCCTTCCTCAGCCTCCCAAGTAGCTGGGATTACAGGCGCCCACACCACCACGTCCAACTAATTTTTTGTATTTTTAGTAGAGACAGGGTTTCACCATGTTGGCCAGGCTGGTCTCAAACTCCTAACCTCATGATTCGCCCACCTTGGCCTCCCAAAGTGCTGATGTGAACCACCGTGCCCAGCCTCTTCTCCTTCTTTAAACACACTTTGCCTTAAGAATATTAGAGACTCGCTGGCTGGGCATGGTAGCTCACGCCTGTAATCCCAGCACTTTGGGAGGCTGAGGCAGGTGGATAACCAGGTCAGGAGTTCAAGACCAGCCTGGCCAATATGGTAAAACCCCGTCTCTACTAAAAATTCAAAAATCAGCTGGGCATAGTGGCGGGCCCCTGTAGTCGCAGCTACTTGGGAGGCTGAGGCAGGAGAATTGCTTGAACCTGGGAGGTGGAGGTTGCAGTGAACCAAGATCACACCACTGCACTCCAGCCTGGATGACAGAGCGAGATGCTATCTCAAGAAAGAAAGAAAGAGAGAGACAGAGAGACAGAGAGAGAGAAAGAAAGGAAAGAAAGAAAATTAGAGACTCCCAGATAACAAGACTGTGTCTTATTTTCCTTCAGTGTCCTATAAAGCAGGGGCCTCAGAAACACTTACATTGATGTTTACCTTGCTGGTCAGATGTTTACCTTGCAAAGACCTGGCACTCCAGGCAGAGCTGGCCGTGCCTAGTGGCCACCGAGGTGTGGCTGGAATGCGGCTGGTCCCGGCGCTTTGCCTCCCTGCAGAGGTCCTGTGTGGAATACGTCCCCCTGTGAAGCAGCCAGGACCCAGCTTCCCCCACCCGTCACCCTCCTCCTCAGCCCGAGGTTTGCCCGCTGCCTCCCTGCATTCCCTGGAGTGCTCACGGATCAGAGCTCGGGGCTCTCGTACAGATCTGGAGTCTGAGGTTGAGGGAGCTCGGTGCTGGTGCCGACTGGAGCGAGACTGTAACAGGAGCCCCTCAGGCAGGGAAGCATCTCCGATTTGTGCAGAAGCATGATTTTCTTCAGCCTGTGGCATGTGATCTTGACATCCGTGCCACTCTGGGGGCACAGAAGGGTCTGTGTCATGTCTTCATGCAGCGGTGGAAAATGTCCCATCTGAGTCCCTAATGACGTGTGCCTATGGACAGTTGTTCCTTGACCACCCAAAGTGGGACAATCTCAGAGCCAAGACACAGGTGAAGACTGAAACGCGAGCCTCCATGCGGGGAGAATTTCAGCACCTTTAGTTCTCCTGAGCAGGGCGAATTAGCCTGGATTAGCATTGGTTTTAGTGATTTTTGTGTGGGGTGCATTCGTAATTTCGGAAGCACAGCCCCTTTAAACACCGTGCCCCCCGCGCTTGGTTTCCTTGGGTTTGGGCCCAGATAACTCCTGTGCTGAGTGTGGGGCCTGACCCAGAGGCGAGGCCTGCCCTTCTCCCGCAGTGAGGACCCGCAGGCCTCACCTAATTTGCAAGAGGGCACCTCGTTCCCCAGCGTCCAGGGCTGCGCGGTGCTCAGAAGGTGGCTTACCAGAGTCTTCCTCCTCCTGCCCTCCTCCAGTTCCAACGATGACCCTCAGGGGGATTCCCCTGCCTGTCAGAGGGTGTGTGATCCTGCAGAGATGCTGAGCCTCAAAAGGCTCGCTACAGTACATCGGAATGTCCTCTAGAAAGTTGTAGAAGGTTCCACTTGTGCGGACAGGCAAGAGCTTGGAGAACACATCCAAGATATTTCCTCAGAGTGGCAGTTACCTAACGAAGAGCTTCTTAAAAGAAAGGGGTCTTAATGCCTTATGTAGGATCTATGTTATTGAGCAAAGGGGTTTTCCAGAACAAATCGACCCAGCCTCCCGTGAAGTGAGTGTGAAACTGTCTCTCTTCTGAAGATTCACAAGAAAAGATTGTGGCTTTCCTGGGAGACGGTGTACGGACAGGACAGGAGTAAGGGAAGGCATACTCACCACAGCAAGTGCAGCCATCCCCCTTATCCTGGGGATGACGTTCCAAGACCCCCAGGGGATACCTGAAATGGTGGATAGTACCAAGCCCTGTGGACACGATGTTTTCCTTATGCACACACCCCCCTGATAAAGTTTAATTTATAAATTAGGCACAGTAAGAGATTAGCAATAACTAATAATAAAATACAACAATAACTAATAATAAAATAGAACAATCTGTGGAACATGCTGTTCCCAATTTCACAGATAGAAGATTCCATCTGACTGGAGATCTTGGCAACCTGAGCTTCCCTTTTTTTTTTTTCTTAAATCGAGAACTTTCACTTTTCACTTAAAGGAGCAACTTCCGGCTTCTCTTAGGTGTACCCGCGTTGCCAGCCTCACTGCTCTTGTGCTTTGAGGCCATGATGAAGTCAAATGAGGGTTCCTTGAACACAAGCACTGCGACCCCTGGACCGTGGATCTGATAACCGAGAGGCCGTAAGAGGGGTGGGGAGCGTCCGCAGCCTGGAGACACTGGACGAAGGGAGGGTTCAGTCCCGGGAGGGACCGAGCAGGCGGAGCCAGATTTCACCACGCTCCCCAGAAGGGTGCACAAGTTAAAACCTGGGAATTCTTTATTTCTGGAATTTTTTTTTATTTAATATTTTCTGACTGAGGTTGTGACTGCAGGTAACTGAGACCTTGGAAAGCAAAACTAAGGCTAAGTGGAAATGACTATTCTTCCTTTCCCCAGCAGTAGGGTTGTTGCAAGTTCCTAAACCACCGCCTGATTCTTCTGCTTCCACTTCATCTCACGCACTTGCCAGGAGCCCCGGCTTCAATCCAGCGCCCCACATCATCATTCCACTGAGAAAACCTCAGATCCATAGCATTTTGCGTCCTGTGCTTGCTTTAAAGAAAAAAGTAAAAGGCCTTTCAAATATTTTTAAGAAAGAATGAAGTTTTAAAATTACATCAAATGCATCAACTTATGTGCAAACCAAATGTCTGCATTTATACATTCTAATCAGAAGTCAATTATCGTGGCCATTGACTTACCCTGGAAGAGGTGGTTATTTCGCACCTATTTAAGGCCACACATGCTTCCTGAGCATCAAACACTTTGCCGCTTTCTTTGCTGCAATAGAATATGACTTTATTGACTATAGTCCTCATGCAGACGTTAGGTCTCTAGACTTACTCTTCCTGTCAATCTTCCACTTTGAATTCGTTGACTCACTTCTCCCCGTCCCCCTGGCACTGGAAACCACTGTTCTATTCTCTATCTCTGAATATTTGAAATTTATTTTTTAAGGGTTCCACATAAGTGAGATCACGCATTACTTTTCTGTCTCTGGCTTACTTTGCTTAGCATCATGTCCTCCAGGTCTACTCAGGTTGTGGCAAATGGCACGACCTCCTTTTCTAAAGCTAAATACTGTTCCATTGTGTATATAGACCAGGGTTTCCTTATCCCTGGCACCCTCAGTGTTGACGGACACTTATGTTATTTCGGTGTCCTGCCTACTGGGAGTAATGCTGCAGTGGTCACGGAAGTGCAGGCTGTAAGAGGTGGTGATGTAATCTTCTTTGGGTCTATCACCCACTTGCAGAAAAGCATTTGTTTCTTCAGCCTGTGGCACATGATCCTGACTTCCAGGCCAATTTAGGGGCACAGGAGTGTGAGCAGAGCACACAGAACATGGACTGCTGGGTCATATGATAGTGCAATTTTAGAATTCATTTAGGAACCTCCATACCGCTTCCCATAAGGGCTGTACCAATCCACATTCCCACCCAGAGTGTACCAGGGTTCCCTTTACACTCTCACCAACATTTGTTACCTCTTGTCTTTTTCAAAATAACCATCCTGATGGGTGCCAGGTGGTATCTCACAGTGATTTTAATTTGTTTGCTTCTGATGATTAGTGAGGTTGAACACATTTACATATACCTGTTGGCCATTTTTCTGTCTTTTTTAAAGAAATGTCTGTTCAGGTTCTTTGCCTGTTTTTTAAATTGGGTACTTGTTTTTCAACGGTTGAATTGTCTGAATATTTATAAGTTTTATATAAATTAACCCTTGTTTAGGTATGTGATTACCAAATGTTTTTTCCTAGTCAGTAGGCTGCCTTTTCATTTTGTTGATTGATCCCTTTGCTGTGCTGAGGTTTTTTAGTTTTATGTAGTCCTATTTATTTATTTTTGCTTTGGTAGCCTGAGCTTTTGGTGCAATGCCCAAAAAAATCATGGCGATGCCAATATACAGGAGGTTTTTCTCTATGCTCTCTTTTGGGAACTTTATGGTTTCTGGTCTTACGTTTAAGTCTTTCATCCATTTTAAGTTGATTTTTGTTAACTATGTAAGATAAGGATGCAATTTCTTTCTTTGTGTGTGTGTGTGTGTGTGTGTGTGTGTGTGGTTAAAAAAAAAAAAAAAAAAAAAAAAAAAAACCTACTGGAAAGCCAGTGTTCCCAGCATCATTGATTGACAAGACTTTCCTTTCCCCTTTGCATCCTCTTGGTGCTCTTGTCGAAAATTCTCTAACCGTATTATATTTGGATTTATTTCTGGGCCCTTCATTCTGTTCCATTGGTCTATGTTTCTGTTTTTATTCCAGTATGATTACTATAGCTTTGTAGTATAATTTAAAATCAGAAAAATTAGCCAGGCCTGGTGGCGGGCACCTGTAGTCCCAGCTACTCTGGAGGCTGAGGCAGGAGAATGGCATGAACCTGGAAGGCGGAGCTTGCAGTGAGCCGAGATCATGCCACTGCACCCCAGTCTGGGCTGCAGAGCGAGACTCCATCTCAAAAAAAATAAATAAATAAAAATAAAAATAAAATAAAATCAGAAAGTATGACACCTCAAATTTGTTTTTATTTCTCAGTATTGCTTTGGTGATTCAGGTTTTTTTTGTGGTTCCACACAAACTGCAGGATTGTTTTTTGTTTCTGTGACAAATGCCATTGGAATTTTGATAGGGATTGTGCTAAATCTGTATATTGCTTAGGTAGCATGGACATCTTAATAATATTAATTCTTCTGATCCACAAACAGGAGATATCTTTCCACTTATTTGTGTCTTCTTCAATTTTTTTCATCAGTGTTTTATAGTTTTCAGTGTAAATCTTTCACCTCCTTGACTAAGTTTATTCCTAAGTATTTTATTTTTTGATGCTGTCATAAATTGAATTGTTTTCTTGATTTCTTTTTGAGCTAGGTTGTTATTTATGTACATAAATACAACTGACTTTTGTATGCTGATTTTGTATCAGATGCTGACTGCAGGAGCAATCAGACAAGAAAAAGCAATGAAAGGCATCCACATTGGAAATGAAGAAGTCAAATTATCTTTATTTGCAGATGACATGACCCTGTATGTAGGAAACCCTAAAACTTTTTTCTTTTTTTTTTTCTTGTCTGATTACTCCTGCAGTCAGCATGTCTCATTGCTCTTCCAGTACTTTGTTGAATAGAAGTGGCAAGAGTGGGCATCTCTGCCTTGTACCAGATCTTAGTGGAAATGCTTTCAGTTGTTTCCTGTTGGTTGATTATGATGTTAACTACAGTTTTTTCATAAATGGCCCTTATTATAATAAGGACCTTTCCTTCTGTACTTAAACCATTGAGTTTTTATTAAGAAAAGATGCTAAACTTTGTCAAATGCTTTTTCTGTGTCACTTGAAATAATCATGTGGTTTTTTATCTTTCATTCTGTTAATGTGACGTATCACACTGATTGATTTGTGTGTGTTAAACCAGCCTTGCATGCCAGGGATAAATCCCACTTGGTCATGATATGAAATCTTTGTGGTGTCACACTGGATTTGGTTTACTTATATTATATTGAAGATTTTTGCATTAATATCCATCAGAGATACTGACCTGCAGCTCCCTTTTCTTATACTGTCCTTGACTTAGGTATTAAGGTGATGCTGGCCTCATAAAATATATTGGGAATTATACCCTTCAGATTTGTGTTTTGGAAGACTTTGAGATGTGTTAGTAATAATTCTTCCTTGAATGTTTGAGAGAAGTCAGCCATGAAGCCATGTGGTCCTGAGCTTTTGTATGTTGGAAGGTTTGTAACTACTTTTTCAATCTCTTTATTATTGGCCAAGCTTTCTATTTCTTCATGATTCAATTTTGGTAGGTAATGTTTTTCTAGAAATTTACCCATTTTCTCTAGGTTACCTAATTTGTTGGCATATAATTGCTCGTAATAGTCCCTTATGTTTTTTTTTTATTTTTGCGGTGTCTGTTATAATGACTCTGTTTTATTTTCTGATGTTATTTGAGTTTTCTCTCTCTCTCTTTCTCTCTCTCTCTCATCTAGCTTATGGTTTGCTAATTTTGTTTATTGTTTCACAGAACCAACTCTTGATTACATTAACTTTTTCTATGGGTTTTCTGTTTTCTATGTGATTTATTTTTGTTCTGATCTTTATATGTCCTGCCTTCTGCTAACTTTGGGTTTAGTTTTTCATCTTTTTCTAGTTTTTTGAGGCATAATATTAGCCTATTTATTTGGGATCTTTCTTCTTTTTAATGTAGGCATTGTTGCTATAAACTTCCTTCTTGCTTTTGCTGTGCCCCAGAGGATTTGATATGTTAAGTTTCTACTGTCATTTGTCTCAAGATATTTTTTAATTTCACTTTCGATTTCTTCTTGGACCCACTGGTTGTTCAGGAGCATGTTGTTTAATCTTTACATATTTATGAATTTTCTGAGATTCCTCCTGTTATTGATTTCTAGTTTTACACCCTTGCGGTCAGAAACAACACTAGATACAACTCCAATCTTCTTAAATTGGTTCTGTCAGGATTTAGAATCACCTAGATCAATGCATGAAGATATTCTCTCTCTAGCTCACACAGCTCGCCATCCTACATAAGGAGCACCACCCTAGCCACAGGAGGCAAATGCCATGAGTGCCAGCTCCTTGTTAATCCCATGAACTTCCCAAGTTCCCATGAATTGCCGCTCTGTACAAATTAGAAATAATAGTTCATAGTGCTTATATCCAATAAATAGACTCAGATATGCATAAAGCCTCAAACACAATAGAAAGGGACTTCCATTTACATAAGATGATTGAAATGACAAAATCACAGAGATGGAGAACAGATTCGCTGTTTCCAGGGGTTAGAGAAGGGAGGAGGAATCTGTGCGGGTTAAGGGAGAAGCCCGAGAAACCAAGTTCTCTATCTGGATTGTGGTTGTGGTGACACAAAGCTACACACAAAATAAAATTGCATAGAACTGTGTAGACATGCACATGTGTGCAAACACACACATACATCCATGAGAGCCTATATAACTGGCAAAAACTGAAAAAGCCCTGTGGATTTATCACGTTCAACTTCCTGGTGTTGATACTATACTGTAGTTACGCAGGGGACCTCCCTTTGCACTTCTTTGCAACTTTCTGTGAATCAGTAATGATTCCAAAATAAAATATCAAAAAAGAGTGATGAAGACAGAAAGAGGGCTCTTCCAGGACATAAAGTATGAGAGGGTTTCATCTCAGGAAGACTATCATATTCTTTTATTTTTTCATTGAGGCCAAACATACTATACATCCTGTAGACTCTCAAAGTGCATGAATTGTAGATGATTGCTGGAAATGTCTGCACAGGATGAGACCCCAGTAGCCACCCGCACTTTACAAAGCTTCCCTCCTGCCCCTCCCCCTCATTGTCACTCCCCTCAAAAAAAAAACCCACTGTGCTCACTCCATGGCTAATGATTCGTTTTCCCTGATCTTGAACTTCATACATGCAGAATCAGAGTGTGCACAGTCAGGCTCACCCATGCCTGGCTTCTTCAACTCAGCATGTTGGAGATTCATCCGTTTGTTGAATGTAATAACCATTTGTTCTTTTTCATTCCTCACTTGTGTTCCATTCTAAGAACATACCACAGTTTACTTAGCCATTCTCTTGTCAACACATTGTTTGTGTTATTTTCAGTTGTTTGTGCTCATTTCTCTTACATAAATCCTCGGGTTTAGGAGGGCTTATCTTAGCTTTGTAGTAAATACAGGGATATCTCATTTTATTGCACTTTGCAAATATTACATGTTTTAAAAATTGAAGTGTTGTAGCAGCCCTGCATCGAATAGGTCTTTTGGCTCCATTTTTCCAACAGTATGTACTCAGTTTGTGTCTCCATGTCACATTTTGATATTTCTTGCAATATTTCAAGCTTTATTATTATTATTATTATATCTGTTACTATGATCTTTGATCAATGATCTTTGATGTTACCACTGTTAACTATTTTGGGGCACCATAAACCATGCCCATATAGGAGCAAACTTAATAAATGTGTGTATTCTGACTCCTCTACGACAGGCTGTTCCCAGTCTCTCTCCCTCTAGTCAGGCCTCCAAATTCCCTAGCGCAAAACAATATTTAAAAGTGAAGTCAATTAATAGCCCAACAATGGCCTCTAAGTGTTCAAGTGAAAGGAAGGGTTGCACATCTTTCACTTTAAACTAAAAGCTAAAAATCACTGAGCTTAGTGAGGTTTGACATAAGCTTAAATAATTCAGCTAATGTCAAAAGCCGAGATAGGCCAAAAACTAAGTCTGTGGCACCAAACTGCTAACCAAGTGGTAAATGCAAAGGAAAGGTTCTCGAAGGAAATGAAAAGTGCTACTCAGCGAACACAGGAATGCTTATCGTTCAAAACACACTTACTGCTGATATGGAGAAAGTTTGAGTGGTCTACAGAGAAGATCCACAGCCACAGAATTCCTTTAAGCCAAAGCCTAATCCAGAGCAAGGCCCAAGTCTCTAAAGTTCTATGAAGATTGAGAGAGGTGAGGAAGCTGCAGAAGAAAAGTTGGAAGCTAGCAGGGGTTTAGTTCATGAGGCTGAAGGAAAGAAGCCATCTCCGTAACATAAAAGTGCAAGGTGAATCAGCATGTGCTGATGGAGAAGCTGCAGCAAGCCATCCAGAAGATCCAGCTAAGATCATTGATGAAGGTGGTTAGACTAACAACAGATTTTCAATGTAGATGAAGCAACCTTATATTGGAGGAAGATGCCATCTAGGACTTCCATAGCTAGAGAGGAGAAATCAATGCCCGTCTTCAAAGCTTCAAAGCCCAGGCTGACTCTCTTCTCTGAGGCTAATGCAGCTGGTGACTTCAAGTTGAGGCCAATTCTGATTTACCATTCCAAAAATCCTAGGGCCCTTACGAATTATGCTAAGTCTACTCTGTGGTGTATACATGGAACAATAAAGAATAGATGATAGCACATCTGTTTACAGCATGGTTTACTGAATATTTTAAGTCCGTTGTTAAGACCTACTGCTCAGAAAAAAAGATTTTTTTCAAAATATTAGTGCTCATTGACAATGCACCTAAGTTACTCAAGAGCTCTGATGGAGATGTACAAGGAGATTCATGTCGTATTCATGCCTGCTAGCATAACATCCATTCTGAAGCCCATGAATCAAAGAGTCATTTTAATTTTCTGGTCTTAGTGTTTAAGAAATACATTGTATAAGACTATAGCTGCCATAGATAATGATTCTTCAAGTGTATCTGAGCAAAGTAAGTTGAAAACCTTCTAGAAAGGATTCATCATTCTAGATGCCATTGAGAACATTTGTGATTCATGGAAGGAGGTCAAAATGTCAGCATTAACAGGATTTTGGAAGAAGGTCATTCCAACCTTTATGGATGATTTTGAGGGTTCAGGACTTCAGTAGACAAAGGAACTACAGATGGGGTGGAAATAGCAAGAGAAGTAGAATTAGAAGAGGAGCTTGAAGATGTGACTGAACAGCTGCACTCTCATGATAAAATTTGAATGGTGAAGAGTTGCTCCTTATGGATGAGCAAAGAAAGTGGCCTCCTGAGATGGAATCTACTCCTGATGAAGATGCTATGAACATTGCTGAAATTACAACAAAGGATTTAGAATATTCTACAAATTTAGTTGATAAAGCAGCAGCAGGGTTGGAGAAGACTGACTCCAATTGTGAAAGAAGTTCTATGTTGGTAAAATGCTATCAAACAACATCACATGCTACAGAGAAATCTTTCATAAAAAGAAGAGTCAATTGATGCAGCAAACTTCATTTTCTTATGTTAGGAATTTGCCACAACCACCTCAGCCTTCAGCAATTACCACCCTGATCAGTCAGCAGCCATCAACATTCAGGCAAGACCAGAAAAGAATATTACAATTTGCTACAAGCTAAGATGATCATTACCATTTTTTAGCAATAAAAGTATTTTTAACTGAGGTATGTACATTGTTTTTTAGACACAATGCAATTACACACTTAATAAACTACAGTATAGTGTAAACATAGCTTTAGTATGCACTGGGAAACCAAAACATTCAAGTGACTCCTTTTACTGTGATACTTGCTTTATCGTGGTGGTCTGGAACTAAACCTGGAATATCTCTAGGGTCTGCCTGACCTGCCAAACAGGCTGTCAAGGCAATTGTCCCAGCTTACACTGTGGTCTGTATGCGTGACTGTGTGTGTTTCAGAATAGGTTATGTTTTCACATGGTTCAATATCAAAACAATGTCAATAGGTATAGGTGAAAAATGTAATTTTCCCCATGCTCACATCCACCCCTGCCCCTGCCCTCAGGTTACCACTTCAGTTTCTTAAGTATCCTTCCTGAGTTTCTTGGTGTAAACAGGAGGAAATATAAATACTTATTCTTATTTTCCCCACTTCCTTCCACACCTTTCTGTACCATCCTGTTCCACTAAACATTATATTCTGGAGAGTCATCCTTATTTCCAGCAGAGAGCTTTCTCATTCATTTTTACAGCTTCATATTTTGTTTATAATAAAATATACTACTCAATCATCTTTTATTAATGACACTAGGTGTATTAGTCTGTTTTCATGCTGCTGATAAAGACATACCCGAGACTGGATATAAAGAAAAGAGGTTTATGGTGTTGATGTTTTACTTTTTTTTTTTTTTTGAGACGGAGTCTTGCTCTGTCGCCCAGGCTGTAGTGCTGTGGCGTGATCTCAGCTCACTGCAAGCTCTGCCTCCTGGGTTCACGCCATTCTCCTGCCTCAGCCTCCCAGGTAGCTGGGACTACAGGCGCCCACCACCATGCACGGCTAATTTTTTGTATTTTTAGTAGAGATAGGGTTTCACTGTGTTAGCCAGGGTAGTCTTGATCTCCTGACCTCGTGATCTGCCTGCCTCGGCCTCCCAAGTAGCTGGGATTACAGGGGCCCGCCACCACACCCGGCTAATTTTAGAAAAGAGGTTTAATGGACTCACAGTTCCACGTGGCTGGGGAAGCCTCACAATCATGGCGGAAGGCAAAAGGCACATCTGACATGGCAGCAGGCAAGAGAGAAATGAGAATCAAGTGAAGGTTTCCCTTATAAAACCATCAGATCTCATGAGATTTATTCACTACGAGAACAGTATGGGGGAAACTGCTCCCATGATTCAATTACCTCCCACTGGGTCCCTCCCACAACACGTGGGAATTATGGGAGCTACAATTCAAAATGACATTTGGGTGGGAACACAGCCAAACCATATCACTAGGGCTGTTTCTAACGATTTGCTAATTCACACAATGCCTCAATGAATACCTTTACACCCATGAAGGTGTATCGTTAGGATACCTCCCCAGAGGTAGGCTTGCATCTGTAGTTAAATAGATATCGCTGAATCACCCTTCAGCGTGCACTCTCATCCACAATGTACATATTGTCTTCCCACACCGCAGGGCATATTGTCCAAATTTTTCATTTAGGTTGAGCTTCTAAGTGAAAGAAACGGTATCTCAGTCAGATGAGCGCCTTCTCTTGTATTTAAGAGCCATTTGCCTTTGCCCTTCTCTGGGCCAATTTGTTCATTTCCACTGCCCATTTTTTTCTGGCTTGTTTTTTTCTTATTGATTTGTAAGGCCCTTTACATGTGAGAGGTATTCGTCTTTTGTGATATGAGCTGCATTTCTTTTAACTCCAGTTGAATTTTTGAGTCTTAGTTTCTCCAATCTAGATTATGAGGGATTTTCCTGTGCTTTATCTAGTATCATCACGGTTTCTCTCATTTGCATCTTTTGTTTGACCCATTTGCAGTCCACCCCAGTGTGCTGTGCTATGTGGATCCAAAGGTGTTTTCCCCCCCAGTGGTAAAAAATCCAGGTATTCGACGTTGTATTGAAAATCACACCTTTTCCTCTCACTCGAGCTGCCACCTTTATTCATCTGTTCATTCCCACAACGCTAGTTTTCTGTGCCTGGACTCTCCTCGGTCCCACCTGCCTCCACGTGTGCGAGCCGGCACCAGGCCGGTTTCATTGCTGGGTCTTCGTGATTCGTATCCAGCAGCCGGCACCAGGCCGCTTTCATTGCTGGGTCTTCGTGATTCATATCCAGCAGCTAGCACCAGGCCGCTTTCAATGCTGGGTCTTCGTGATTCGTATCCAGCAGCCAGCACCAGGCCGCTTTCATTGCTGGGTCTTCGTGATTCGTATCCAGCAGGGTGAGGGCCCTGCACTGCTCTTCCTTTTCAGAGTTTCTTTACTATTACTTATTTTTCCTTATGAACTTTGAAATTAGCTTGCTTGGTTCAAAAAAAATCACTGTTGGTAATTTTATTGGGATCATATTATGTTTTTAGGATAACCTAAAGAGAATGTATAGCTTTATGGTGTTGAGACTTCTTCATCAAGAAAAGTGTGTCTTTCCATGTGTTCAGGTCTTTCGTGCACCTCTGTGGTATCTGCAAACTTTCCTCATAGATCTTGCCAACTCCTCATTGAATTTACTTCTAGTTCTTGCTGTTATTTTTGCTGCTGCTGTTCTATTTGCTGTGATAAATGGGGGTCTTTTCTTCCTTAAATGTTCTAATTTGTTGTTTGTATCTATGAGGGCTACTGGTTTTAAGACACATATATAAGGCAGCTGACCTGAACGCTTCAAAACCAACAATGTCATGAAACCAAAAACAAAAACACAAAAATGCAAAAGCAAAAGAGTTGGGGCAGGGGGCGGGGGTGCTCTCGATTAAAAAGAAACAAAAGAGCTTCAGCAAGCAGGGGCATGTGAGATTCTCTTGTGGATCTGTCTTCTTAAAAACCTACCAAGGACGTTTTTGGGATGGCTGGGGACATTTGGAGAGAGACTCTATAACCAGAGGTACAGCGCTGAGTCAACAGTGCTGACAGTTGATTCGCTATCAACACTGAATCAACGCTGAGCTGCTTGGCTTGGCGTGGCATTGTGGTTATTTCAGAAAAGGTCCATGTTCTTGGATGACACAGGCAAAAGTGCTGGGGCAAGGGGCCCTGATTCCATGGTTTACTCTCAGATGGGTTAGCAAGCAGTGGATCCAAAACAAAACTTCACGCATGTACATACACGCACATATAGAGAGCGAGGGAATACAGATGAGGAAACACATTAGCAACTGTGACTTTAGAGTGCTCGTTATGTTATTATCTCAGCTTTCTGAAAGTTTGAAATTTTTCAAAATAAGACACTGGGGTAAAAAGAATCTAAGTAGAATGCTAGTCATGTAGCACATCCATGGTGATCACTGTTTTGTGGGTTCACATGCCCAGGGAGGCCGAGAATCCTGGGCAGAAGGCTGAGGGTTATAATTGTAAGTGTCTGTGTGCACCTGCTGCCCCTGTTCTGGCAGCCCTAAGTAGGCAGGGCATCAAGGTTGCCCAAAACATCTAGTAAATGACAAGGACCTCCACTGAGACTTGGTGTGAGTTGGACGTCGTTTAAAAGAGCAGGTGAATTTCAAGAAGCAGACTCATGATTCGTGCCCGAGAGGGCACCAGTCCCTGAGATAGGCCCAGATGGTAGCAATGCTGGCTCTCATCTGAGGGTGTGGCTGGAGCCATGGGGAGTGGAACAGGCTGGGGGAGAAGGGTCCAGGTAGACGGCTACCTTCTGAAAACACTCACTGCCATGCACAGGATTGTTGACTCGTTCCCCCAAAACTGGAACCGCCGGCAAGAAGGCGACAGAGATGAATTCTCAGCAGATTCTTGGAGTTTACTATTGTTCAAATTTTCCCAGAGTTTCTAAAGATCCAAACTTCACCTTATCTGTCCAGCAGAAACTGCCTTATTTTATCACGCAGGTTAGATTTCTATGCCTGTTAGCAAAGGCCTCATTCTCAAAAAAACAATCTGATTGACATATTTTCTCACCCATGGAGTTTCAAATGAAGTCAAAGTCCAAGCAAAATGCCACAACTGCCAAACCCCACGAGCTAAAATCAATGAGGAGCTTCAGCACAGTTCCGCGTGCAGTGAACTCACTGGGCTGTGTGTGTGTGCTTTGTTTTTACTGCTCCCTGGGAGAGTAAGGGTTATGCGTCCCAAAGCCATGCTGGGCTGGGCCCTGAGAAGACTGTTGTCTGCATCTTGCAAACTGCAACTCCTCCTCTGCTCACAGGACTGACTGGAAAGTGCAGGAGGTCAGTAAGAGAGGAGGGGACCCCTTTGCATGTGGAAAAAAAAAAGCCATCAATACATATGAGCTTGTGCACAGGCCCATGAGACTGCTGGAGACGTGCAGCCACGGACTCCCGCATCCTTGAGAGATGGGGTCCGTTTTCCACCTGCCCTTCCCTCAGGTCCACGTTAACTCAAGGTTTACGGAGCTCAGAAAACAGGAAACACTCAATTCAGTAAATTCCCTTAGGGCTCCCACAGGGAGAGATGAAACCATAGAGAGAGAACCATGTGTTGGTAAATTTTGTTCTTGTTTTGTGATCTTTGCTGATTATTAAATTTAATGAGTTATAACAAACAGCATTATCACTTAGCAGAAAGATGTAAGATGCCAATAATAAAATCCATAGCGCGAGAGTCCTTTACAGGAGCGCCGGCTTGGGGATGCTCACCTACGGTGGAGACCAGTCCTGCAGGAGTGGCTCTCACCCCACCAGAGGGCTTCTCTGGGCACTGGGGAGCTGTGTGCTGAGTGCGGGATGTTAACCGTACACATTTGTTGAGCACCCACTGTTTACCTGGCATCGTGCTACTGCTCCATACATACCGTCTCCTACACACAAAATAATGCCACAAAGTACATATTTTACTCCTGATTTGCAGCTGGGGAAACTGAGGCTCGGGGTGTTAGGTTTTGCCAAAGGTTTCAACACCACAAGCGGCAGCGCGATGATCTGGACAGGTGTGAGACACGCCCAGCCCGACAGCCTTCTTCTCTCACCCATGGCTTCTCTCAGAACCTGCGGCAGACACCCCGGAGCCACCGTGGCTGTCAGGGCATCCGCGTTGCTGGGTGCCTGCCATGCACCCTGCACTCTGCAAGGCATGGGGAGCCATCCTCCTGCAACTTGCATTGGTTTCCTGTGTCCCGTGCCTCCTCACTTTTCACCTGCTCTTCCCTCTCCTTTCCCCACAGCCCACCTGGGAGCTCTTCCTGCCTCGTGACTTGGACGGAGCTCTTGGTCAAATCCTCGCTCCTCTGTTTCCTACCTGCACACCTGAGTGACTTCCTGAGCCTGTGTGTGCCTCTGTTTCCTCATCCATGAGATGCAGGGACACTCGCCGTGAGTGTCAGCAGAGACGGTGCCCCTGGAGCCTCCTCGACACCAGAAACCTACCGCTGCTGTTGATGTCAGAGGCCCTTGGTCTCTCATCACACCAAGGAAAGAGCCCCATGCCAGCTCTCATCACCTGGATTAAATTGTTCACCCTTCTGCTATGTGCACCGGACGACCACCCTCCTGGGTAATTACCTGGATTCCCCAAGTCCATGCGAACAGAAAAGAGAGCCTCCCTCTTACTCAATGTAACATCCATGCTGGTGCGTGGCAGGGCCTCAGCGAATGCCTGTGAAGTAAGTGGTTTATGCTGAGTAATCAGGCACGTGGTTATCCCACACAGTGTGGACGTGCCAGGCAGGATGAAATCGTGACAGACAGGGGTTTTCTGCAGGGCCGGCCATCAAGGGCCAAGTGAGAACACACAGAGCAATGACAGACGCAGCAGTGGGCCCAGAGCCAGGTGTCAACCTGGGGCTTGCCATGAGGAATTCAGAAAGGAATTCCCAGGTGTGACCTTGTCCACAAGAGCCCATGGGAGCTTCATGAAAGTGGAAAGAGGATTTGAACTTGGTGGAGAGAAGAGAGGCAGAGGAAAATGCGGAAAGGACCTCGGAGGCGCCGCTGCAGCCCCTCCTGTAGCCTGGAATCTGATCCCGGGCTGCAACCCAGGAGGCCTGCAGAGATGAAAGACCATGGCTGCAGGGAAGACCAGAGCTTGCCATAAGAATCAGCTGCTTCTGGTGGCTTCGCCCTTGAACCCCATGATGAGGGAAGAGTTAAAAAGGTCTCTTGAGCACAGTGAGTCATGGCCATGGCTATCATTTCCTTTTTCTCCACCAACCCACAGCTCTTCTTCTCTCCAGTTCTCTGCTCAAGCATGACCTTCATGAAGCCTTTGAACGTCAGCCTCGCCCTTCCAGTATTCCACTCTGCCCCCTAACGGAGCCTTTCACCCTTGTGCTTCTGTGTAAATGTCCTGATATTTTCCCCCTGGGATGGTTCCCAGAAACCTTTCCTGGCAGCCACCTTCTGTGCCCAGCAGGACTAGGCTCCACCATTGCCCGGGATATGCTCAATGGAAGGGCTGTCTGCTGGGGTCCCCCACTAGGTTGTCATCTCATCAAAGATTAAGTCTTATTTAATTCTATGTCCCCAGAGCTTGGGAAAGCACCTACAAGTCATAGGTGTTCAGCGTTAGTAATAAAAGTTATTACTATTAAATAGTTCTTTTATTTAACTATATTATAGTTATTTAACTCTTTATATTATAGTTAAATAAAAACTAATATACTATAGTTATATATATATATATAATAACTATAGTATAGTTAAATAAAAGAACTAATGAATCAACAAATGAATGAATAAATAAATGAACAAAGATATTCCACCTCCTCGGGGAACAGTGAGTTGTACCATTGATGGCTCAGCAAAAGAAACAGAAACCACCATGGGGGCTCCAGGGCGAGCTGAGGGCCCCCTGGAGCAGGGCTGGCAGACAGGGCTTTGGCAGGACCTCCAGGATTGGCTCTTAGAACCCCAAAGACCTGACCCACTGACAGCCTTTGCCACAAGTTGAAAATGGGGAAGCAGGTGCACCAAAACCACCAGATTCCGGTCAAAGACATATAACCAGGATCAGGGAGCTGCAGATGCCACTCAGCCATTCAGCTGGGTTCCACCTTTCCACACAAACCTGCTCCTCAACACAGGACTGCTGGTGCAGGGGCGGTGCTGTGGGAGTGTCCGACGGTGCAGCCTCTCCAGGTAGCAGGAGATGGCCACCTGCAGCAAGGATATGGAGCCCACTTAGCCTCTGCTTTGACATCTCCATAGGTAAAAGAAGCTAGTGGGGAAATGGAAGTGGCGTGCAGAATCCCAGCTGCAGAGGGGTCAGGAACCATGGCTCCTGCAAGCTCTCCAGCTTCTGCGGTCGCGGAAGACACACCAGATGAGGAAAGAAGGCATGCTTTGTGAAAAGGGCCATTTCCAACCCAATGTGTGTCCACACGGACAAAGCCCACGATGTAATAAGCAGAGCCTTCCATATCCCTAAATCTGGAAGGTCCCAAATACTAAACAGGCCTGGTTCTTCCTCGCACTCTGTGTGAATTCACGGTCATTAGTAAAGCGTTAATTTCCACAGGCCCAGTAGATACCGACTCCAGTTTGCGCCGCAACGGGAGTAGCTATTGTGTATCTGGAAGCAGCAGTCCCACACTCCTGTGTGCACTCACCGCTCAGGGTCCCCCGTCACTCACAGCGCATTGGCACAATGGCCAGAATCCCCCATGACCGTCGCCTCTCCTCCGCTTCAGACTCTCCTGCTGTAGCCTCTTCTATGGAATTCTCCTCATGACCCATTAAAATAAAAAAGCAACACCAGGAATCATTTCTGATGTTCTGATTCCAAATGGAGACAGGCCAGCTTTTGCACATTCAGGACTGCTGTGCAGAGGAAATAACTTGGCTCGCAGGGTGAATCTCAGCCCGTGCCTCATGCCTGCACTCTCCAAATCCCAGGGGAATCCCAGGCTCTTACCTAGGGGCAGCTTCGTGGTGCTGCTCTGCCTGGAAGCAGTCTCTGGCACACAATCTGGTTTTGGGTCCCACTACTCCTAGACAACCCACACCCAAACTCATTCATTGACCCTTTCCAGGAGACTCCTGGGATTTCTCCTGAACAATGTCCCTATGGAATCTGAGACTGTAAAAGTAAATATTAATTTTTTGCCTTTTTCTTTTTTGGTCACTACTCATTGCCTAAAGAAGTTCGTTGGCCTTAGATAGAAATCTAACAGCTGGATAAAGCTATTTTAATCTAGGCCTTAGTGTTATGTTTGGAATCTAAGCAGTGACTGACTTCTCATTGTGTAAAGTTTCAGGGATGAGTGAGTTATTTGTACCTTGGCCGCTAGTGTGTGAAGGTCTGGGGTCCTGTGGTGAGCAAGGCCACGGGAGGTATCTCTCCAGGACAGGCCCAGGGTCTCTGCTGCCCTGGAGGCCCCATCCCTGCTCGTGGAATGTTCTTCTCCCTGTGGAAGGAGGCCTAGTTCCTGGAACCTGCAGATGGTCAGAATGACCCATGCACCCTCAGGGCAGCTGCCAGGAGAAGCGGGAAGCAGTGACCCTTAAGGCCTGTCTGATGAGGGCTCCGCAGGGTCTCAGGGGAGCAGAAGCACATTAGAGCATGGCCCTGTTCACCCGTGTGTGTGTGAGTCTGGGTCCCAGGAACAGGGAAACATACTTGCTTCCAGCACCATGACAAGAACCAAGAGAAAAGTTCTCCCTAATCTAGTGGACGAGCCACTGCCCTCCTGTCCCCCACCCAGAGGGTGACCCAGAGCCCTCCTGTCCCCAACCTAGAGGGATGAGCCACTGCCCTCCTGTCCCCAACCTAGAGGATGAACCACTGCCCTTCTGTCCCCAACCCAGAGGGTGACCCAGAGCCCTCCTGTCCCCAACCTAGAGGATAAGCCACTGCCCTCCTGTTCCCAACCTAGAGGGATGAGCCACTGCCCTCCTGTCCCCAACTTAGAGGATCAACCACTTCCCTCCTGTTCCCAACCCAGAGGGTGACTCAGAGCCCTCCTGTCCCCAACCTAGAGGATAAGCCACTGCCCTCCTGTTCCCAACCTAGAGGGATGAGCCACTGCCCTCCTGTCCCCAACCTAGAGGATGAACCACTGCCCTCCTGTCCCCAACCCAGAGGGTAAGCCACTGCCCTCCTGTCCCCAACCCAGAGGGTGACCCAGAGCCCTCCTGTCCCCAACCCAAAGGGTGATCCAGAGCCCTCCTGTCCCCCACCCAGAGGGTGACCCAGAGCCCTCCTGTCCCCAACCTAGAGGATAAGCCACTGCCCTCCTGTTCCCAACCCAGAGGGTGACCCAGAGCCCTCCTGTCCCCAACCTAGAGGATAAGCCACTGCCCTCCTGTCCCCAACCCAGAGGGTGACCCAGAGCCCTCCTGTCCCCAACCTAGAGGATGAGCCACTGCCCTCCTGTCCCCAACCTAGAGGATGAGTCACTGCCCTCCTGTCCCCATTTCAGGGGTTCTTGTTCCTTGGGCTTCTTATCTGGGACTCATCTTTTCTGCCCCATCTCCCATCTCCTTCATACCCAGACGGTTCTCCCTCATGTCTTAGAGACCTAAAGGGACCTGTCCAGTGTCCTCTGGCCAAGTGGTCCTATTGTCCTTCCCTGTAATGCAGAGCATATCAGAACTGGAGCCTACAGATTATCTCGTCCTGTCCAAATACTTTATTCCACTGATAAAACCATCTGAGAACCAGAGATTTTCCCAAGGTCAAAAATCTAGCAGATTAATGATACCAAGTTTATGTCTTCAAACAACATGCCAGTCACTGCATTTATTATTGGAAGACAGACTTGTTCCTGTTGAACCAACAGCAAAATAGAGGCTATTTCTTGATGCTTAGCATGGATCAGAGACAGTGCTGATTCTCACCATAAGATTATCCATTTATTCAGATGAAAAGCTGAAGCTGAGAAGTAAAGTAGCTTGCCTTGGGTCACCCAGTAACCGAGTGGCAGGGGCGTTCGGCCCAGGTGTTGAGGATCTGAGGCCCTTGCCGAGATCCAATCGGGCAGGTAGTTCTACCTTTCCCAACGTGGCTGCATGGGGGTCACACTGCCTCTCCCGCCTTAGAAACGGCCCCAGTGATGCAAACGGCTCCGAGTGCATGAGATCTCTCTGAAATTTGTCAAATGAGAGTTGAAGCTCTGCAACTACACACGCATAGCCTGGGGCCCTGCATCTTCCTCAGCAGCAGGGCCAGGCCCACCGTGACGGCTCCGCACTGACGCACCCTTCTCAGGGCAAGATCGACACAGAGTGCTCTCCAGGGCCACCCGGAGATGCCCAGACTCAGAGGCCTGGCTCCAGCCCTGCCTGCCTGGACAGCAGGCCTGAAAGCCGGACATGCTTCCGTGTGGCCGTCACATCCCCAGAGTTGCACCCGCCCAGGCCGTGTGTGCACGTGTTCTTGAATCCTAGGGTGTACATCATTTCCCCAACCCCACCCCGCTCAGCGCCAAGGGAAGGGAAGGGGAGTCCAGCTCCCCTCTCAGGGCCAGACTGGACACTCTGCACTCGGCCCTGCAACCCCCTCTCCACCTTCCCCTGTCCTCCACCGTCTTCTGAGTCCCAGAAGCTGATTTCCAGGGGACTCTGGCCTGTGGGTGGGTTTGATCACTGGGAAAGATGGCAGGGGACTAGAGGGCAGGAAAAGTGGGTAGTTGGGACCTGTATCCCCTGGTCTCTCCTGAGGCTGCAGATCAGTAGCTCTGTGTCTCCACCAGTGGTCACGGTGCACAGCCCTTTCTTAGACCCAGCTCTCTCCGCGTCTCCACCAGTGGCCACGGTGCAGAGCCCTTTCTTGGACCCAGCTCTCTCCGCGTCTCCACCAGTGGTCACGGTGCACAGCCCTTTCTTAGACCCAGCTCTCTCCGCGTCTCCACCAGTGGCCACGGTGCAGAGCCCTTTCTTGGACCCAGCTCTCTCCGCGTCTCCACCAGTGGTCACGGTGCACAGCCCTTTCTTAGACCCAGCTCTCTCCGCGTCTCCACCAGTGGTCACGGTGCACAGCCCTTTCTTAGACCCAGCTCTCTCCGCGTCTCCACCAGTGGTCACGGTGCACAGCCCTTTCTTAGACCCAGCTCTCTCCGCGTCTCCACCAGTGGTCACGGTGCACAGCCCTTTCTTAGACACAGCTCTCTCAGCGTCTCCAGGTCAGCTCCCCTTCCCTGCTGCTGAGGGGAGACAACTGTGCCCACCTGCTGACATCAGCCCCAGGAGGCTTCCTAGTTGCTCTTGGTTCTCCCTAATTCTGCCCACATATTTGTAAATATTTCCTTTATTTAAACCCTTCTCCCTTCCCCCTGCCAGTGCGCCTCTGCTCTTGTCTGATCAGGTGAGTCCATATCAAATCTAAGG
The DNA here is from genome assembly GCF_028885655.2 of Pongo abelii. Classification (NCBI taxonomy): domain Eukaryota; kingdom Metazoa; phylum Chordata; class Mammalia; order Primates; family Hominidae; genus Pongo; species Pongo abelii. The sequence continues at coordinate 118,315,288 of NC_071999.2, forward strand.
AGGGCGTTCTTCCCAAACCTACTGATAACAGCTTCAACCATGGCATTGAAAACTATTTCTCTAAATCTTTTGACTCTGCTGGGATCCAAAAGACTCTTTGAAAACCAAAAGCTAAAATATACCTACAATGAAAATGGTAAGTTTATACCTCGGTACTGTTTCCCCATTGTCGTTTCTGTCTGGGAATCACTTGGCACATGTGCCGGGCTCTTTCATGAGTTAAGGGTGTCTCAGAAACCTCCGTCTCCCGGATCCATGGCTGCTCTACAGAGAGGGGCCGGACCGTGTTCTGTCCGGCTGTGGGCAAGCCGTCCTGTCGTTTCTTCCACCTTATCTTGTTTGGTCAAACAAGCAAACATGGGATGAGAACCATTGCTTGACTACGTCTACCAGGGCACCCATGGCAAAGGAACTGCTGCTACCCGTGAGCCATGGAGCTGCGTGTATGACTTGAGCCATTTGGAAAGACCCAGCAATAGCTGGTCAACGATGAAGAGGACTATTCTATTTACAGCAATCGAAGGCAGGGATGAGCACAGCTCCTACCTCTATGTGGAGGCTTCATTGCCCAGCTCTGTCTCGGACCTCCAGAGCGCCTTTCTGGGTGGGATGGATGGTCTTGGGTGGTCAGGACTACAGAAACAGCCCTTGGCATTTCTGAAGCCATTTTGAATGGCTCAAATACAACGGCTTCGAATTTTAAAAATTTGAAAAATAAAATGACTTCAAATTTGAAAAATTATTGCAATAAACCCTGTTGCCATCTGGCTAGATTCCACATGAATATGTCCATGAAAGAGAAACTGCTAACTGAGTAAGATGGATCTTAGGCATCAAAGTGTAGTGCTTGGCCTAGTATTTTCTAAGGCAAATTTGAGGCAGAGAAGGTTTTCTTTCTTAGTATCAGAGACAGAAGGAACTTCTCTACCGGCACAAAAATGTCCATCTTGAAATGTCTTGAAGTCTTCTAGAAAGGTTAAATTAATCCTCATATTTCATAATTTTCTGAAAGAGGATTCTGGGATTTCTTTTTTTAGTAAGCAAAATTCTTTCTGGATCTAAATGTAACTTTGGGAGAAAAAAATGGGAATGTCTCTCCAGCCCCCCTCACACTCTGCATCACACAAATTTGGGCTTACTGATGCTATTTTCCCATCCTAAGTGTTTTTGTTATGTTCAAATAGATTGATTTGAAAAGATATATATTGACCAGTGATTAGCATACATTTTAAATAAGGCAAAAATCCTGGAACTCCTAATCCAATCATTTACTTAGGATGAATCTACATACATACGCTGGGTCAACTACATTCTTATCACATGTGAGTAAATCACACCGTCATCATGGATATCCCAGTTGCAAATGGCATCGCGCATGCTGGCCATCTGCTTTATAAATAATGGAGTTCCCTCCTCCCTATCTAAGCGAAGCCCTCCAGGCTGGCCTGTGCCAGGTCTCCACTTCACCTCCTCCTGCTCTCCGCTGATCACACCAGCACTCACTTGAGCGGCACTTGCCAAGAATTGACTCCACACAGTTGAGTCCAGGGCCAATTCTGTCTCCGTCCAACTTCTCTGTCAGGAGTGGGCAAAGTTATCCTTATTTCTTCACCAGCTTCCAGGAGCCCACCCTCTCTTGCTCCTCTGCCTTCTCAGTCTCCTTTGCAGGTTCTTCCTCACTTCCCTGACCTCCAAATCCTGGGCACACCCATGCAGTGCCCCTCACTGCTCCTCCTGCAGCGGCCCTCAACCCTCCCAGTGGTCTCTCTCAGCCGCAGGACAGCTTCACCTCCCACTTGTCTCCCTTTCCTTAGATGTCTCGTACAGCGGCTCTTCAACACTTCTGCTTGGCTGCAGAGCAGGAGTCTCGGGCTTCACTTGGCCAAAATGTACCCCCACACACCAGCAGCAAGTAAAGCCACCTTGTGCCAGTGTCCAATAGTGATCTGTGCTTTGTAGAAAATCACGGTGGGTGAAGGGAGTGAGAGCGGGGGTTAGGCAGGGACAGCTCTGAGATGAGGGGCATTCCAGCAGAGAGGCAAGGAGCAAAGGGAAGAGCCACACACACGTCATGTGTCGGAGGGAAGAACTTTCTAGACGGGGTGGGCGTCAGGAGTCGGGAGCCAGTTGGAGAGAGTGTGGAGCAAGCTCTGTGTGCATGAGGCTATAATTTCTCCCGGCTCCATCTCCAGAGCCTGGATCTCCTACTTCAAGCAAGGGTCTCAGTAAAAGCTAACTGGGGAATTAACAAGAAACTGAGTCACTTTTACATCTATAATCATCGACCAAAAAAAAATCAATTAATCCTCCTACATCCTAAGCCAGTCTCCATAACTCCTTGTTTCATGTGTTTCTGCTGTAAAATAGGATGAATTTCCTTCGTGAGAATGACAATTATTACAAGTGTTTCAAACATTGATTTGAAAGAAATCTAAAATATATTTTTCCCTGCTAAGGAGCTCTGTTAGGAAGATGAACAACCACACCAGCCTCAATGCGTCTACACCTGCAAAGTTCAAGGCAGCAGCACTGTAAATTGAATACAATTAAAAATGCACTTCCTCTGTTGCATTCACCATACCTCAAGTGCTTTGTAGGCATGTGTGGCCAGTGACCACAGCAGGGGACAGACCAGACACAGAACATTTCCTTCATCAAGAAAGCTCAGGGCTAAACCCTCAATCACCTTGAATTACTCTCTGATTACTTGGGGGATAATCTGGGGTTGTTGAATGCAAAGAAAAATAATTTATCTTCTTTAAATACGGTTTCATGGTGATAAAAATGAGCAAATTCATAAAAAATTTTTCAATAAACCCTCATGCCATCTGGGTGGATTCCACATGAATGTGTTCATGGAAGAGAAACAGGGATAAAACTGAACAAGATGAATCTTAGGCATCAACATTTGGTGCTTGTGTTAAATCATTCCCATAGCACTTGGTGCCAGAAGTCCCTGCTTTCCAGCTGTGGGCAGTGGTGAAACTCTATCAGCACCAGCATGAGAATGTGGAGCTACAAACTGCGTCAGCACTCACGGCAATCACAAAACTATGGTGCAGAACGAAGCCACCAAAAGTAGGTTTGGGTGCATGTGTTTCTTCCCTTCCAAAATGTATGGGAAGCTGCAGTTCCATGATTCTCACACCTCCATGATTTCCAAGACAGAAAGACTTGCTGGTGGCCCCGCCGTCATATTTTATGGTGGCCCTGGCCCACAGGTTGGGCTTAAGCCTCTGGCCGGCACCAGTCACCCACAGCCCTGTGCTCCTTCAACTAGGAATCGAGCTGTCAGGTCCTGTTGAGGGGTGGGACGTGGGCAGGAAGCGAAAGAAGTCTCAGCCCAGTGCACAGTAGTGACATTTACCCAGAGGAGGAAAACTGAAAGTAGAATTGATTTATTCTTTCATCTTTTTTTTTTTTTCTTTTATTATTATTATACTTTAGGTTTTATGGTACATGTGCCCAATGTGCAGGTAAGTTACATATGTATACATGTGCCATGCTGGTGCGCTGCACCCACCAACTCGTCATCTAGCATTAGGTATATCTCCCAATGCTATCCCTCCCCCCTCCCCCCAACCCACAACAGTCCCCGAAGTGTGATGTTCCCCTTCCTGTGTCCATGTGTTCTCATTGTTCAATTCCCACCTATGAGTGAGAATATGCGGTGTTTGGTTTTTTGTTCTTGCGATAGTTTACTGAGAATGATGATTTCCAATTTCATCCATGTCCCTACAAAGGACATGAACTCATCATTTTTTATGGCTGCATAGTATTCCATGGTGTATATGTGCCACATTTTCTTAATCCAGTCTATCATTGTTGGACATTTGGGTTGGTTCCAAGTCTTTGCTATTGTGAATAATGCGGCAATAAACATACGTGTGCATGTGTCTTTATAGCAGCATGATTTACAGTCCTTTGGGTATATACCCAGTAATGGGATGGCTGGGTCAAATGGAATTTCTAGTTCTAGATCCCTGAGGAATCGCCACACTGACTTCCACAAGGGTTGAACTAGTTTACAGTCCCACCAACAGTGTAAAAGTGTTCCTATTTCTCCACATCCTCTCCAGCACCTGTTGTTTCCTGACTTTTTAATGATTGCCATTCTAACTGGTGTGAGATGGTATCTCATTGTGGTTTTGATTTGCATTTCTCTGATGGCCAGTGATGGTGAGCATTTTTTCATGTGTTTTTTGGCTGCATAAATGTCTTCTTTTGAGAAGTGTCTGTTCATGTCCTTCGCCCACTTTTTGATGGGGTTGTTTGTTTTTTTCTTGTAAATTTGTTGGAGTTCATTGTAGATTCTGGATATTAGCCCTTTGTCAGATGAGTAGGTTGCGAAAATTTTCTCCCATTTTGTAGGTTGCCTGTTCACTCTGATGGTAGTTTCCTTTGCTGTGCAGAAGCTCTTTAGTTTAATTAGATCCCATTTGTCTATTTTGGCTTTTGTTGCCATTGCTTTTGGTGTTTTAGACATGAAGTCCTTGCCCATGCCTATGTCCTGAATGGTATTGCCTAGGTTTTCTTCTAGGGTTTTTATGGTTTTAGGTCTAACATTTAAGTCTTTAATCCATCTTGAATTGATTTTTGTATAAGGTGTAAGGAAGGGATCCAGTTTCAGCTTTCTACATATGGCTAGCCAGTTTTCCCAGCACCATTTATTAAATAGGGAATCCTTTCCCCATTTCTTGTTTTTGTCAGGTTTGTCAAAGATCAGATGGTTGTAGATATGTGGCATTATTTCTGACGGCTCTGTTCTGTTCCATTGATCTATATCTCTGTTTTGGTACCAGTACCATGCTGTTTTGGTTACTGTAGCCTTGTAGTATAGTTTGAAGTCAGGTAGCGTGATGCCTCCAGCTTTGTTCTTTTGGCTTAGGATTGACTTGGCGATGCGGGCTCTTTTTTGGTTCCATATGAACTTTAAAGTAGTTTTTTCCAATTCTGTGAAGAAAGTCATTGGTAGCTTGATGGGGATGGCATTGAATCTGTAAATTACCTTGGGAAGGACGGCCATTTTCATGATATTGATTCTTCCTACCCATGAGCATGGAATGTTCTTCCATTTGTTTGTAACCTCTTTTATTTCCCTGAGCAGTGGTTTGTAGTTCTCCTTGAAGAGGTCCTTCACATCCCTTGTAAGTTGGATTCCTAGGTATTTTATTCTCTTTGAAGCAATTGTGAATGGGAGTTCACTCATGATTTGGCTCTCTGTTTGTCTGTTATTGATGTATAAGAATGCTTGTGATTTTTGCACATTGATTTTGTATCCTGAGACTTTGCTGAAGTTTCTTATCAGCTTAAGGAGATTTTGGGCTGAGACAATGGGGTTTTCTAGATATACTATCATGTCATCTGCAAACAGGGACAATTTGACTTCCTCTTTTCCTAATTGAATACCCTTGATTTCCTTCTCCTGCCTAATTGCCCTGGCCAGAACTTCCAACACTATGTTGAATAGAAGTGGCGAGAGAGGGCATCCCTGTCTTGTGCCAGTTTTCAAAGGGAATGCTTCCAGTTTTTGCCCATTCAGTATGATATTGGCTGTGGGTTTGTCATAAATAGCTCTTATTATTTTGAGATACGTCCCATCAATTCCTAATTTATTGAGAGTTTTTAGCATGAAGGGTTGTTGAATTTGTCAAAGGCCTTTTCTGCATCTATTGAGATAATCATGTGGTTTTTGTCTTTGGTTCTGTTTATATGCTGGATTACATTTATTGATTTGCGTATATTGAACCAGCCTTGCATCCCAGGGATGAAGCCCACTTGATCATGGTGGATAAGCTTTTTGATGTGCTGCTGGATTCTGTTTGCCAGTATTTTATTGAGGATTTTTGCATCAATGTTCATCAAGGATATTGGTCTAAAATTCTCTTTTTTTGTTGTGTCTCTGCCAAGCTTTGGTATCAGGATGATGCTGGCCTCATAAAATGAGTTAGGGAGGATTCCCTCTTTTTCTATTGATTGGAATAGTTTCAGAAGGAATGGTACCAGCTCCTCCTTGTACCTCTGGTAGAATTCGGCTGTGAACCCATCTGGTCCTGGACTTTTTTTGGTTGGTAAGCTATTGATTATTGCCACAATTTCAGCTCCTGTTATTGGTCTATTCAGAGATCCAACTTCTTCTTGGTTTAGTCTTGGGAGGGTGTATGTGTTGAGGAATTTATCCATTTCTTCTAGATTTTCTAGTTTATTTGCATAGAGGTGTTTGTAATATTCTCTGATGGTAGTTTGTATTTCTGTGGGATCGGTGGTGATATCCCCTTTATCATTTTTTATTGCATCTATTTGATTCTTCTCTCTTTTTTTCTTTATTAATCTTGCTAGCGGTCTATCAATTTTGTTGATCCTTTCAAAAAACCAGCTCCTGGATTCATTTATTTTTTGAAGGGTTTTTTGTGTCTCTATTTCCTTCAGTTCTGCTCTGATTTTAGTTATTTCTTGCCTTCTGCTAGCTTTTGAATGTGTTTGCTCTTGCTTTTCTAGTTCTTTTAATTGTGATGTTAGGGTGTCAATTTTGGATCTTTCCTGCTTTCTCTTGTGGGCATTTAGTGCTATAAATTTCCCTCTACACACTGCTTTGAATGCATCCCAGAGATTCTGGTATGTTGTGTCTTGGTTCTCGTTGGTTTCAAAGAACATCTTTATTTCTGCCTTCATTTCGTTATGTACCCAGTAGTCATTCAGGAGCAGGTTGTTCAGTTTCCATGTAGTTGAGCGGTTTTGAGTGAGATTCTTAATCCTGAGTTCTAGCTTGATTGCACTGTGATCTGAGAGACAGTTTGTTACAATTTCTGTTCTTTTACATTTATTGAGGAGAGCTTTACTTCCAAGTATATGGTCAATTTTGGAATAGGTGTGGTGTGGTGCTGAAAAAAATGTATATTCTGTTGATTTGGGGTGGAGAGTTCTGTAGATGTCTATTAGGTCCGCTTGGTGCAGAGCTGAGTTCAATTCCTGGGTATCCTTGTTGACTTTCTGTCTCGTTGATCTGTCTAATGTTGACAGTGGGGTGTTAAAGTCTCCCATTATTAATGTGTGGGAGTCTAAGTCTCTTTGTAGGTCACTCAGGACTTGCTTTATGAATCTGGGTGCTCCTGTATTGGGTGCATATATATTTAGGATAGTTAGCTCTTCTTGTTGAATTAATCCCTTTACCATTATGTAATGGCCTTCTTTGTCTCTTTTGATCTTTGTTGGTTTAAAGTCTGTTTTATCAGAGACTAGGATTGCAACCCCTGCCTTTTTTTGTTTTCCATTTGCTTGGTAGATCTTCCTCCATCCCTTTATTTTGAGCCTATGTGTGTCTCTGCACGTGAGATGGGTTTCCTGAATACAGCACACTGATGGGTCTTGAGTCTTTATCCAATTTGCCAGTCTGTGTCTTTTAATTGGAGCATTTAGTCCATTTACATTTAAAGTTAATATTGTTATGTGTGAATTTGATCCTGTCATTATGATGTTAGCTGGATATTTTGCTCGTTAGTTGATGCAGTCTCTTCCTAGTCTCAATGGTCTTTACATTTCGGTATGATTTTGCAGTGGCTGGTACCGGTTGTGCCTTTCCATGTTTAGCACTTCCTTCAAGAGCTCTTTTAGGGCAGGCCTGGTGGTGACAAAATCTCTCAGCATTTGCTTGTCTGTAAAGTATTTTATTTCTCCTTCACTTATGAAGCTTAGTTTGGCAGGATATGAAATTCTGGGTTGAAAATTCTTTTCTTTAAGAATGTTGAATATTGGCCCCCACTCTCTTCTGGCTTGTAGAGTTTCTGCTGAGAGATCTGCTGTTAGTCTGATGGGCTTCCCTTTGATGGTAACCCGTCCTTTCTCTCTGGCTGCCCTTAACATTTTTTCCTTCATTTCAACGTTGGTGAATCTGACAATTATGTGTCTTGGAGTTGCTCTTCTCGAGGAGTATCTTTGTGGCGTTCTCTGTATTTCCTGAATCTGAATGTTGGCCTGCCTTGCTAGATTGGGGAAGTTCTCCTGGATAATATCCTGCAGAGTGTTTTCCAACTTGTTTCCATTCTCCCCATCACTTTCAGGTACACCAATCAGACGTAGATTTGGTCTTTTCACATAGTCCCACATTTCTTGGAGGCTTTGCTCGTTTCTTTTTATTCTTTTTTCTCTAAACTTCCCTTCTCGCTTCATTTCATTCATTTCATCTTCCAGGGCTGATACCCTTTCTTCCATTTGATCGCATCGGCTCCTGAGGCTTCTGCATTCTTCACGTAGTTCTCGAGCCTTGGTTTTCAGCTCCATCAGCTCCTTTAAGCACTTCTCTGTATTGGTTATTCTAGTTATACATTCTTCTAAATTTTTTTCAAAGTTTTCAACTTCTTTGCCTTTGGTTTGAATATCCTCCCGTAGCTCGGAGTAATTTGATCGTCTGAAGCCTTCTTCTCTCAGCTCGTCAAAGTCATTCTCCGTCCAGCTTTGTTCCGTTGCTGGTGAGGAACTGCGTTCCTTTGGAGGAGGAGAGGTACTCTGGTTTTTAGAGTTTCCAGTTTTTCTGCTCTGTTTTTTCCCCATCTTTGTGGTTTTATCTACTTTTGGTCTTTGATGATGGTGATGTACAGATGGGTTTTTGGTGTGGATGTCCTTTCTGTTAGTTTTCCTTCTAACAGACAGAACCC